>NW_012100654.1:1848228-1936258 GCF_000951045.1 Mandrillus leucophaeus | reverse complement strand
ATATAGTTCCAGGGAGAGCATAATGTAGAGGAAAGTACATGGGCCTCAAATACAGACAATACAATGCAGGGTGATGTCCAGCTGTGCAAAGAATCAGCTCAGGGTCTTCTCTGTGACCTCATGGGGATACAAGGTCTTCATTTGTAAAATGGAAAATGCTAATATATATTATATTACATGAAGTAATAGACGTAAAGTACCTAGAATATGGTAGGTCCTTGAAAATACAAGTTCTCACTTTCAGAATTGCTCATGCCCTATAAGCCTCCCTGTGAGTGTCTCTCTCTGTGTCTCTGTGTTTATAGATTTGAGAAAACAAAGTTTGAGCCACCTTCTTTCCATCGCCTCTTGCCTGGTTTGGGAGGTCTATCTTCCACAAAGAAAACATATTGCGTCCTTGACAGGTAGTTTATCACAACACATTTCCACTTCTCTTGTAAGGAGAGACTGATTTTACTCACACTGGCTTTATACTTCAGTTCATTTTTGAGTGAAAAGAAATTGATACCCAATTACTAGCTGTGGCTCCCAGGTCTAATATACAGAAGTAGATAGAAATCTCTGTTTAAAATCAACCATCTACAACAGAGTAGAATTACAAATAATTCAGCTGATACCTGACTACAATGTTTTAAAATAAATATTGCACAAAATGAGCAAGGATTTTAAACCCAGCTATAACTGGTTCACAATAACTGGGTAGATAGGATAATCAGTGGTCATCCCCAAATAAGAGGCCCCAGTGTGACGCCAGAGCACTCACCTTCTCCACTGGACTCAGATTGGTTGCACAGGTCAGGAACCAGTTGCTCTCCATATGATCCCCCAAGCTGAGTCTCTTCGCTCTTGGAAGTCTGCTTGTTCCAGCAGGACTCCTGCCCCTCCCAGGAGGCAGCGGGCAACCTGTCAGGTATCTCGACAGGGAAAGGAGGGGATTTGAGGTCCAAGAGGAAGCTATCTTGTAGGGTCTGCTTGGTGGCCTCCTTGCTTTTCCTCTTCTGACTTTCTGGGGTCCTGTTACCCTCTCCTTGCCTGGGCCGGCTCCTCTCAAGCTTTCTGGTTAGCTGGAGGAACTGATCCATGTCCTTGGTGAATTCCAGCAGCGTGCCCTCCAAGACTCTTTGGGCAGGTCCCTCAGAGCCGTAGCTGGGAGGTTTCTCTAAGAGCAGGTGCTCAGAGCAGTGGAGGCCTTCCGGGCCCTCCCTGAGCACTGGCTCAGGCACCGGGGGCAGGCTGCAGGAACACATGGACAGGGAGAAGTAAGAGTAGTCCACTGCGACGTATGTCAGCATGAAGTTGATGGTGACGATGGGGGCCAGAACGTTCACTTGACCCACAAGGACAAAGGCCATGGTCACCAAGCTGGTCAGGCAGATGGCAGCCACAGGTGTTTTGTTTGGCCCCTTCTGCAGCAACAAAAATAACATGCAGGACCATAAAATTTCAGATAGAATGCTTCAGAGATTTCAGAAGTTATAGGCTAGAAACACAATTCATAATGACTCAGCCACTTCTCCCCATGTGATTGTTCATCTATAAACTTGAGATAATAGTATCCTAGTCATGGGATTATTGTGAGATCAGAGTTCATGCATGTGAAATGCTTCACATAGACAGATATTAGTTGCATTAGTAACTGTATTTTTTGAGACAGGGTCTGGCTTTGTTGCCCAGGCTGGACTGCAGTGGTGTGATGTCAGCTCATTGCAACCTCCACCTCCTGGGCTTAAGCCATCCTCCCACCTCAGCATCTTGAATAGCTGGGACTACAGGTGCACACCACCATGCATGGCTAATTTTTGTGCTTTTTGTAGAGACATGGTTTTGCTATATTGCCCAGGCCAGTCACAAACTCCTGGGCTCAAGCAATCTGCCCAGCTCGGCCTCCCAAAGTGTTGGGATTACAGGTGTGAGCCAACGCGCCCAGCCTGTATGAATAACTATGAACATGTGGCATTATTATAGAACTTTGGCTTCCCAACTATTTTCTCCTTTTGTCTTTCACTGGGTTTTGATACTAGCATAGAAAATCAAAGAGATGCAAAGTTGATTCTTCCCAGGGAGAGGAAGATTCCGGAAGACACAGCAGAATCACTGGTGGCTGGAGGAGGGGAATTCTGACCCTAAACATCAGCAAATGCTCACGCACACACATTACACACACCTGTTATTAATGAAGGTGGGTATGGTGACCTTCAGGCGGACAGGAATGGAAAACAGGTGCTAGCTGCCACTCCCGGGAGCTCTTCATCACAGTCACTGACATAGTTCTTGAGCCAAAAGCAACAGTCACTTCTCAGTCCCTGTCTTCTTTGACCCAGCTGGCTACGCCCTCCTCTTCGAAACACTTTCTTCACCTCACTTCTCCTGACTGACCTCCCTCTTCACTGGCTGCTCCTTCTTGGTTTCCATGGCTGGCTTTTCACATCTCTGAACTCCACATTTAAAGCAGCCCCAGGCTCCATCCTCAGACCTCTTCTCGGTCTGTACTCCCTCCCTTGGTGAGCTCAACCAGACTCACGCTTTGAATACCGGCATTATATTGACAACTTCCAAATTTGAATCTCCAGCCTAAAACATTCCCCCTGAAACCCAGGCTTACATATCCAACTGCCTACACAACATTCCCAGTGGATGTCTAATAGGATCTCAAATGAACAATGTTCAAAACCAAACTGCATTTTTGAAGGAAGGTAAAGGAAGAAATCAAGGATAAGTTGCAACGATGTGTTCCCTAAACCAGGGGGAGGGTGAAAATTGGAAGCAGGTGTGGAGGCCCTCTGTGGTACCTCAACAAGACAAAAATGAACTATAGCTTGCAAACCATATTATTGGGAAGTGGGATTCTCTGTTTATGTCTCTTTGGTCCTCCCCTGGGCTTTAGAATGTCTATTTTAATCATCCCAGCCTTAACTCAACTGAGCTGTCCTTTAGGTATCAGTTAAGGTTTGGTTCTTGATGGTTAACAGGAAGTATAGAGGCCAGAGGTGTGGGAAATCATCAAACAGCAACCCCCAAGGGGCAGGTGAGCCTTGAGGGCAGAGTTAGAGCTTCAAGGACCAGCTCGCCTCCTGACCAAAACATGCTTTCTTCTATGCTAAACCTGGAGGATCCTGAATTCATTTTTATTAAAGGATGGGGCACTGCATTTTCGTGCTGCTCAGGGTCCAAGATGTTACTAGGACTGGTTAACTAACCCAGTGCTAAAAGTGCTAAGGGGCTGGGTGGCTGTGACATTTAACATGCTTCATCTACTTAGCCCTAATCTAAGCCAGCCGGAGGACACGGCTGAAAGAAACGACCTCTGCATTATTTTCTGTGTCACCTCCAAAGAAATTGACCAGAGGCTCTGATCAGAAAAGCTTAACCAACTGATGGGCCAACAATCAGGTTAGCAGCAAAACATGTTTCAAAAAACAAACAAACAAAAAAGAGGATTACTCACCCCTTGTCCCAGACAGGCAAGTGCAGGGATCACTTTCTCCTGGGCAATGCACTGCAGGATGCGGGGAGCTCCATAAAGTCCTCCCATACAGGAAGCCAGGGACGAGATGTATAAGCCCAAAAGGAACAGGAAGCCCACGAGGGACACCTGTGTGAGAAGTGGTTTCATTCGCCAGTGCCAGAACCTGCTCCTGTGCCTTTCTACTCCCCCAGCACCCACCCACCTGCACCCATGCAATCATCCACTGAGTCCTCTGGATCTGATCTCTGGGATACAGTTTCTACATCCCCAGCCTCACCCCCATTCATTCCATGGTTTCAGCTGAATCCGCCACTACATTTCATATGGACTGCACAGCGGTCCTCAAATGAAGCGTCTGCCAGACTCAGCAGCAGTGCTTGCTAAAGACAGATTTCTGGGCCCCCTCCTCAGAGTTTCTGGTTCAGTAGGCTTGGGGTGGGGCCTAGAAATTCGGATTCCCCACAGGTTCCCAGAGACCACACTTTGAGAACAAACTGGCCAACTATAATGCTCATTGGCCTCTTGCCTTTAAGCTCACCCTTAAAGATGAGTTTAAACCATTCAGATGATTCACTCTGAATCATCCCCTAAGCCTCTGCGGGAGTGACCTCTCTAAACTCAAATCTAATCACAATGTCTCTGTTGCAGACATATCAAAGGCTCCCCCTGTCTTGACATATAAGGCTCTTAATGGTCTGTGACCTCTTTAGCTCCACACCTGGCACACTGAGAGTCTGATCAGCATGATTTTTCTGTCTGTAGGAAGCCTCTGTCCACACCCCCTAATCTACTCATTGTCTGTTAAACTCCTAATTGTGCTACAAAACTCAGCACCAACCTCACCTCCATTGTGAGGCCATCCCCTCTTCCCCTGACTATAGTAGTCGCTTCTCAGTGCTCCATAGCATCCCCAGCATGACGTTAGGACAGCACCTATCATGGTGACCCCTCCACTAATCTGGAGGCTTCATTTAAGCAGGTCTTCTGTCTTGTTCACCCTAGAATTATTGGTGCCCAACACAGAAATATAAATGCCGAATGAATGAATGAGATCCATGACCCACAAGGCAACAATAGATAGAATAAGAGGGCACAGCTGTTCTTCTTGGTGTCAACTTACAAAAGATCAGGGTCTAAGATGTTACTAGCTAACCCAGTGCTAAAAGTGCTAAGGGGTTGGGTGGCTGCATGACTGCTTGCCATGTGCAGCCAGGTCCCAAGCTCTCACTCATTAATTCACCCTCCTGGGCCAGACCTCATCTGTACCCATAGGGAAGCACCTTTGTTTTCTTATTTGAGGTGCCCTCTCCATTCTACTTTACTTTAGGCACAGTGGCCAGAACTGTACATTCCGAGTACTCATGTGTCCAATGCTTACAGATAGGTTAGAGTTAATATTCAGCTTTGTCACTTACACCCTTCTTGATGAAGGCTCTCCTTGCCCCATTTTTTACTTCCTTATGTCAGCAAAGCACCGGATTCGTGTCATCAAGCTACACTGAACACAAGCCACTGGCTAGACTTCTTTCCTGGCTCATAAATTATCACTGGAATAATTTGACTGACTGATGAATCAGTCAGGACAGTTGATTGGGAAAAAAATACTTTTCTTAAAAAAAGAATATATTTGTGGGACACTGGCAGTTTGTAGAATCATCAGGAGGCTAAAGGATGAGGCTCAGAAAAGGGCAGGACCAAGCCTGGAGGCATACCCAGCCTCTTCCCCAGGAACAGCTTGGCCAGGATGCTGCTGCACCCCTGCTGCCCTGTGGATGGATTCTCACCAGCTCTTTATCTTTGCTTCGTTGGTTACAATGGGAGCACGCAATGGCCTAGTGTAGGTCATGTGCCCTACCAGGGCTGCAAAGGGACAGACAAGAGAGGTCTGGTCCGTTGGGTTGCTATTACGCAGAATAGGGGTACTCCCTCCCTTCAAGACAATTGGTAGAATAACCGCCAAATGGTCAGGAAGGTCAGAGGCTTGATGAACAAGACTAAGGTCCACTACGGAGTCCACCTTGTCTTTAATTCAGTGTTGATTCCTTTCCCCTATCTTTATCATCTCTCTTATCCCCAAAGAATCTCGCCTGTCTCTTTTTTCAATGTCACAGGTTTCTTGGGTTTGTCCTACCCACCCTACTCACCGTTTTATTACTACAGAAAATCAATGTCATCTAGTGTTTCCATCACTTTGTGTGATCTGATGGCATTTTGTTACTTTCCATCCTGTGGGATAGTTATGCTCATGGCTTATCCTGCCAGCACCCTGAGCGCCTCACGGGTAGAGCTGTATCATGAATCCTGGCCCCCTTCCCCCAGCAGCTCATGCAGAATCAGGCAAGCAGAGCTCAGCAGCTGAATTCATGCAGCTTCATTACTTTGCTGTCATCGAGCCCTAGGTGCCTTACAAAACTGTTAGATAAGCTGGGTCCATTATCAATCCTCAATCCATTCTGAGATGTGATCATTCATCTATAACCTTTATTTCTGTCTTCTCTACCAAATGCATCCTATGTTGACTGGTTTTTAAAAAAACAGATTCTATGATGAAATTTTATCAAGAAAGAGCCTTTTGAAAAGTTAAGTCAATAATTCCCCACACTGGCTAAACATAAGAATCACCCAGAGATTCTGATTTAATTAGTGTAGAGTGAGACACAGACGTGGTTGATGTTAAGAAAGCCCCCCGGCCCCAGGTGATTCTAATATGCAGCCGATGTGGCGAACCCCTGGACACAACACATTGTAGCCATTGCATTCTCCCCTCAAAAAATTCTTTGGGAGAGTCAGGCGTGGCATCTCTTTGCAGAAATTTCACTGCTTCTTACCTAAAAGGTTATGTATATTTGAATTTTTACAACTCTTTTTCATTTAAAGCCTGTCTATTTACTCAGAGCAGGAATGAGTGGGAATGCTCCAGCCTGTCATACTCCTAGAGTTGGACTGACTTCAGGAACTAGGTTGAGCCTCTGGCTCCATGAGTACACGATATGGTGGCTTCCGTCTTTGGCCAGCCTTCCCACAGACACACCCTGGGATTCCTCCAGAGCCCTAAGAGCTGGGGTCAGACAGGGCCAAGTAAAGCAACTTGTTTATGTCCAGTTTATCGATCGTGTAGAATGATCTGTTCACTTACCACTTTTAAAAAATATAAAAATATTATTCAGTCTGTTTTCTGAATAATATATGAAATGTTGGTCCCCACATCTAGACAAATTATAAAAACTTCATTCCATCTCTCCTGCCTAAATCCTATCTCCTTCTTTCATTTGTCATCCATCCATCCACCCATTTAGGAAGCATTTCCCAAGGACAGGTTATGTTCCTGGCACAGTGCTAGGCAGAGCAAGGCTTATAGACACAACAGTGAACCACACAGCTCTGCTCCCAGCCCTAAAAGAACCTAATTGCTTTCTCTATTCGTATCAGACTGAAAATTTGCTAAATGTGCCAGTGGAGGTGGAAGTGAGGATTTATTTGTGTAGAGGTGTGTCAACAGTTCTTTTTAAATAAAAAGTGATTCTTTTCCGGCATACACCTGTTTGAGTCATCCCCCTCAAAGCTCTTTCCAAAATATTACATGGGGTGCGAACTACCCTGATTTCTCTTTTCAGTAACTACTGATTAAAATAATTACTTCCATCTCTCTGCTCTTAGTATTTTCTCCCAGCTCCCACTTGCGCTTCGGTCATTGAGGGACTCCACTCATTCATTGGCTGCTCTCTTCTCTTGAAGGACAGGATTTAAAGTCATTTGCAAGGGGTTCATTCTGTCTCATCTAATTCCGGTGGCCCCCTGACATCACTGAGGAGTGCACCCTAAAAACCTTTACAATCCCAAGTGTATTAATAAGGCCGTGTCTCAACAACGCTTTGGTTTTTTCCTCCCACATCTCATTTCCACAGTCATGACTTTCCTAGCACTCTCCACGCTCCACGAACTGATCAACATCTCAACTTTCAGTCCAGTTTTACCTCTCACTTGAGAGCCATTTTCCATAATGAGACCTAGTCTCCTTCCCTTCCTGAGAGGCAGGACTGTGTCCACGATGGAGGGCAGAGGACACTCAGGCTGACCCACTCCCAGGTGCTGAGTGGCCCACTAGGACTCACTCCCTAGTCACCAGCGCTGTCCCATCCCCATCTTCCCTGTACAGCTTGTGTCATGAGCTTCCAAGGTCCCTCATGAATATGTGAAACCATGACTATTAAATCCAGGAATCAGAGTTTGCTCTGTGGGATTACCCAGTTTTTTAGGCTTTTTGTTTTTTTTTAAACAGAGTCTTGTACTATTGCCCAGGCTGGTGTTCAGTGACACGATCTTGGCTCACTACAACCTCCACTTCCCGGGTTCTAGCGATTCTCTTGCCTCAGCCTCTTGAGTAGCTAGGACTACAGGCGTGCACCACCATGCCTGGCTTATTTTTGTATTTTTTGGTAGAGATGGGGTTTCACTGTGTTGGCCAGGCTGGTCTTGAACTCCTGACCTCAAGTGATCTGCCCACCACGGCCTCCCAAAGTGCTGGGATTACAGGCATGAGCTGGCCAGATTCCCTAGTCTTAACAACAATACTTTTGGGATATTTTTCCTTCTTAGATTGCTCTTATTTTGCTAGTTAGCAAGCCCCAGGACTCCTAAGATATTTGATCTTTTTTATTTGTAATAAACATCTGTTTCCTGGACTGTATACAAGTTTATCTTGAAACATTTAATCTATTTCACCCCAACTAACACTGTGGTTTATACAATTCCTTTTCTAACTAAATAATACTGAGATTGACTATTTTGGCTTTTCCTATTAAATATGGTGAATTTGTGGGGAGAAAATGTGTTCCTAAAATAAATGTTTTGATCTGTAAGGGTATGCCCATAAGGAGTGTGGAAGGGAGTTAAAATTTAATTAGCACCTGCTATGTGCCAGGTAAAATGTATTATAATTAGCACCTACTACGTGCTTTCATGGGCTATCTCAGAGCCACCACTGTATACAAGACTTTTAAGAATGCACATACACCTGAGAGCTGGGAGAAAATTCCTCTGTGGTTGGGATAAAAAGTAAAAAGATGTGGCCAGGCACAGTGGCTCACCCCTGTAATCCCAGCACTTTGGGAGGCTGAGGCAGGCGGATCACCTGAGGTCAGGAGTTCGAGACCAGCCTGGCTAACATGGTGAAACTCCGTTTCTACTAAAAATACAAAAAATTAACCAGGCATGGTGGCATGTGCCTGTAATCCCAGCTACTTGGGGGGGCTGAGGACAGAGAATCGCTTGAACCCGGGAGGTGGAGGTTGCAGTGAGCTGAGATCATGCCATTGCACTCCAACTTGGTCAACAAGAGCGAAACTCCGTCTCAAAAAAAAAAGAAAAAGTAAAAAGACGCTTCTTAGAGAAACTGAGTTGAGAAGCCAAATAATTAGAAATAGATCAGAGAAGCTGTAGGAAACCCAGACAGAAACAGATTAACTGACCAGCTGCAAATCAGTAGAAAGGAATCCAGGGCAGCCTGCAGCCATTGAAGATAATTGTTCTGGCAGAAAGCCCCCGAGAGAGAGAGGAGTGCGTTGGGGAGCAGCGTGTGAACGAGCGCCAAGGAGAGTAGGTCAGAGACCCGCCCTGTCTCAGTGTCCAGAGGTGATGCACGGGGCACACATACAGAAGAGGCCTTTCTTCAGGCCCAGGAAAGCTCAGAGATGCGCTGGCTCAGAACTGAAGCCACAGGTAAGACAAGAAGCTGAGGTGAATAGGTTATCAGGGTGGCAGGTTGTGTCAAGTGACCAAGGTAAAGAGACTCTGCACTTGCACCTCCCAACCAGTGTAGGTTGCACCCTCCCCTTCTCCAGCCACTGCCAGTAAAAACATCTGTGGCCCAATCTACCGCCTGAGCATGGTACCTGCTCCTGCAGCGGCAGCGGAGTCAGTCCCAAGGAGCGACACCAGGGAGCAGGAAAGCACAAAAGGTATGGGAGGAAACTCCTGTGTGGTCCCCTTTAGGGAGTGGGTAGTGGGAACCAGAAGACCCAGGTGCTGCTATTTTGAAGTCATCAGGGTCGGTTCCATCACGGCTCACTGACTTGCTGCACCTGCCCATTTCTACTGAGAACCAAGAGCAGTAGCTTTGTTCCTTTATAGGCTTTACAATGGCCTATTCCAGGGAATGGTCTCTTGTCCTGTCCAAAAACTACATCTCCACCTTTCATCCCAGTGTGTGCATAATTACATTCCCAAGTGTCATTGCTGGGCCTGGTGCCGCAGGTGCCCCCAGCTGGCTAAGTGCTTGCCTACCTGCTCACTGTCGGGATAGGCGGCATTCCAAAGGAGGCTCCCCCGGTTCGTGTGCCTATTATTAGGTGTGGAATTTCCACCCACAAAGGCTCTCAGATGCTGTCTCTAGGCTGTTTTTACTCTAGTGCTGTTTGTGGCCTTAGATACAAAGCTGCCTGCCCTCCCATATGTCTACTCTGAGCATTCCCTTGAAAAGCAGGGGAAGGAGAGGAAGGAGGAGCCACGGTCCAGGGGATAATCAGATCAGAGTCTCTAAAGGGTGGAAGGACCTCTGTGAAGGAAAGCACGAGAAAGGAACTTTAGAAGCAGGCAGAGCTGGCCAGCCACTGGCAAGCTGCACACGAGCAGGAAGCATTTCCCCCGGTTAAACCAGCCTCACCCAGGCTGCTCCCTCAGGCCTTCAATTCCTGTCATGCAGCCAAGCTTTTCATTCCGCAGCTAGAGAACAGGCTCTTGGGAGTGAAACTCCAGACGGAAGCGTGCATGTAGATACAAAGGAGGGCTATAGACTCCTGCCTCGAGAGCACACCTTGCCGCCTGGGGGTCTGTGACCTTGGGTGCTGAAAGGTGGGTATCAGTTCTCTCACTACCTGAACTGCACCGCCTTTCAAAAAACCTGCTTTTATACTAAGGTCAAAACTCTTGAAAACAAATAATCACCTTTGCATGGGTGCCTACAAGCCTTAAAAAGAAACCTGTGCTAATGTGAAAACCAAGCTCAAACGTATCTCTCAAAAGAAAATTCAGAGTTTCCTGGCCCAGGTTGCCCCAGGCACTGGCCCTCCACGAAGATCAGCAGGGCTGCTGTGCAAAGCATCACACCAAGAGAAAATGGTACTCCATCCTCAAACATAGGGGCTCACGCCTGTAACCCCAGCACTTTGGAAGGCTGAGGTGGGAGGATCACTTAAAGCCAGGAGTTTGAGACCAGCCTGGGCAACATGGTAAAACCCTGTCTCTACAAAAAAATTGAAAAAAAAAATTAGCTAGGTGTAGTGGTGCATGTCTGTAGTCCAGGCTACTTGGGAGGCTGAGGTGGGAGAATCACTTGAGCCCTGGAAGTTGATGCTCTAATGAGCCATGTTCATGTCACTGTACTCTAGCCTGGGTGAGAGAGTGAGACCCTGTCTTTAAAAAGTTAAAATATTAAGTTAAATTTAAAAATACATAAAATATAAGCAGCGATACTCAGGAGTTAACAGAAAAACTCCCTAACCAACTACATTTCTCCGAAAAATGATGGGAATCTCAGGGTCTACTTTTTCTCCAAGAACTTAAAGGAGGGTAGGAGTTTTTGGGGATTTCCAGAAAAATATCTGGAAATCTTATGTGGATTCTAGGATGCCAAATAAATGTCCTTGATGTCACACGGCCTCCAGCCTGCTAACGGAGGAACGCCAGGAATTCATTAATCCTCTCCTGGCAGGGTGCGGACTCTAGAAACAAAGATGTTGCAGCCAAATCAACCCGCAGTGTCTGAGATTCTCAGGAAAGCAAAAGGGGTCAAGGACCTCAGAGACAAGGAGGGCCTTGGCCCTCACCCTGGCGCTGGGCTTCCTCCCTCTCCCTCCACCTCTGTCTGTTCCCAGCCTCCTTCTCCACTTGCCACTTCTGAACAGCACATTCTATTCATCATGCAAGGTGAAGCTATTACCAAAAGTGAGGCACTTGCTTAGCTGGGAATTAGGGGTGAACAAATTCTTCTGTTTCTGTCCTGATTTTTGACAGGAAGAGATGTCACCATTATCTAGCCCCTGATGTTTGTGAATCTCTCTGGGCATCGTTATCTGTTTCTCGAAATCCCTAAGCAGAGCCTGTACCTTTTCCACCATCTTTCTTCCCCATCACAACCCAACACTTCATTCCTGGGCTAGAGACTATAGGGAGGCTGGGCACGGTGGCTCAAGCCTGTAATCCCAGCACTTTGGGAGGCCAAGGCGGGAGGATCACTTGAGGCCAGATGTTTATGACCAGGCTGGGCAACACAGTGAGACCTCATCTCTACCAAAAAATTAAAAACAAATTAGCCCAGCATGATGGCATGCCCCTGTAGTCCCAGCTACCTGGGAGTCTGAGACAGGAGAATTGCTTGCGCCTGGAAGGTTGAGGCTACAGTGAGCTGAGATTGCAACACTGCACACCAGCCTGAGCAACAAAGTGAGACCCTGTCTCAAAAAATAAATTAATTAAATTTTTAAACGACTATATGGATTCCCAGACAGTACTGCAAGGGGAAGGTGGCCATTTGTTGGTGAAAACAAACAAATGACTCCAGCAGACTGAGCCCTTCGAGGAGCGCAAGCCTTACTCACCTTTTCCGCTATCAGGAAGTCATAGCGAAGGGCCTCTCGCGTGCAGATGGCGCCCAGGAGGAAAACGAAGACAATGTACAGAAACCACCTGAAAACCCAAGAGCAGAACAGAGCTGCCCCCCACTCACTTCACCCAGCCCCATCCAGTCCCCCAACTCAACCTTCTGTTTCCAAAGGGAACCTGTCTCAGAATGAGAGAAAGGCCAGTCATGAAGCTTCCCCAGCTGGCTTGGGAGGACACTTTTTGTACTATTTCTCTTCTGGCATATTTCTTACCAAAAAAGGAGTACCATTGTTTTGTTTATTTTTTTACTTTTAAACGTATATAAAAATATGGAATGCTTCATGAATTTGCATGTCATCCTTGCGCACGGGCCACACAAATCTCTGTATTGTTTTAATTTTAGTATATGTATTGCTGAAGTGAGCACTGTTTTTTCTCCTTCTTACATTAAAAAAGAAAACTACACAACAGGCATTCTGAGTAGGGAAGCGGGAGGCCCAGTTGCCTCTAGGTTGTCAGGATTCAGGCCAGGGCTGCCCCGCAGCCTCACATCCCAGCCTCCTCCAGCAAAAGAACAGGCTGATGATCCTTCAGGCCTCTAAGTCCTGCTGGTCTGTTATCTTTAGGTCAGATAATAAAGAGGGAAACTAAAGTCAAAAGGCAGAGAGCAGAGGCCTGGCTCTGTCCCCAAGATGCCCTGTAACCTTGAACAAGACCCAGGTTCCTGTGGTCTCCTCACTCCCATCTGGGTAGTAAGACGATGGGCCAAGGGTTCATCCTGGAACCTCCCAGCTGGGACCAGAAACAAGACAGGGTCCTCATACAGAAGCCTCTTTCTTTTATTTCCTTCCCAACACTCAATTCTATCTCTGTTGTCTTCATTTTCTTCCCAATGGTATTGCCTTGTTTTGCACAAAATACCCTGATGCTGTATTCCAGGCTGATAGCAAAGGTGTCACTGCAATAAGCTAAGAGCAAATTCAGTGTTTGTGAAACAGATACATTAATATTTTCTAAATACTGTGGTTACAATAACACAGGCCCTTTTAACTTCTCAAGTCATTGTCTCTGGTCTCTGATCTCATTGCCTCTTCACACCCACCCAATGAAGGGCAGAGAAGCTTCTTCCTGTGGTACAGAGAGAAACAATATTCTAAAAAGTCAGAAATAGACCCAAAGTCACCCAGCCTGCTTGTGTGGGTGGCACAGTGTGAACTAAAACCCCAGAGGCCTGATGGCCTGGGGGAGTAGGAGGGGAGGCTCAATGGGGGAAGAAGGAGAGCTGGGTGCTGAGCTTCCACTGTGTGCCTTCTACTCTCTCCCCCACAGTCTATGAAGCACATATACTGTCATCATCCCCATTTCACAGGAAAGGAAATGGAGGCTCAGAGAACTCAGTAAATTATCCAGAGTCACGCAGCCAATCAACGGCAGAGCTGAGAGCCAAACCAGAATTTGTCTGACTGCAAAACTCTTCATCTTTATGCTCCCTTCAGGGATCTTGGAAACTTGGTGGTTAAAAAAGTCCCCAAGTTCAAAATGGAGGTTGAGGAGGGACGGGGGCGGGAGGCCGAGGAAAGGAAAGAAAGGATTTGATCTGTGATCTGGGTCCTGACACTCCTCCTCGGCAGCATTCCCAGGCAGGGTGCATGAAAGGGCAGTGTCTGAACCCACCAGACGTGAATTTTCCAGCCCACCGAGTGTTAAAAGAAGGATCGGAATACGAAATAGATTGGTCACAGTCGGGGCACTCTCAGAACAAAAGGGGCAATCCCTCTTCTGCCTGGGGTTCTCTCTCCCACTCTCCAGCTCGGACTGATTGCCATGAGGGGAACTTACGAGATGCCAACAGCTGCCAGGGAGCCCAGGGGGATGCTGGCGGCAGGCTCCCTGAGGTCGCCCCCCATGTTGAAACCGGCCATGACTCCTGAAAGACACCCAGATGGGGAATGGGGTGAGCAGCCTTCTCCATGCATCACCTTCCCCAGGGCTGCCCCTTCCTCTCCTCCCGGACCCTCTCCTGGAAGCTGTCCCACAGCAAGCCCTCCAGCTGCAGCTCTGCGCACAGGCTGCTTTTCCATCTCCCCTGGCAACTAGGGAGGCATCCCTGTGGCGTGAAAGGGACCTTTGTGGGTTGGAGGAGACTCAGGAGGAAAGCCCTCCCGGCTCCAAAAGCATCCTACCGCTCAGCGCAAAGCAACCAGGGGGAGGAAGGCGGCTTGCAAGGCACACAGAGGTCCTGCGCTGCGTGCTGAGCTGGGACAATGCCCTGGAGAGGCTCAGCGTTACAAAGGTCTGGCAGCCTCCTGCTCAGTGGTTTCGCTGCCACTGCTGCCCGCTGATTCCATGGGAGCTTCCTGTGTCCTTGGGGTCAGGTACCATCCTCCAATCCCCTGAGCTACCAAAGGGTTTGAAATAAACTCCAGAAAAACCAATCCTGATGCCACTGACATGGAGTCACAAGCTCCTTTTCATCATCACCTCTCTTCTGCAAGAACACTAATGACAATGAATGAATCCATAAGGGACCCACAGCACTGTGCTGCATGGTGAGGTGGGGGTGTTGCCTCTTCCCTTACAAACAAATACATGAAAACAACAAGACAGGGTGTTCTGAACATCGGATGAGGATCCAGCCCACAAGTGCCATAACAACTTAGTGTGATGGGCTGCCCTGGTCAGGAAAGCCCCGTAGAGGGGGTGCAGCTTGAATGTGGCCTTGAAAGAGGGATTCGAACGGGCTTAGGGACGGGAATGAATCCAACACCATGATTTGCGAACACTTTCAACCTGCCTGGGCCTGTGTCAAGTGCTTTACAGGCACTTTTTTATCCTGTTTAATTCTCATAACAACCTCATCAGAAAAGTAGAATTATTTCCTCATATTATAGAAAAGTGCTCAAAGAGGTTAATTAAAACAGTCTAAGGTCACACATTTAATAAGTGGCAAAGCTAAGATTCAACCCTGGTCTGTCTGACTCTGAAAATTATGCTCTCAATGTCTCTGCCATAATGCTTCACAGAATCCAAGTGAAGGGCAGTGAAGTGACAGTTTGGAACCAGAAAGTGAAAGTAGGGGAGTGTATTTCAGAGAGAACCCTGAATGCTGGCCCGTGGATGGGGGTGCATATACTGTCACCCAGCAACTCCGTTATGAGGACTTTACCCAAAGTAGATAGTCAAGGCTATGAGGGAAGATTTAGCCCAACATTTTTATAAATGCTTGTTTAGAATAGTGGAAATTAGAAACAACCTAACATCTAAAAATAGAGGATGGGCTAAATAAGTGATATAGCTTTCAATAAATATTAGGTCTCAGAATATTGTAAGGGATATGTTGTGACATGGAAAGATGTTTAGAAGCTTTTGCTTAGTTTTAAGAAGCATATTAGAAAACAGAACACATCTGGTATGATCCCATTGTTATAAAAATATATAGAAAAAGGAACTAGAACATGTTTTAAAACATTAACAATGTAATTTCTGGGTGATAAAAGAACAGGTCATTTTTATTTGACTGTTTATATTTTCTCACTTTTCTACAATGATCATTTTGAAACATGTGAAAACTAACTTCTAAGGTTTTTTTTGTTGTTGTTGTTGTTTTTTAACGGCATGTTAGGCACATTTTCTTTCCTCTCATTCCCTCCTCTCCAAGATCCTATTAAAAGCATAGTAAATCACGCCTGTAATCCCAGCACTTTGGGCGGCCAAGACGGGCGGATCACGAGGTCAGGAGATCGAGACCATTCTGGCTAACATGGTGAAATCCCGTCTCTACCAAAAATACAAAAAAATTAGCTGGGCATAGTGATGGGCACCTGTAGTTCTGCCTACTAGGGAGGCTGAGGCAGGAGAATGGTGTGAACCCGGGAGGCGGAGCTTGCAGTGAGCCGAGATGGCGCCACTGCACTCTAGTCTGGGTGACAGAGCAAGACTCCATCTCAAAAAAAAAGAAAGCATAGTAAAGGGGAAAGTGGATAAATTCCTGTAAGTAAAGAGAAGTTGGGAGGGGACCCTAAGTAGATGAAAGGTTCACATAAATGTCTGGAACATAGAACAGAAAATGGAGAACATAACACAGAGGAAAAGAGAAGGAAAGAAAGCCTCGGAATGCTTCTCTACAAGATCTGAATACACCGAGGAAAACCAGGGCTGGACGTTTGCACCCCAAATGAAGCCCTGCTCAAGAATCAACAGCACTCACAAACTTCTCATCAAGGTACGGCCCCAGCAGGGAGACAGACCTAAACGCATGGCAGCCGGGGAAATCCACGCCCACAACCAAGGTCGCCCAATGTGTGAGGAAAACCAGCAACAAATAAACAAATACATGCATAAACAGAAACAGAACAACCCAGGCTGGAAGAAACATACAAATCAGGATACAGAGAGAATTTGGAAGAAAACACTGATTAGTAGCTCCAGATACATCCAAGAAGAATATTCTATCTATAAAACAAGGTGCTGTGAAAAAAAAAAAAAAAAATCCAAGAACAAGAAAGAACTTTTGGAAACTAAAAATATGATCACTAAAATTAAAAATGTAATAGATTTAAGGGCCAGGCATGGTGGTTCATGCCTGTACTCCCCGCGCTTTGGGAGGTCAATGCAGAAGGATCACTTGAGGCCGGGTGTAATGGCTCACATCTGTAATCCCAGCATTCTGGGAGGCCAAGGCAGGCAGATCTTATGAGGTCAGGAGTTCAAGACCAGCCTGACCAACGTAGTGAAACTCTGTCTCTACTAAAAATGCAAAAGTTAGGCAGGTGTGGTGGTGCATGCCTGTAATCCCAGCTACTTGGGAGGCTGTGGTGGGAGGATCACTTGAGCCCAGGAGGTAGGAGTTGCAGTGAGCGGAGATCATGCCACTCACTCCAGCCTGGGTGACAGAGCTCCTTCAGATAAGAGTTCAGAAAATTTACTTCCCCCACATTGTTTCCAAGGAAGATACTAAAGTATGTATTCCAGCAAAATGAGGATGTAAACCATGAAGAAGGAAAACATGAGATTCAGAAATCAGTGGTGATAACTGAGGAATGGCGTTAAGTTCCAGAATAAGGGTTGCACAGCAGAGAAACTGCCAGGGATTAAAGCAAAAACTGGAGGCTCCTCTGGAGAGGAAATGCTTCCAGCACAATGGGCAATAAAATTAAACTGAATGATTTTAAGGATATACTGACTGCACATTTTGGAAACAAAAAGAAGAGTTATTAAGACTAACTTTCAGAGATCATTTCTATAGTTTGTTATTAGAGAAGTTTCTCTGAACGTGTAGGGCACCGTTGACATTCTCTTTTGCTGAACTACCTCAAATATCACAAAACAGTCATTTAATACAGCAAAGCCAAATATATTTATTAGAACTCACTGCAGTGAGGTAGACCACCACCTTGCCAGGGTATCAGCTGTACCTCCCAAGGGAGAGTGCATGTTCACAGGATGTTGGGGTCTAAGGTATTTCATGATGGAAGGAGGATAGAGATTGGGTAAAATTTGTGATATGGTAGTTTAGTATTGGTGGACAGAATAAGGTGAGTATCTTATGGGAAGAATTGATTAACTATTATTTGACAGGTGAGCTCTTTGTCCAAGAAATCAAACTACTGAATCAGATAAATTGATTTTCATTAATATCTTGAAGCAAACAATATTTAGTGGTTTATAGTCTTTATCTTTCCTGGGTAAAGTTTTCATGGAAGAACTAAATCATGTTAATACAGGTTATCTCAGTTTGCATTTTTCATTTTGATATACATTTAGTTTACTCTTTTTACAGAGATTCAGAGTTGTGAGTCCAAACTGTTACCACAGTATAGGTAAGCCTATGAGCGTTGGAGAAATTTATATTGTTAGATACAGTCTACTGTGTTCAGCAAAAAGGGTTGTGGAAGGGTTACAGTTAGTAGAAGATGGGAAAGATGGGGAAAAGATATACCATTAAATCTGTGGTGGTGAACTCTTGGCTGTGTTCGAGGTGGAGTGATTTTTACCACTCAGAATCATCTTTAGAATATGATATACCAGGATTTTATCTTCAGGTCCACATTTTACAGAGTGCTGTCCTGATGTGGGGCCAGAGAACTTACTCTGAGAAGGAAGCAAAATTTGCTAGCAAAATACTCAATGCTCTTAGAAGAAATGTTAATGACAAAACCTTTGTGTAGGCAAGAGGCAAGGTAGTTGTGACCATATATATCTACATGAAAAGAACGATGTCTATGCTTATTTATTTTCAATTAATAAATCATTTTGGCTGCTAAAAGAGTTATTGAAACTCCAGGAGAAGTGAACAAGGAAGTTAAGGATTACAGGTAGCTAGAAGGGGGATATTGAATGTCTCCTATACAAAGAAATGGTAAATGTTTGAGATGATATGCTAATTACTCTGATCTGATCACTATATATTATATGTATCACTACATATCCCAAAAATATGTGCCATTATGTGTCAATTTTAAAATTTTTAATTAAAAGTTAAAAAATAAATTAAAAAATAAAAATTTAATTTAAAAATTAAAGTTAAGGTCTAAATATGAAGCAAACCAAAATGTGACATGATTTTAAACAACTAATAAAATGTTAGAAAAATTCTCCCATTTGACCATGGTATGGGAACTTTCTCTCCTAAATGACACAAGGGCTATATGAGAATCACAGTGAAGAAAATGAAATTCCAGCCCAACACTTTGCTCTTCAGGGAGCAACAGCTGCACAGTCATAATCGTGTATTTGCTTATTGTTCTTTAGCTTCTAAAATTGGCCTATAGGCAGAGCACAGAGGACGTAACTATTAATATGGTTTAGATCTGTGTCCCCGCCCAAATCTCATGTTCAATTGTAATCCCCAATGCTGGAGGTGGGGCCTGGTGGGAGGTGATGGGATCTTGAGGGTGAATTCTTCATGAATGGTTTAGCACCTTTAGCACCATCCCTTTTGTGCTGTTCTTGTGGTAGAGTTCTCACAAGATCTGGTTGTCTAAAAGTGTGTGGCACCTCGCCCTCTCTCTGGGTCCTGCTCCTGCCATATGAAGACACCTGCTCCCCCTTCGCCTTCTGCCATGAGTAAAAGCTCCCTGAGTCCTCCGTAGAAGCAGATGCTGCCATGCTTTCTGTACCGCCTGCAGAACCATGAGCCAATTAAACCTCCTCTTTATATATTATCCAGTTTCAGGCATTTCTTTATAGCAGTGCCAGAATGAACTAATGCAACTATAGTTATGAAACAGAATATGAATATTATCTATCTTGACAATGTAAAAGAAGGTTATAGCTAACTGATATTAGGAAGTGAAAAGAGGAAAGAGAAGGAAAAGGAAGAGAAAAAGCACTAATATTTTCATCATAGTAATGTAGAAAACAAAAATATATAAGTCTCATGTTCATTCACTAGGCCTGACTTGAATGTTACAAGCTTCAATTAGTTTAATAAGCAAATTTAAAAGGTAATCTAAGCCATGCCTTTTGAGCTACCTGTTAAATGTGGTAGGTAGCTATGGAAAAACCTAGCAAATATTTACATAGCAGTTGCAATAAATTTTAAGTTAATTATTTTGTATCTTGTTATCATAAAGTTGAGTTTCTCAGTGTTTGCTACGCAGAGCAAAGAAATGTCAAATATATGAAGCAGTTTGTTTTCATAGTTCCAAAGATAGTTGACTTGTAACCTTAAGGCAAAAAATATTTTTAATAAGTGTGTGTGTGTTTGTATGTGTGCGTGTGTGTATGAGAGAAACTATTTGTTCAGTTAAAGTTTTAAACTACATTTTCCATGGGATTTTGCCCACTCGCCTGCTAATAATCAACTTGCTATCTATAGTTTTCCTGATAATGCTCTAAAAATTCAAGTACAAAAGGATTATGTAGATTCCCTTAAAATTAGGACAATAACTAAAGCATTCCTTATAAAAATAAAAATACACATAAAATAAATATAATTCTAATACATTAATCTTAAAACAAAACACAGAATCTCAATTTCCCACGCCAACGGCAAGAACTGAAGGGATGTAACCTAAAACTGATAGAATAGCAGAGATTTAAGTATATTATTTAAAATTATCAATGTAATCATCAAAATAAGTATAACTACAAATATAACTATCAAACATTGGAAAGTGGATGAGGGAGCTAACTCTCATATTTCCTAGCATAAAGTCAACAGACGATGTCTGACTTTGATTAACCAAATTATAGGTATACTTACGTTGCTTGGTTATACACAGCTCTCAAAGTACTAAAAATGATTAAAGTGGTTGTCCCTGTGGAGGAGTATTGGGGATAGCGAAAGGTGGGGTGGGAGACTATTGCTTTGTATTTCAAGCCCCTGTGCTGTTTTATTTTGTATCATGTACAGGTCTTTTTTGGATTAAAAAAAAAAAAAGGAATATCCAGGATCTGCTGTATTCCTCTGTTCTCTCCCTGCTAATAAAGACATACCTGAGACTGGGTAATTTATAAAGGAAAGAGCTTTAATTGACTCACAGTTCCACATGGCTGAGGAGGCATCACAATCATGGCAGAAGGTGAAGGAGGAGCAAAGTCACGTCTTGAATGGCGGCAGGCAAGAGAGAGCTTGTGTAGGGGAACTCCCATTTATAAAACCATCAGATCTCGTGAGACTTATTCACTGCCATGGGAACAGCGTGGGAAAGACTCACCCTCATGATTCAATTCCCTCACACCAGGTCCCTCACACAACACGTGGGAATTATTACAATTCAAGGTGAGATTTGGGTGGGGACACAGAGCCTAACCATATCATGACATAGTGCTCTTTATTCCTCGCCATTGTTGTACCTCCTACAGTTTGTCAGGTCATTTTGTACACCTTCCTTCAGATCATTTATACAGAAGTTAACCCATGAAGACCCCTGAGAACACTACAGCGATACATGCTTCTGTGGAAGAAAGTGACTGATTGATCCTAACTGCTTCCTGCTTCCAAACACATACTGTCTCCATAACAAACCCCCTATCCTCCTTCCCCAGGTTCTGTGTAGGCTTCCTGATGTGCAGTACATTAGGATGCTGGTCAGTGGGAGGAGAAAGGACTGACTGTAACACGGGAATGAGCCAGGCCCAGATATGGCCAGAAAGCTGGCTTTTGAGAGAAAACAGAGAAGCCAGAAAGTAGATCATATCACAGACACAAAGAGTCACAGACAAGGAGATGCAGGCAACTCGGACTGCAGACAAGAAGTCTCATGGGTGATTCCTGCTGGGGCAATGTGGGTGGTTCCCATGGCAAAGTGTACATTTGTGTTTTGTTTGTTTGTTTGGATTTTTTTTGAGATGGAGTCTCCCTCTGTCACCCAAGTTGGAGTGCAATGGCGCAATCTTGGCTTACTGCAATCTCCGCCTCCTGGGTTCAAGTGATTCTCCTGCCTCAGCCTCCCAAGTAGTTGGGATTACAGGCACCTGCCACCATGTCTGGCTAATTTTTGTATTTTTAGTAGAGATGGGTTCACCATGTTGGCCAGGCTGGTCTCAAACTCCTGACCTCAGGTGATCCGACTGCCTTGGCCTCCAAAGTGTTGGGATTACAGGCATGAGCCTCCGTGCCCGGCCTGCACATTCGTTATAGGGGCTCACACACTGTGACTGTCATTTCCAAAATTCTACCTCTGTGTTACCACACAATTCTTGGGCAATGTTCTCTAGCTTTGGTGAATTATAAATGTCTGATTCGCTAGTTAGAGCTAGAAAAAGTATTTTGACTTAGTATTTTTTTTCCCATCTGTGTTAAGTGTTACAGAAATTCTCTAGTTTGCTTTCCTTTTGCATCCAGTGCAATTTTAAAACACTATCGTTAAGGTTAGAGTTACATTTAGGGTTGGCGTAATAGAACAAATACTATTTCCCAGAGCATTAGCGCCCAGGTGTTTTACAAATATTACATGTTTTAAAAAGTTCCACAATTGAAAACAAGGTTGGGAAAACCTTAATTAGAGAGGTTTTCAGTGCTGGGCTACTGTAGTGCTTATGATATGCTAATATTCACTGTCTATCTCTAAGAACAGCATACAGTGTTTCACAAAACTTATTTGGCATTGAAACCTTTTTTTTTTTTTTTAAAGAAATGAAACACTGTGTTCATTATTAAAGTTCCACAGAGCACAGTTTGGGAAACACTCAGTGCCCATTTTATAATTACTATTTGGTCTTGACACTTTTCTTGGTGGGCTTCCAAAAATTGTTTAAATTTGGCTATTTAGGGCTGGATGTAGTGGCTCATGCCTGTAATCCCAGCACTTTGGGAGGCTAAGGTGGGTGGATCACCTGATGTCAGGAGTTCGAGACCAGTGTGACCAACATTGTGAAACCCCGTATCTACTAAAAATACAAAAACTTAGCCAGGCACGGTGGCATGCACCTGTAGTCCCAGCTACTTGGGAGGCTAACGCAGGAGAATCACTTGAACCTGGGTAGGTTGCAGTGAGCCGCGATCACGCCACTGCGCTCCAGCCTGGGTGACAGAGCAAGACTCCGTCTCAAAAACAATAAAAATAAAAAATAAAACGGCTATTTAGAATCATGATTCTTAAGGCTAGATGGTACCCTAGCGATCATCTACTCCAACCTTTTATTTCACAGATGAAGCAACGGAGGCCCAAAGAAGGGAAGCCATTTGATTCAAGTGTTCCAAGCTAATTGCTAACAGAACCAGCACTAATCCTCAAGTTTCCTGATTCCAAATCAGTGTTCTTTCCACTACATCACACAGCCTCTCCATTTCTTCCTAACACCCCTGCTCTTTGTAGATTTCCCCTTCTGAAACAGTAATTGCATGATTAATGTGGGGTTACATCCCCACCACAAGGCTGAGCTTATCAGTTACAATCGGCACAGCGTATTGATTTCCCCACAGGCGCTTGCATCACCAGTTCCTCATCTCTAGACCGTGCTGGATTGATGGCATTTCTGAGTTTTCAACGCCAGTTCCAGGAAGCAGTTAATTGCTTTACCCAAAAATGTTTTTTCTCCCTGCATCACAACGATGATCTGTCTGGTCTGCACACTGTTACCATGAGACTTACATAAACAGCTTCCTTAATACGGGGAAAGCCTTCTGGCTTGGTCTTCCACACCAGTCCTGGGGCCTTCAGGCACAGCTTTATGATCTCAGCTGTAATATGCAAGTCTGATGGTGTCAGCCATCACTTGACCAGCTTAGGTTTATGAGGCTACACCTCGAGTGGCATCCGTAGCCACCTAGACATTGACATTACGCCTACAGTTTCGATGGATGGTGAACAGGGGGCTTGGGGTCAGCGCCTAGTTCCGTTGTCTGGTCTCACAGAAGACACAGATGGCCAGAAGATGAATCAACCCCTTACAGCTCTCAAATATACATCCTTGGGTAAAATAACCAGTGTAAATGTCAATGAGCACTTACCAACATTTGCAAGCGGGCAGCTCATCTCTTTTCTTCCCTGTCCCCTGAATCACCCAATGGCACACATAGACCAAAGTCCTTACTTATCACCAATTACCACAAGCCCACTTCCCACTCCAATTCCCTTTTCTGTTCCTGAAAATGAAGATTCGTAGGAAAAGAAAAGCCCAACAGTTTTTCTAGGCTTTTCAGGTTCCTGTTAGTTCACAAAGGACAACTGACTCTTTCTCAAGGAACTTCCAAGCTTCCTCCTGGGGACTTTTCAATCCAAATCTGTGTCCTGAGAAACTCTTCAACTTTTTCTTTTCATTTATAGCTAATTGTTTCTCTGCTGCCTGTTTTCTAAGTTCGTAACTTTATTTTTCTTTCTTATGAAGGCAGACTACACATGCACTAACGTGCCCAAGTCTCATCTGCTGCCTTTTTTTTTTTTAACTGAAAAAACAAAAGGGATCTATTACTGTCTGGAGGCAATGTGGCTCCAAGCCCTGCTTTCCTCACCTGTAAACGGGGATTATACTATTTGCTTTGCAGGGCTGTGGTGAAGTTGGAACAGATATTCACAAGCACCTAGCATAGTGGCTGGCACCTTGTAGGTGCTAAATAAATGCTCACCCAGGAGAGATGGGCTCTGCTCCTTACTCAGAAATCCCTCAGATTCCTAAAGACTGGTCTGCCTCTCCTTACCTTCCTTCTGATTGCCAAACCCCATTCCTTTCCCATACCTGGCTTATTGGTTTGTTTGTTTAGCTGTTCCTGCAAAAATCTCTAAACCTCTCTTTCTCTGTTCTTGGAGCAAAACTTGTGAGTTTCCTTCCCTCTCAATGTTTTAGAGATCCTGCTGGGACAGACAGTGTCAAATAATGCAACTTGCCATCTCCAGGACCCAGGCAAGATTTATTGGCTTCTGAATGGGGGGGCGGCACCAACATTGTGTGTTCTGTCTTTCAGCATCCTCTCTCAGTACGTGGGAAGTAACGGGGTTTACTGCTTACTGGCTGGGAGATGTTGGGGAAATAACCTCTCTCTGTCTTTGCTTCCTCATCTGTAAAATGGGTAAATAATAGAACCTGTGGGAGGATCTAGGTTCCGTGGGGCCCGAAATTTTTTTGAAAGTACAAAATTATGAATATAAAATTAGGAACAGGGCTTTGGAAGGAGCCCACACAAGTGAGGGACCTTGAAGCCCAGGCTTCATCTACTTCATGGCAGCCCTGTGTCTGATGGAACCAGTCAGGCTGTGGAGAAGTTTAAACGGAAAACTATGCACAAAGTGCTTAGTGCCTGACATAATAGGTTACTGTAATGATAATAAGTATTGTCGATATTTATAATTGTTTTGATACAAACTGTTGATATGTATAATTATTTTGATAAAACAATTATAAATTAATTCCATAAATAAAATCACAAAAAATAGACATGTATAATAATTATAAAGCTTTTTTTTTTGAGATGGAGTCTCACTCTGTCACCAGACTGGAGTGCAGTGGTGCTATCTCGGCTCACTGCAACCACCTCTCAGGTTCAAGTGATTCTCCTGCCTCAGCCTCCCGAGTAGCTGGGACTACAGGCATGCGCCACGCTTGGCTAAGTTTTGTATTTTTAGTAAAGACAGGGTTTCACCATGTTGGCCAGGATGGTCTCGATCTCTTGACCTAGTGATCTGCCCACCTTGACCTCCCAAAGTGCTGGGGTTACAGGCGTGAGCACCACACCTGGCCTAAGATTTTTATTTTTATTTTTTTTTTAAAGACAGGGTCTCACTCTGTCACCCAGGCTGGAGTGCAGTGATGCAATCTCAGCTCATTGCAACCTCTGCCTCCCGGGTTCAAGCAATTTTCCTGCCTCAGCCTCCCCAGTAGCTGGGACTACAGGCTTGAGCCACTGAGCCCAGCCAAAGCTTCCATCTTGTCTCCTGTTTCTGCTCACAAGTCCATCAGAATGAAGGGAGTGGAGTGAGCCCCCATCTTCAGACTGTCCCTACTTGGGGCTCTCTAGTCCTTAAACATGGGGACCCCATTCTGATCCCCATGTTTAAGCAGGTTCTTGTCCTCTCACTCATAAGACACATAACTTGTGAGGAGACCCAGGGGACTCCTGGGAGGGGAGAATGGGGGAAGTAGACCAGAGGAGGGGTGAGCACTAACAGCCGGGCTGAGGGGCCTGGAGACAACCAGCCAATTGGAGGGCCCAGCAAACTCCCAGAGCTTCTCAGAGTGTGTACATGAGCAGGAGAGAGGAGTCAGGCCCAGGGAGGTCAAAGGGCATCACAGAAATAGCTGGGCTCTTGAAAAGGAAGGTGACTGTGGACGTTTCAGTAAAGGCTGTAGGTTTCCTACCACATTTTTTCGTGCTGGGTGCGGTCAACCACAGGCCCATGTGTTGACTGTGGCCAAAGAGGCTCTTATCCCTTCCAGTAAGAGTTTGGAATCTGGGAACAAGGGTTACAGGACTTCACATGACTGACGTTCTTCTCAGTGAATTTCCATTTCCTAGTTCCTCCGTGAATGGTGTTCCTGGATCCCTGGAGTGGCTGCATCCGCGTGGTGTGTGTGAAATCCTAGAGAGGGGATGTCTGTTTCTCGGGGAAAGTTTGGTAGTGAAGCTTGGAGAAGGAACACATGTTGAGAAGCAAAGCAAGTACAGTGTCCACTCCAAGCCCCCCACTCCACCCCTGCAGCCACCAGCACAGGGTGTAATGGAGAAGAGTGCAGTGAGAGGGCAGGGGGACAGCTTCCTAAATCCAGAGGAGCCCCCAGACCAAATCTCCAGCCGCTCTCCCAGGAGGTCGCCTGCCCTTGGGATAAAACGTCCTTAACTATCATATCTCTGACGGGAGGATGGGGGGCTGGGGGACAGAAAGGTTTGTTCTTTAAAACTCTCCCCTTGCCACAGCCTGGAGGTTCTCTTGTTCCAGAAGAGGATGGCGTTGGAGGGAGCCCCAGCCATGACTCACTTGGAGCTAATCCTTAGCAAATCTATCACCATGGAAACTGCCAATCATCCATGCTTTTCATAGCTTAACTGAACATCTGCCAGGAGACAGCAAGTCATACAAACCACTCGTCCTGCCTATCGTGTTTACATTTGGGGCCCTGAAAAACAGAGACAGAGACACGGAGGGCAGCTCTCCACAGCAGGGTGACGGCCCAACTCCGGCCACTAATCAGCTGCGTAACCTCTGTCAGGTCCTTCACAAGCTCCTCTGCACCCCTCCTCCCCCATCTGGTAAAATAAAGGATTGGATCAATGATTCTTCTCCTTGGTTGGGCCAAAGGAGAGTGGGAGGGACAGGAAAGCATGTCCCCTAAAAGGGGTGGGGCAGAGAGGCCTGTGTAGTTACAATCTATGCACTATTATCATTTTACATTTGAAATCTTACAAAATAATACTCATAAGTTAAACCACAGAAAACAAATCTTGACTCATCGTCTTAGGTAGCTATAGCTTTCTCAGTGGAAGGACAACGACACTCCATCTCTGAGCCAGAATGTCCCGTGTCTGTGAGGCTTTTAGTATCATTATCAAAAGGGAATATAGGCCAGGCATGGTGGCTCATGCCTCTAATCCCAGCACTTTGGGAGGTGGGAGGCCGAAGCGGGTGGATCACTTGAGGTCAGCAGTTCGAGATCAGCCTGGCCAACCTAGCTGATCTCAACTTCATCTCTACTAAAAATACAAAAATTAGCTGGGCATAGTGGCATGCTTTTGTAATCCCAGCTACTTACGAAGCTGAAGCACGAGAATCGCTTCAACCCCCACTCACACCAGGCATCCTCTCTCTTAGGAAAGCCAGCCGTGGGAGCAGGGTGGAGGGGCGCATCAGGGCCACATTGCCAAGACAACCCCCTGGTGCACCGGAGTACGCCCGGGACATTCCCTGAGCAGTGTGACCAGGCAAAGAGGCCTTCTGCCCCTGCCTCTAGGGTAAATGCTAACCTGGCATCTCGGCCCAGGGGTCTTCACTCAGTGGGGACACTGCCAGGCCCCGGGGAACACTCAGATGGTTTTCAATTTGTGTGTGGAAGGAGAGAGGAAGAGAGACTGGGAAACATCTACAGATGTTAATTTTGTTTTAATTCCCTGTTTTTCCCCTTTCCTTTTCTGTCCATTCAAGAGGAAGCTGACCTATATTCTCTTGCCTTGTGGGAGACAGAAGGCAGAGAGGAAGCAGAATTTGCCTGTGCACTGTTTTGGCTTCTGTTTCTCAAAAGCCTAGGTCCTTAGAAGATTTTGGAGGGAAACAGAAAAGAAACAGCAGAATGGCTGGGGAAAACATGGGGGGACAAGGAGAAAAACTATCACATAGTTTGTGCGGCCACATAAAAATGCAAAAATGCAGAAACAAAAATTATTAAGTTTTTTTTTTTTTTTTTTGAGACAGAGTCTTACTCTGTCACCCAGGCTGGAGTGCAGTGGCACGATTTCGGCGCACTGCAACCTCTGCCTCCCAGGTTCAAGCAAGTTTCTGCCTCAGCTTACTGAGTAGCTGGGATTACAGGCATGTCCCACGACACCCAGCTAATTTTTGTACTTTTAGCAGAGATGGAGTTTCACCATGTTGGCCAGGCTGGTCTCGAACTCCCAGGCTCAAGTGATCTGCCTACCTCATCATCCCAAAGTGCTGGTATTACGAGGCGTGAGCCACTGTGCCCGGTCCAAGAATTTTAGAAACAGCAAAGCCTTAAAACAAGCATGAGGCCCTTCTCAGGGTAGGGACAGTGTGAACGCATAGGTCACACACCCAGAACGCTGGCCCTGGACAGGAGTGTCCCCCATATTTGACAGAAAACTGGTTCTGGAGTTTGGGGCAGGGGGAGAGAGAGGCTGTTCACAGGTTCTGGGGAAATGAGGACCTGGGACCCCCCCACTCCCTGGCAGTACTGGTGAGGAGCTGGTAAGACCCCCAGTCTATGTACTTGGGGAGTACACAGACCCTAAGCATAGGGTTCCCAATCTCAGATTTCTGGTCCCTGAACGTGGCTCAGAGGCAGCACAAACCTGAAAGGCCCTATGGACAGGACGATGGGAAGGCCTGGTTCTGTTTACAGATAAGGAGTTGCAGAGCCCCCCAAACATGTCTGGGTACTGTATAAAACCCTAAGCCCCTGGAACTGGTGCAGAGCATGGCAGGAGCAGGTGGAGGCATGCTGAATTACTGATGTTAATTTTAAGCCATCCCGGCAGAATGAAGGCTTAGAGTCAGAGACTGACTCTTCCTGTTTTATAAAAATGAAAACGCACTATTTCTGGCAAATCTGGATTTGTGGATCAGGATTCGACCTGCCACTTTCAAGTCCTAGTTCCAGGCTCATTTCCATGGCTGAGCCTTAAGAAAAGTCAGGCAGGAGGCTGACGCAGTGATACAAGCGATAGATGAAGCTGGGACCACAGTTGTCAGATGGTAGAGATAAGGAGAAGTAGAGAGAATCTAGCGACTCTTAGGAGGTAAAATTGACAAGACTTAGAGGGCACTGGAAAGAAACAGGGTGGTCTGATCACTGGCATAAGCAATTGGCTGGGTGGAGGTACCATTTACTGACATCAGGAGTACAGGAGGAGGACGAGTTGAGGGGTAGGTGAGATGGGTTTGGTCAAACTTGTTCGGTCCAAGATACTCAAGAGAAGATGTCACATGGGCAACTGAATGCATTATGTGAAGATTGGAGGAGAAGTCTGGGCTGGAATTGTGCATTTTAGAGTCATCAGTTTTGAGGGTGGTTATTCAACAATGAGCATGGATGAGACTCCAAGGAAAATAGTTGAGAAAGAGATGCGAGGGCCTAAGAATAGCCTGAAGATCCCCAACATTGGATGGTCAGGCAGAGGGGATGCACCTATGAAGGCAAGTCAGAGAGTAGGAGGCAGCTGAGAAGGCTGCACCATGGAAGGCAAGAGAAATGCAAAGGGAAGTGCATTGTTGCTGAGAGGTCAAATAAAGTGAGAAACTAAAAATGCGTGCTGCATTTAGTAACAAGGAAGTCACTGGTGACAAAGCCATGTCGTTGTAGAGACAGGCTTGCAATTCCCAAAGGAGAGAGTGGGAGAGTTGAGCAGGGGATAAAAAGAATGGAGATGGGGAGACATGTTATGTTTGGCTATGAAGAGGAGAGGGAAAGGCTATTGCTATAAGGAGAAATGGGATTGAGGAAAATCAATTAAAGATGATTAAAGTTATTGTCCTTTTCATTTTAACAGCTTTATTGAGGTATAACTAACATACTATAAGATGTACATGTTTAAAGTGTAACAACTTGAAAAGCTTTGCTATATGAATATACCCGTAAAATCATCACTATAATCAGTAATACACACACACACACACACAATTTTTTTTTTGATACAGGGTCTCACTCTGTCACTCAGGCTGGAGTACCATGGCGTGACCAAGGCTCACCGCAGCCTGACTTCCCAGGATCAAGCAGTCCTCCTGCCACCCACCACCAACCCCCAAGTAGCTGGAACTACAGGTGCTTCTCCTGCCTCAGCCTCCCAAGTTGCTGGGACTACAGGTGCATGCCACCACACCCAGGTAGTTTTTGTATTTTTAGTAGAGATGGGGTTTCACCACGTTGGCCAGGCTGGTCTCGAACTCCTGAACTCAGATGATCCACCTACCTCGGCCTCCCAAAGTTCTGAGAGTGTAGGCATGAGTCACTGAGCCCGGCCCAAGCTAACTTTTTAATCATGTTTTGTAGAGACCACAGGGTCTCACTATGTTGCCCAGGCTGGTCTCAAAGTCCTGAGCGTGAGAGACCCTCCTGCCTTGGCCTCCCAAAGTGCTGGGATTATAGGCATGAGCCGCCATGCCAGACCAGGAATATATTTTTCATCCCCCCAAAGTTTCCCTCTGCGCTTTGGTAATCCCTTCTTCCTGCTCCTCTCACTCCCATTCCCCGGCATCTGTCACTATAGCTTGCATTTTCTAGAACTGCATATAAATGGAGATGTATACAATCGTATTTATTTGCTCTTTTTTTGACCTGACTTCTTTTACTCAGCATAATTATTTTGAGATTCACCTATATTATTGTGTGTATCGATAGTTATTTCTTTTTCTTTTTTTAGAGACAGAGTCTCGCTCTGTCACCCAGGCTGGAGTGCAGTGGCACGATATCAGCTCACTGCAACCTCTGCCTTCCATGTTCAAGTGGTTCTCCTGCCTCAGTCTCCTAAGTAGCTGGGACTACAGATGCCTGTCACCACCATGCCAGGCTAATTTTCTTTTGTATTTTCAGTAGAGACGGGGTTTCACCATGTTGTCCAGGCTGGTCTTGAACTCCTGACCTCAGGTGATCTGCCTTCCTCAGCCTCCCAAAGTGCTGGGATTATAGGTATGAGGCACCACGCCCAGCCAGTTATTTATTTTGATTGTTGAGTGTTTTCCCATTGTGTGGCTACACCATAGTTTGTTTATGCACTCATCTGTTGATGAACATTCAAGCTATTTCTAGTTTGGGGGCTATTAAAATTTAAGCTGCTTTGAAAGTTCATGTACAAATCTTCAGATGAACACAGGCCTTTGATCCTCTGCAGTGGATAACTAGGCATGGAATGGCTGGATGTAATTTTTAAGAAACTGTCAAACTTTTTTCCAAAGTCATTGCACCATTTTACATTCCCTTCAGCAGCGCATGAGGGTTCTGGTGTCTCCACATCTTTGCTAACACTTGTATGGACAATCTTCTCAATCTTAGACATTCTAGTAGCTTCTCCTTCTTTTTCTGTCCCTATCCCATTTGGGGTGGGGACAACAAGTTAGGAAATGGCCACATGTAGGAGGGCAGAGGGAAAGGCGAGAGAGACAAGGAGACGAGGCAAATACACTCCAGGCTATCAACACTCTCTTGATCAAGAGTGAAATGCTTTTCTCTCTTCATTAAGAGTCTGTTCCCTTGGGACAAACCCAGTCACTAGCAAATGTTACTTTTTATGGAGCATCTGGTCAACATGTTAGCTTATTGCCTTCCAGGCCAGGGACCCAAGCATGGGGCAGGGGTCCTACAGGTACCTTGGCTGTGGGAGACTCCTCTACAGTCACTGTAGAGCAGGAACTTGGGGAAGGGAGGGTAAGGAGATTCATTCCTCACCCCTGGAATATTGTTTTGGCTCACACCTGATACAGCAAGAAAAGACAATAGTGTTTCTCTGCCCTCTGGGAGAAGATGTGCTGGTATGGGCAGGGGGAAGGGAAGGCATTCCCTTCCATTCCATTCCCTTCCATTCCATTCCCTTCCATTCCATTCCCTTCCATTCCAGGCATGCACTTATTCCCCTGTGAAAAGAGCAGCTTGTCCTGCTGAGGAATCTGTCCCATTCAGCCCTATGAGATATGTGTCCTTTCTATGAACAAGAGGTGCAATGTGTAAGGAGTGAGGAGGATTAAATCATATTGAGGGCCTTCGGCAAACTCTGTTAAAATAATAGATTTTTATGTTTGAGGCCAGGGGTTCAAGACCAGCCTGGGCAACATAGTGAGACCCTGTCTCTACAAAATACATACAAAAATAAACAAAATAACAAAATTTTAGTCAAAGCTAAGCCCATATCTAAAGTTGGATATACATACCAAGAGCACATGTAGGCCAATGATGATGCTGAATTTTGGAACCAAGAACTTATATCCCAAATTTGAGAGTAAAAAGGAACCCAGATTACAATACCTGTAGCCGCTGGGAAGAAAACCCCAAACACAGTGAAAAAAGATTCCCCGGGGCTGTAATCAGGCAGCGTGTTGTTCTGTAGCAGTTCAGGTGAATATCCGATGAAACCATGTTCTGAAATAATGCAATGGAGAGCAACATGAGCCCAATGAGAAGACACAGGAGGCATTTCCCCAGATGACAGTACTACTTCATATATTACTTTAAATGTTGGAAAGGTAGGGGCATGTGTGTGACACACAGTGACAGAGGGCTCTGCAGAACCATCTTCCTTCCCACTTCTAAGGTTGACTTTTGTGTGCTGATCCCATAGACACAGGTGGATGAAATAACATGAAAAGAAGCAGTGGTTAGTTCTGGGAAGGGGAGCATTTTCATCTTTTGCTTCACAGACTTTAATATAGCTGAAATATCTCTCAATGAGCATGTATTTATGTGTTTGTTTTCCATTTAAAAAATCAATCGATATTTGCAAGTTACTTCCCTACTCAAAAACCTTCAACGAATCCCTAATAGTTACAGAATCAAGTCCAAACTCCTATCAAAGCCTCCACAACCTGGCAACAGTCACCACTCCCTACTCATCCCTTGCTTTTTCTCCTCCCCAGCAGTCACACCCTGAGGAAGGCCATCACCCCCACCCCCGTGCCTTCGTTAAGCAGTCTCCTGGCCTTCCAGACTCTTCTCCCACATCTCTAAGCATCATATTGGGCCAACTCTTCAAGCTCAGCTCAAATGGTGCTCCTTTGGGCTTTATAAGGACTCCCTAATCAGAATCTATTCCTCCCTCCTCACTGCTCTTGGCGCTAGGTCTGGCCACAGTAAGACCTTCCCCAACTAGATTCCTTGAGGCACGAAATCCAGGTCTGCAGGTCTCTATCCCCCAGAGCTAAGCACTGCACTGGTGCACAGTAGCTAGGTTGCAAATATGGGTCACACTGAAAAGAACCTTTCTCTTAGATCTCTCAGCCTATGGGCACATCTCGCTTCCACACTTTCAATTCGACTTGTTCACAGACTACTTTATAGCAGGAACATCTCAGATCTTATTTCCTCAAAGCATTCAAAGCATTTTAAACATTTTTGTACATCGACTTTAACAAAGTTTTTTCAAGTGGTTTCAACCCTGCAGGCACATTGCTTCTTTGTCAAAGGAGGTCACTTTGAACAGCATCTGTGAACACGCTAGTGAGCTGTGGAATTTTAAGACACAAGTCAAGTGTTCTTGGTTTCAGGAACACCCAGGATATTCAGCCTCTGCTTCTGAATCTCATCTCTGAGAAGGAGTTGGTTTGTTCCTATTAATTGTTGTCCAAAAGAAGCCAATCCCTACTCCTTTTCCCTCAACCCCTGTGGTGCCGTAGGATGGGTATTCAGCTCTCACTCCACAGCCAACCCTAGGGTTTCAGGGACAGAATTTCCCCAAGCCTCATCCTCCACCCACTTGGAGCTTAATTACAGCCCAAGCTTCCATCCACAAAAGAAGGCTCCTGCCACTCCGATGAGTCCAGTGAGGTCGCCCGCGCTTCACACAGCTTCCAAGATTCACAACTTCATAAGAAAAACATTTTTTAAAAAAACAATAAAACGAAACCTCAGGGAAGCACAAGAGACCCTTGAGAGTTCAGTCAGGACTTAAATCATTGTCAATTGCTTTATTTTGCCTGAATACAGAATTTGTTCTGGCATATTCAATCCTAAGCGCTGTACAACTTTTCTGAATGGTTTGGCGTCTTCATAGCTGGCCCTCCCCTCATTAACAAAAAAGCAATAATAGCTAAGTTAACTTTAGCTTATCCGCTGGCTGACCTCACTGATGAGTCTTAAGGAGGAGAAAACCAGCCCAGCCTGTCTTGGAACTGAGCTCAGCCAAGCTGGACCGATGTGCAGATCGGAAAGCACATCTGAGCGGAGGGCTGTACGTGCCCGGCAGGCCCGCCTTGCAGGACATAAAACACTTCATCAGGCGCGTTCATCTTCAAGGGCCCAAGGGCGGCCCTGACACATGGGAATATTTGGTCACCGGGCCTGAGGGGCTTTGCTCTGGCCAGCCTGAAGGTTCAGAGGGATTTCAGGCCCAACAGATGAGTCACTGGGAAGCCTTTTCTCGCCTGTTCCTTCAGCAAGACCCGCAGGCTGAGATAATGAGTCACTTGGCTGCCTGTGGGCCTGCCTCAGTTGCCCTCTCTTGCAGGGCTAATGAGAAATGGAGCCCTGCCACATTCGCAAGTGCACACTCACACTCACACTGCTGCTGGCCCAGCCTGCTCTGAGCTGGAGCCAAGCTCAGTACTGAATCTTGCTCAAGGGAATAGTCTTAACTTTGCAAAGAACACTATGGACAAAAATACGTGTCAATGCTTTATTTACAATAATGTAAAATCGGGGGAGGGGCCGGGTGCAGTGGCTCACGCCTATAATCCCAGCACTTTGGGAGGCTGAGGCAGGTGGATCACTTGAGGTCAGGAGTTCGAGACCAACCTGGCCAAAAGTTGAAACCCCGTCTCTACTAAAACTACAAAAATTAGCCAGCTGTGATGGGGCATGCCTGTAGTCCCAGCTACTCTGGAGGCTGAGGCAAGAGGATTGCTTGAACCCGGGAGGCAGAGGTTGCAATGAGCCAAGATTGCACCACTGCAGTCCAGCCTGAGCAACAGAGCAAGACTCTATCTCAATTTTTTAAAATTTAAAAATAAACATAAAATAAAAAACATCAGAGGAGGTTCTAAATGTCTAACTATGTGAGACTGAGACATTTTAAAAGCTTATAAAGAGTCTTTAGTATGAAAGAAAACTGTCCATGTTATATGTAATATATGTTAATTCAGAAAACTGGATACCATTTATAGTATAAATACAAAAAAAGGTGTATTAATCTATACATGTAAGAAACAGCTAGAAGAAAACACACTGAAATACTAACTGTGGTTGTTTGTATAATGCAATTACAGGCAATTCTTTTACTTTTTTTTAATTTCTACAAAACATCCACATTTAAGTTAATGGGCTGAGTGCAGTGGCTCATGTCTGCAATCCCAGCACTTTGGGAGGCTGAGGCGGGAGGACTGCTTGAGCCCAGGAGTTTTAGACCAGCCTGGGCAACACAGAAAGACCCCTTCTACAAAACACACACACACACACACACACACACACACACACTTATCTGGGCATGGTACTAGCTACTCAAGAAGCTGGGGTGGGAGAATCACTTGAGCCCAGAAGGTAAAGGCTGTAGTCAGCTGTGACTGTGCTACTGCACTCCATTTTGGGTGACAAAATAATTTTTTTAAATGAACATAATCTACTTCTCATCAAAAAATAATACCTTTTAGGAAAACAAACAAAACATCCCACAATTGAAAGCCTACTTTCTCCAGAAAGCTTTTCTATGTATGAAGAGCTTTTCTTTCTTTCTGTTTATACTCTATTTCCCAAAATGATTTGAGTGGCTTATGAGAAAAACATAAACAAGACAGGGAAAATAAAATAAGGACCAAAGGAAGAAAGAAACTGAGCAAAAGAGAGAGAGGGTGAGAACACCCCCACTTGTACCTGCATGACCCACAGTCTGAGGCCTTATTCAGAGAGAATTTTCTGTTTTGACCAAGCCCACTGAGGCAGGGCATTGGATCTGGTGGCCCATCCCTCCCATGGGCCACTTTCCAGTGGACAAAAAGGAGCCCCCAAAGCTGGCACAGTGGACCCTGCCTCATTTCCTCTGCCCCTATCTTCCCAGGCCCTTATGACTTGCACCCCTCACCTATCACCACCCCGCCTCAGGGTCCCCAATCCTGAGCCAGTCCCCAAAGAGTCTTCCTCACTGGTCTCCATCCTGCCTGCTGGGGCCTGAGTCTCCTTCCCACACCCTGAACCTGGTGGCCCAGCCAGACCTGAGGCATGGCTGACTCTCTGTTGGGCTTATGCAGAGTGGGTGCCCAGGGGAGGAACTGATGGCTCTGACTGGCCGGTACTGGCTAGTTAAGCACGGTGTGAAGTCAGCAGGTCACACCCAGGATTAGGGCTGAGGTCCACGCCATCTGCCATGCCCTCCAACAGTGGCTCTTAATGCCTGACTTGCTGATGCCCAGACCAAAGGTTCCTAATTCTTTTCGTTGCCCCATTTGAGAGTCTGATGAAAACCATGGTCCCTGTCCCCATAGACACCACATTTTGCATATCATTTTGGGAGAGGGCAGATTTCTGAAGTCTCTCTGGAGGGCATGGACCTTAAGGTTCGAGACCTCTACTCTAGCAGCTACATCTGTACCTAAGACTGTCCCGCCAGGAGGCACCCACAACTTCCCAAGCCCTGACTGCCGCCGTGCCCTGCCTCAGAATGGACAGCAGCCCTGAGAGTGACGCAGCCAATAATGTTTTAATGCCATAATCCTTGCCAAGCAATGGCCACCACTGTGTGCACAGAGATTGTGCAGGTCACCCCAAGAACATCACAGAGCAACCTCACTTCTGAAAATAATGCCAAGCAACCAATGACTGAACCCTTCCTATGTGCCAGCCACTGAGCACCAAGATCTTACAATGTCATACTTGTACAACGACTAACTGAGGACACCGAGGATCTGGAAGGTGAAAAATCTTGTTCGAGGTCACATAGCCAGATGTGTCTGTATTTCACCCACTGCCTCTCCCGGTGGCAGAACCCAGGCCACTTTCTCTAGGAGGTGGGTCCCCAGGCCCTGGCACTGCACCCCCTTACAGAGAGATACCTACAGCACAGGTTGCCTTTCAACCCCAGGAAACATGCCCACAGAGATCACGGCATCTCCCCCAGCCCCATCTGTGTAGGGCAGGCAGGAGTCCTATCCTGTGCCAACTGGTATGCGACTGGCAGGAGTTTACACAGCTGGGAGGACACAGCCCGTCCTGGACCCCACATCTGAGTGAATTCAGGTCTCCATCTACCACACTGTCCCTCTGTAATCCATCCCAAAGTCATTCCCCAGGAATTTCCTTTTCTTTTCTTTTCTTTCTTTCCTTTTTTTTTCTCAAAGAGACGGGGTCTTACTCTATCACCCAGGTTGGAGTGCAGTGGCACTATCGTAGCGCACCGCAACCTCAAACTCCCAGCCTCAAGCAATCCTCCCACCTTAGCCTCCCAAAGCACTGGGATTACAGGTGTGAGCCACGACGTCTGGCCTCCCCAGGGATTTCCAACACTTGTTTCTTGACCTCGGAAGAGCCTCTTTGCCTCTCTGTTGGACTTTCCATTCCTCTGCTGGTGAAACTGAGACTGTGGTCTGGGGTCCTGTCATCTGACATCTTCCAACTCTCAAAGGCGTGGGATGCCTGGGCCCTACAGCTGCTGCATGAGAATGGATCTGGGTTTGACCTGAACATCTGTTTCTCTATCCAAGGAATAAAAATACTTTGGTTCAGTTTGAGCTGTATGCTTTTAGGAAGAACAAAAACAAAACGGGGGGCGGGTAAGAGAGAGAACAAATGACGACAAGACCCAGGCAGTAGCAGGCAGAGGGAAAGTCCTTGAAGCTCTGTCTGCAGAAAGGTTTGATCTTACCACCCGGAATTCGGGTAACTCGGGCTTCTTGTGATGTGGCCAGTGGGCTGTGGCTCTTCAGGGCCCACTATCTGCTCCCAAGGGGTGCTCGCGGGAGCCTACCCTCCTCCCCTTAGCCAAAGGCAGGCAGCGGGGGTCACTAGTGGGACCGAGAGCTGCTCCAGCAGGGTTGTTGGGGTGCCCAGCAGCCGGGCATGGGGCCCTTGGCCTGGGTAGGTGGCTGTTGGGGGGCTCTGGGTGGCACCTGTGGTGCCCCCGACATTTCCCCCCCGCCCCCCACCACCGACGCCGCTGGGGGCTGCCGAAATTAGAAGAGGGAGTCGGGAAGTCATACCCCTCCCTGTGGGCGTCGGGTTGCACTGCTGACTAACTTAGAAAGCGAGATTTCTAAAAATGATGCTGGGGCTGCGGGCTGTGGGCTCCTGCCCCGGCGGGGGCTTCCGGCGGCGCTCTCTTCTGGGTCCCCCACCTCTGGACCAGCGACCGACGACCAGTCAGACAGCCCTTTCCTGGGAATGGACAATAGGAGAGGCTGGCGCAACCGAGAATAGCCAGCACGGAGGAAGGGCTCCGGACGGAGCAAGGAGGGTGGGGCTCGGAGGGCGCAGGAAGAGCGGCTCTGCGAGGAAAGGGAAAGGAGAGGCCGCTTCTGGGAAGGTACCCGCACGACGACGCCGGAGGGGCGTCAGGGGAAGTGGGAGGCCCCGGAGACTGCGCGAGGCTCCTCGGCAGAGGAAGTGGGCGCGGGCGCACGCGGGACCTCGCACCCGGCCTTGCGCGCAGCCTCTGGACAGCCCGGTGCGGTGCGTCTCACCACCTGCACCTCGCCAGACGCGACCTTACGGAGACGGGGATCTGCAGCCAATCCGAAACTGCCTGGCCCAGGGGGTCCAAGGAAAGGGGAGGAAAGGGAGTGTCCACAGGCCCCATCCTGCCACTTGTCACCCACAAGAGTTCCTTCCCAAGCAGCCCCACCCTCACCCGGACACTCACTCACTCAGATACTGCCCAGCCCCAGATGGGCTAAGAGGCACAGAGATGGGCAATTAAACACAGCAGGACCGGTCTGCCTGGGCTGGGAGTGGGGATTTTCTTCTGGGAGCTGCAAAGGGTGAAGCAGTTATAGGTTATCAGGGAGGAGCCCAGTCAAAACTGAACTCAAGAAGCATAGATTTGGGAGAAGTCCCCGCCATGCCCATCCTCCCTCGGCATGAAGCACAGGGCCCCCTTCCAGGCACAAGGACCCTGAAGATCTCTGGGTGGAGGAAGGCAAGAACAGTGGCAAAACCAGGAATCAGGACAGCTGGGTTAGGGCCCTGGTTATGCGAGGACTCAATGTGGGACTGTAAACAAGCCCTTTTCCCTTGGAGCTTTGCAACGCAAATTTTGAGTCAGCGAGATTGGCATGGGCCAGAGACCCAGCCTTCCTAATGAGCTCCCCGGTGATGCCACGCTCCTGCCTGCAGATCGCACTCTCAATAGCGGAGTACGAGATAATTTTTCAGAACCCTTCTAATTCTGAAGTCTACCCAGCCAGAAGCCCACTCTCAGGCCTCTCAGGACACACTCTCCAAATACACAGTTGGTTTCCAATGGCAGAGGTAAAATCCCAAACCAGCTTCCATAACATGCCCCCCTCTCTACCCTGACTCTGTGGTTGTTGATACGGGATGTGCTCCAGAACCGTGAAACAAGCTCCCTACCACAGTTTCGTATGTTAATAAAACCTTACTGGCCGATAATGAGAGATTATATGGAAAGGCAGAGAGATGAGGAAACCTTCATGGTCTCATTCATTGGCCTATTTTAACAACTGAGGAAACCGAAGGGCAAGCTGGAGCCAATTGTTCAAAAGACGTGCAGAGTCAAAAGGGGAACAGTAACCCTAATTGAGAGTACAATTTGGAGTCCAGATAGTATCAAGTCCCAATCTGTTGGGCTCTCCCATTGAACTGGGTCATAACAATCCTGGTACAACTATTGGTGTTCAATAAAAGTGTTTTGAAATAGAACTGACTCGGGCTATATTGCATCGGACTGTTTTGAAATTAAACTGAATTGGGCTGTATTGCCTTGTATTGATCACTGCCTGGAGATTTGGAAGAGGAAATAATAACAGGTTTCGAAGAGGTGCCCACGGAGTTCTGGGCGTGAGCCTGGAGCCTTCCTCGGACCACAGTCTCCTCTCTGGCTTCAGCCCTATTGACTTTGGTCCTCCAAAGAGAGGGTGGAGAGAGGATGTGCACAGGGTTTTCAGCCCAAGACCCCACCCAGAGAGAAAATACACAGAGGGAGGGCTGGGCATTCCAGCAGTGGCCAGAAGGGAAATCTAAAGTGGGGCTGGACCTGCCCAGAGGGCCAGGGGTGTCCCACCCAGCCCACCTAGGGAGGAACAGCCTGGAACCCCTGCCTGGCCATGGGGAGGGCCCCCACCCTGTGGGAGGGCTGGCTGTCGGGAAGAAGCCCCAGGGCTGGGCAACCCAGGGGATGAAGGGCCAGGTTGGGGGATGTCAGGGCAGCCTCCCTGGCCTGGGAGGGAAGCGGTTGAAAGTGTTCCATAAAAAGAGCAGCTCCCGCCACGCCCTGTGGTCTAGGACGGCAGTCCCAGGGCTCTTTCTGAGCTAAGGATTCCTCATTTGTGAAAGGAAAGATAAGCTTTTTCTTCATGAAGAATGGTTTCTGGTAACCAAGAAATTGTTCCATCTGTTAACACAGGCTCTATTTTAAATGCTTAATGAACCTTTTCTCATAATGGCTTTGAGATCAGTAAGCTGAGAGGGGATTTTTGCCTAGAGAGGCCTCCAGCCGGCAAGAGCTGTCAAATGTCCAAGAATGTGAAAAGAATCTGACTTGAGGAGCCACTAGGTTCTCACCTGGGCCCCAGGAAACAAGAGGCATCTCGGGGTGAGAACAGTGCTGTCCACTTCCGCTGTGCACCATTCGTTCCAAGTGCTTTACCGTATTAACTCACGGAAGCCTCACAACTACCCTATGAGGTAGATGGATTTTTTTTTCAGGGAAGGAAACTGAGGCACAGAGAGGCAACTGGGATTCACACATCGTGTTGCCACTGCTGCGGCAGTGCTTGTCCAAGGCTGCAGGGAGTCTTGGACGAGCGCCAGGGGCTCCAGCTGGTCCAGCTGGGACCCTGCAGAGGGGTCCGGAGAGACCCCGCCCCCAGCCCAGCCCATAGAGCCCCCACTAGCCTGCCCTAGAAAGGAGCCCTAAGAAAGGAAAATCTGGCCTCCTTATCTCCTGGGGGAAAGGAATGCGCTCTCCCTCCCGCCAGGATAAGGGGCTGTTTTAACGGGAAGTCTCCACCCTGGCTGTGGGTCCCTCCCAGCCACCACTTATTCCTTCTGGCTGTCTCTGCCTCTGGCATCCCACTTCTCATGCTTCAACTCCTGACCCCCAACACCCCCAAAATAATCCTAACTCAACTCATGGCCCCCTCAAATCAGCTGCCCCTGCACAGCTCCAAGCTGGTCAAGGAGTCTGCCCTGCCCCACTGTTGCTTGGATATCCTCTCTAGGCAGGCAGCTGAGAGGGGGTGGGAGGTCAAGTGGCCCCTGCAGGGAAAGGGCAGTTAGTATCAACACACAGATATGTAAGCAGAGCCCCCCTCCTGCCAAGCACCAGGCTGAAAATATTCACATGCTCAGACCCCTTCCCCACCAAGTTCTGCAGCCATAGGCAGCTCTCCCCCACCCCAAGTCCTACCCAAGAAACAGAGCAGGGCCTCCCTTAGAATCCCATGGCTAAAGATTCGGTATCATAGAACTGTAAAAAGTTAGCATCACAGCACTCTTTAGCCTTAAATCCATTTTACTGATGGGAAAGCTAAGGCCTGAGAAAGGAGACGCCCACATCACAAAGTTAGCAGCTGCTCAGGGGAGACCAGAACCCAGTGTGGCCAAGCCCTTGTCCAATATGTCCTATGGGTCCCTGTCTCTCTGCTGTTACTGGCTGGCTACTTGCCTGTTTTTTCCACTAGACTATGAGCCAGGTGGGGGCAAGCACCATGCTCTCTTATTTTCTGGGGTATCTCCAGCACCTAGCCCCAGGGGACATGCACAAAATATAAAACATTAATATTAACAAACAATAGGAACAACCCAAATATCCATCCACAGATGAATGGATAAATGAAATGTGGTATATCGATACAATGGAATATTATTCCACCATAAGAAGGAATGAATTTCTGATGCATGCTGCAACACAGATGAACTTTGAAGACATCATGCTAAGTGAAAGAAGCCAGACGCAAAAGGACAAATGTTGTATAATTCCCTTTACAGTAGTTCCCCTTTACACAGGGCATCCGTTCCAAAACCCTCAGTGGACGCCTGAAATGGCAGATAATACCAAACCCTGTATATACTATGTTTTTTCCTGTATATACATACCTGTGATCAAGTTTAACTTATAAATTAGGCTCAGTAAGAGACTAGCAACAATGACTAATAATAAAACACAATTATATTGTAATAAAAATTTTACGAATGTGGTCTCTCTCCCTCATCTCGAAATGTCTTTTTTATTCTTTTCTTTCTTTCTTGGCGGGATAGTGGGGACAGGGTCTTGCTCTGTCGCCCCGTCTGGAGTGCATTGGCACGATCACGGCTTACTACAGCCTCCACCCCCCAGGGCTCAAGTGATCCTCCCACTTCAGCTTCCAGACTAGCTGAGACTACAGGCCAGCGCCACCATGCCCAGCTAATTTTTTACATTTTTTGTAGAGACAAGGTCTCAGTTTGTTGCCACAGGGAACACCTCTTCTCACCACAGGAAGGTCCTTCCTTCACGAGAAGCGAGGCGGGGAAGCTGTCCAGCAAGCCCTCTGACCACCAGTCACCAATGTAGGCAAACTCACTGTGTGCTCAGGGGTTTAGGTGGAAAGGACCATTGTGCTCAGGAGTTTGCTGACATCTGGAATCCGTGGAGTTTTACTCAAGGGTGAGGTGTGTGAGCATTTGCAGCAAAGCTGTCAAGAAATACAAGCTGCAGCGCCTCAATATCAAGCATGCCCAACTCCCAGGGAAGACTTCTGCAAAATCAAGGGTGCTGTTGTCCTAGTCCTATAGTCAGCACATGTTCTCATTTTCAAAACTTTCCTGGTCACTGGGACCCAAGGCCTGGGAGCAGCGTTTAACCTGCGGTCCCACTAAATGACAGCTGGCCTTGAGTGAGTGTGCCTTTAACCCGGGCTGCCCTGGGCTAGTGCCATATCACCTGACCTTGCAGCTTCAGGCTGCACCCTGCTTCCCTTTGTGGGGCTGGCAGAGGCGCTCTGCTCTCGGCCTCCTGGCTCTGAGAGGAGGAAACCAGAAGTGGCCCCTTCCTGTGTCTCTGTGTGTTCTTTTGCAAGCCATTGTGTGCCTTTTCTGCAGGCGCTTATGGAGAGTGAGGTGTGTTTGTACCATCTCCCTGTCAGATTAGGAATCCTCAAGGTCAGAGACAAGTTCAAGCCTCCCTCAGGATTGCCTCCTCATCCCCAGGTGGTTGCAGTCACTGGGGTGCTGGATGAGTCCAGTGACCATACATCCTGCCCCACATCCTGCCCGGACAGCCTGAGAAGTGTTTTGATGACTGATCAACCCAGAGAGCACGCGAGGAGAGCAAGAGGAGAAGAAAGGATGCTGCTGCTCTTGACTGAACGTGATTGAGGTGCTCCAGGAAACCACCTTGCTAGGCAAAGTATAGTCCCCAACCTGCGGCATTGGAACCTTCATTTTAACAAGCTCCCCAGATCCTGAAGCACTGTCTTAGAGTATAACCCAGGGCCTCCAGGGAACTATTCTTCCAGGACAAGCAATGATAATGACAATAATTTTTTATTGAGCACCTACTTTGTGCCAGGTATGACACTAGGCCTCTTATAAACATTATCTTATTTTATGCTTTGGCAACCCAGCGAGGCAGGTGCTATTACCTGCTTTTCAGAAACAAAGAGAGCAGGTCAGAGAGGTTACCTAACTTGATCAAATCCATGCAGCAAATTACAGCTGAGCCGGAACTTGAAGCTGGAGGTCTGACTCCAAAGCCATGTCTCTGACGACTGTAGTATATGTGATGCAGTCTTTCACATCAGGCCAGCAGTGACAGCCACTTGCCAACTCTCTATGGGGCCCAGAGGTTTAAAGGCAAAGGCAATCCCCAGGCAGATGTCTAGAGGCTGCCCCCTTGCCTAGTGCTGGCCTACAGTGTGGACACCTATGTGTTGGGGTTAGGTCAACCCTATGGCAGAGGCCTCGATATTTCTTCAGAACACACCCCTGAAGATGAAGGTGCGTGCCTCAGTCCCCAGGGAGCACGAAGATCCAGGCAAGAGGGACATGTAAGTTGGATTGTGAGCAGGTCTGGAAGCTCTAGCACTGGCCTTGTCTGGGCCCTGGAGTGAGGGTAGCAAGGAGAAGAGTGGGGGTGGGGGGTGGGGGCCCACATGGGTCCTTTGTATATTATTTAACTTTCAAATTTGCGATTTGGGGCATCACCTCCTGCCAGCCTCAGGAGGCAGCACTCTCCTGCCAGCTCTACCTCTGGGTTACCTCCCACCCCCACCCTCGGCCAGCACTCACAGGCTCCTCACACCACAGAGCCCACTCCTGCACGCCCACTCGCAGCCCAGGACGTCCCACCTTGTTCTCTGGGTCTGTAGCTGGCCGCCTTGCTCCCTACCCAAATGTGAGTGACTTGAGGGCACATCTCCCACTTTGTGCCTTATACAGACCCACCATCCTGCCTCCTACCCCAGGAGGTACCCCCAAAATGGTGAAGCCAGAAGTGCCTTCAGGTACGCTTCTACAGTCACATGACGAGTAATCTGCAAATTCCCCACAGCCGGGGGACACTGGCCACGTGCAGTGAGAGGAACACAAACCAGCAGCGGGGGGCACAGGTGGGATGTGTCAGCCCACCCCTCAGCGGTCACCCACCGCCTCCTCGGAACTCCCAGCTGCTCAGGGCTGAGGTGGGCGAGGCTCAGAAGTGTGGCATCCATCCCCGGAACGGAACGCCCAGACAGGGAGCTGGGCCAGCCCATCCCTCCTGCTCACAGAGTCACAGAGGGGGAGCAGACTCAGGGGCCAAAGCCGGGCAGCGCTCACTTGCACTTCCTTCTGCAACCTTTACCAGGACACACGGCCTCCTCAACCCATGGCTCCTTTCTCTGATCCCCAAGCCAAAGCCAGCAAATGAGAGTAACTCAACAGAGACAGCTGGGTCGTGGGATCAGCGTAGGGGCTCGGAGCCAGGGCTCTGGGATTTTGGTCAGCCATTTTTTCTTCATCAGAATCAATCTCAGAATAAGAGGGAGGCCTAAGGCATGCCTGCTGCTGGCCAGGGGTGATGGGGACCACTGCCCACAGAAAGCCTTCTAACAAGGGCTGGATCCAAACAATCAGGGAACAAGGATGCCTAAAGCATTCGTTTCTCACCTAACTAGAGAAATATTAAATGTGCATCTCACATAATTTGACAAACAAGAACCACCAACATAAAATAAGTGTAATACTGAAAATATTCAACAGGTGGAACAAGTCAAAGAACATGCTTTGCTTCCTATTCAGGCCACGAAGGGAGAGAAAGAGAAGAAATGGAAGGCGAGGAGGGATGGGGAGATGGCAAAGTGGGGGCAGAGGGGAAAAAGAGAGACAAAAAGATTGGGGTGAAAAAACAGAGAGAGACAAGCATAAAGGAAGAAAGGATGAGGCAGAAAGAAAAGAGGAGGGAGAGCAGGTGGATTTGGGGGAATGCTGGACAATTGGTCAGGCTTGGTCTGCAGAAGTTCAGAAATCCTTACCTGGACATGAGCCTTCGTTTATAATTCTTCACTGTTCTAACCCTTTAAAATGCCTCTGTTCTAATCCTTAATCTTTCTCCCTTCAGGTCAAGAATGCCTTTGAGAATCTGGCAGTACTTCTGAACCCTGTGCTGGAAAAATACACTTATTTTCATACAATTTTGCATGCAACTTCAGAGCTCAAGGACTCTATGTTAAAAATACTTATTCTAGAAGCTCCACTCTGATTGGGAGACCCATAATGGCAAAAGCAAAAACACCTCAACTGCCAGATGAAAGTAAAATGAGGGTGGGATGTGTTGCATTCAAGTCATCACATTGAGCTTTAATTATACCATTGGCTTCAGTGACAGAATCTGGGGCCTAAGCACCTTTTCCTGGTTACTACCCCAACAGTCGTATTGGAAGCAAGGCTGGCTACTCCAAGGGGTCCACTGTGTACATGGATGGTTATTTTGCAGTAAAGGGCCTGTGTTTGACCCAGGTAACAATGTGTGAGTCATATTAACCCTTTACAGATCAATAGGATTAATAAATCCCATATATGTAGTAGTTTCCAAATCTGAATATACATAAGAATTTCCAGTATGCTTATCTAAAATGTAGATTACTAGTCCAAAATTTGAGAGTATGGATCAGACTCTTTTTCTAATGAGTTTCTAGATAATTCTGATACAGGAAATTCCCACACCTAACGCTGAGACACACTGTTCTCAGAGAAAATTCCAAGTCTGAGAGGCTGAGCTTCTGGTCCCACAGGTCTGCTGATTCTCTACTCCTTGCAGTGCAGTTCTTGTACACTAGGGGGCAGGACTGAGCGCATATGCAAGGGCACCGCAAGACGAGGTTTGGACTACTGCATCAAAAAGGCTACCTTTACAGGGGAAAATAGAATGAGCAATGCAGAACATGAAAGGTATAGTGCCCGGTGAAACCTTCCCAGGGCCTTGAAGGCAGTAGTTCCCAGATCTGACTTAAAAAGCATGATAAAAAACTACCCGGAGCACTTCTTACAATCCAGATTCCCGGGCCTCAGGCTATTAGGAAACACACACACGTACACACATACACACACACCCCAAGTTTCCTCAGGGATTCTGATACACATGCAAGTATCACAACTTGTTTGTTTATGGCTCTTCAAGCCCAAGGGTATTTTGATCACGATACCAGATCACTATTATAAAGAGGCTTCCAAAAACTAAAGTGCCCTTATAATTCTAAAGCAAAAAACAGTGAACATTACCAGGGTTTTCTTCTTCTTTTCTCTTTCTCTTCCTCCCCCTCTTTCTTTTTCATTGAGGAGACTAATTGGAGAAGGTGGGCCACACTGGAATGTCCTGAATGGGTTCCAGATGGTGAAGTCATTGGCCTCTTGGCCCAACTGTTCCTCCCTTGTCCCTGGAGTGCTCTACAAATATTATCATTTTCTGACTGCGCAGTGACATGAAAATGGTTGAGAGGCTCTAGGTCAGGTGTAAAAGAAACTCACGGAAAGGGAAGAACAGCTTGGTCCAAAAGAAACTGTGGAGATACTTTCCAATTCTCTGCAACGTGGAGAATCCCAGATCAGATGCCAAGCCCAGCATGGATTGGTTTGGACTCGTCATGGTGCCCGATCCACACTGGGTTTGGCATCTGATCTGGGATTGTGAGGGGGTGGGGTGAGTCTCAAGAGAAATGCTAAAGGGGCAGCCCTGCTTCAGGCTGCTTAGCAGACTGGTGGCAACAGGGAAACCCAGGCACAGATTGCAGATCCTCTGCCCAGGGAGGATGACCCCGATAATAAGACTGTCTTACATTTATTTAGAATCTTCCTTTGCCAAGGCAATTGTACTTATAGTAGTTGTTCATTTTGAGTATAATTTTTTAAAAACATTTTGATTTTCTGAAATTTGGATGTCTTATAAGCAACACGAGGACTTAATGTAACGCTTTTTTCCACCTGAAAATTTGGTGTAACTTAAAATTGATGGTGACTTGGAATTGAGGAAATGTTTTATTACCTCATTTAATCTCTAAATAATCTGTGAGACATATATTATTCTCTATTTTCTAGAGGAGGAAACTGATGCTTAGGTGATTTCCCCAAGGTCAAGGATGGAGAAAGTGGAAGAGCCGGGACTAAAATCCAGGTTCCAGTATTTCTTCCCTGATAATGTATGAGCAGATTTGTTCATACAGTAGGAATTTGGGATTACAGAGTAATTGCTCCAGGAGAACTGCTCCAAAAAGTGACTGCCACCCAGAGTTACTGGGGCAGAGAAAGCAAGAAGTGACTTTCCTTTTGCTTCAAGTAGAAATTTGAGGGAAAAAAATATAAATATATATAGGTTTATTTGGTGGCTGTTCTTTGTTTGCTTTAGGCAATAACAAAAGTCCCTTGATTACTTTAGGGACTTCAGAATGTACCGTGCTCATTCCTCATGCCACGATCACCTCTGGTACGTGTGAGTTTAAAATGGTGCTCATGGCCAGGCACAGTGGCTCACGCCTGTAATCCCAGCACTTTGGGAGGCTGAGGCAGGCAGATCACGAGGTCAGGAGATTGAGACCATCCTGGCTAACACGGTGAAACCCCATCTCTACTAAAAAATGCAAAAAATTAGCCGGGCATGGTGGCGGGCACCTGTAGTCCCAGTTACTCGGGAGGCTGAGGCAGGAGAATGGCGTAAACCCAGGAGGCGGAGCTTGCAGTGAGCCGAGATCCCGCCACTGCACTCCAGCCTGGGTGACAGAGTGAGACTCCGTCTCAAATAAATAAATAAATAAATAAAATGGTGCTCATTCGGTCATTACAGATTCACTGCTTAAATTTGTTATTTTAGAATGTTTTTCATTTTTGAGAATCAGGATTCTAAAGTGTCATACCTTTAAAAATCTAGCATTTTGATTTCTGCAAGTCCAAGAGGATGCAAGAAGAAGTTTAACAGAAGAAACCATCTTCAAAATAATAAAACGCAAAAGTTATTCTCTACAATATCCAGTAAGTGCTTATTTTCTGGAAAACAGTTGGCAAGGGGAGGGGGAGAAGGAACCACCCCTCCCCCCAAAACTCAAATTAAAAATAACTACTTTGGACATATTCTTTCTAATCCTTAAAAAAACATCCTTCCAGGAAGGTACCTCTTTCCATTAGACAGATGAACAAACTCAAAGGGTTTCGGTGACTTGCCCACAGCCACACAGCTAACAAGAAGCATGTGTTCTGATAGCATTAATCAGAAAAGCACATATTGCTGACATGGATTCCCTGTTTCATGAGGGGAGGGACCATCGCTATCCTATTCACCCAAAGCCTACCTCCTGGCACCCCGTTGGCTTCGATGACTACCTATGGGGTGGATGGATGGGAGGAAGAAAGAAAGGGAGGCGGAACAGGTGTGTGTGCAGCCAGGTGCTCTGTCCACCCTGCCACTCCTCTTCTTTGGAGACAGTGCTCTGACAATCTGTTCCATCAACTCCATTCTCCTGCGACTCTCATCACACTTTCACAAGCTGCTCAGATTACATTTCCTAGGACTGTGTCCATCCATCTGCCTCACTGGATGCTGATCCACTCTGGTGTGTTTTCCAGTCAGTCACTCAGCAAAGTGCAACTGAGAGCCAACTATGTGCCTGGTACTTTCCAAGATGCTGGGATAAAACGGCAATAAGATGGGATTCCTGTGTTTGAGGTTCTTACAGCCTGAAAAACAATGACCTCTGCATTTCCTACTCAGCACCGCGTGCCCTCAACATCCAAGGTATGGGGATTTTCTGTAGCTGCCTATCAAACTCTCAGCTACCACCAGTGCTTCTTTCTGCTATTTCTGATGCCTTGTTTTGTTACTTTCAGAGACACCAAATGATGGCCCCAGGTGAGGGACTCTTCTCAATAGCATGTTCTTGTGCTTCTTCATTTAGGGCACATCTCCCATGCTGGGAAGTACGAGACAAATACCAGGAGTTGGGCAAGTGTCACACTAAGTTCTTCCCCTGGCTGGGCAGCCCGCTGACTTCCAAGAGATAATGAATTTTTTTGTATTTATTTATTTATATTTTTTTGAGATGGGCTCTCACTGTCTCATCCAGGCTGGAGTGCAGTGGTGTGACCTTGGCTCACTGCAACCTCCACCTCCCAGGTTCAAGCCATTCTCCCGCCTCAGCAGGAGATGAGATGATGTGGGGCGGATGATGCAGGCATCGTGACACAGCACTTGGCTATTATTGGCCTTGAGCTCCGGACTAGCTGGGGTTACAGGCGCGCAACACCACATCCAGCTAATTTTTGTATTTTTAGTAGAGACAGTGTTTTACCATGTTGGCCAGGCTGGTCTCGAACTCCTGACCTCAGGTGATCCAGCCACCTCGGCCTCCCAAAGTGCTGGGATTGCAGGAGTGAGCCACTGTGCCCGGCCAGAGGATGAATTTTAAAATCAAGTTTTATTATGGGGAAACTGAAGACCCACAGATATTAGGGTGCTGGCCTAGGGTCCCACAGACAGTGGTAAAGAGAATACTGGCTTCAAGTCTCCCAGTGCAAAATACTTCAACTACCGTCCCCTTTCACTTCACTAGTTAGCAACTTCGCAAACTGCATTTTCAATGCCATGCCCTACATGGGACTTAGGTGTCCTGCTTGTTTTCTAATTCAGTCAGTGAAGAGCAGGCGGCCCCAGCGGCTGGAAACAATGTGAGCTTGATGGTTAAGGACATGAACCCTGAGGTCAGAAGCCAGGGCTCAAATTCTGGCTCCACTGCTTACCAGCTGGACAACTGCTGGGCAAGATAAGCTCTCTGAACCTCAGTTATCTCATCTTTACCATAGGGATAATAACAGCATAGGGACCCTGTGGATATTGTTAGGATATAATGAGATGTATAATGCTTTGTAGCACCTGGCACATAGAGAATGCTCAATAAACATTAGCTATTACAGTATCCCCCTCCCTTATCCATCAGGGGCACATCCCACGACCCCCAGGGGATGCCTGAAACCACAGATAGTACCTAACCCTATATACACCGTGTTTTTCCTATATATACATACCTAGGGTAAAGTTTAATTTATAAATTAGGCACAATAAGATATCAACCACAATAATTCACAATAAAACAGAACAACTCTAACAATATACTATAATAAAAGTTATGTGAACATCTCTCTCTCAAAATAGCTTACCATGCTGTATTCACCCTTCTTCTTGTGATGATGTAAGAAGATAAAATGCCTACGTGACGAGAAGAAGTGAGGCGGATGACGCAGGCATCATAGCATTTGACTATTATTGGCCTCGAGCTCAAGTCCTCTGCTACTTGACAGTTGATCTGATAACCAAGCCAGGTACTAAGTGACTGATGGCAGTTAGTGTGTACTGTGTGGCCACACTGGACAAAGCAGGGTTCACATCTCGGGTGAGATAGTGCAAGATTTCATCATGCTACTTACTCAGAATGGTGGGCAATTTAAAACTTATGAACTGTTTGTTTCTGGAATTTTCCATTTGGTATTTTCAGACTGTGGTTGACCACGGGTAATGGAAACCATGGAAAGCGAAGCCGTGGGTGGGAGGGGGCTACTGTGTTACTTTCCTTGCTCACCTCACCACCTTCAAATCTTAAATTCAAGAAATGTACAGCAATATGAATGGACCCAGGACTTTTTTCTCATCTCAATAAATTATTCCACTTAACTTTATTCTCTGCTTACAGCAGAAATATACTCAGTGTTTCAAAAAGTATTAATTTTATCCAGACCGTTCGGTAAAGAATGTCTGATAAGGACACCGTGAGATTCTGATGCAGGAATTGATGTAGACATCTGACATAATTTTCTGATGACTTATAAGAAATAAGTTTGAAAGGACTAAGAGCTGGGTAACAGTTGATGAACCACTTTTCTTAATCAGTATTGCTTACTCTTGCAAAAAATAAAATCTCAACTTCATAACTCAATTATTTTTAATTTTTCAGAAAAGTGGCACATATTCTCAGAGAAGCAAGGGAAGTTTCCCTTCACATCCCTAGACTGTATGCTCAGGGTGAAAGAGACTATTGTTTGGGCCACAGACTTGTGAGCCAGACATGATTTTCACATGCAAATGGTGGCCACATACAGAGATAATCCAGGCCCCGGGCCAGGCACAGACCCCGGCCGGCTGCCTCATCATGCTCTCACGGGGCATGTGGCTGAGCTGTAGTGCTGCGATGAGGCAGTCTGCCATCCAATGGGAGAGGCCATGTGTGGAAAAAGACTAAAAATACAAAGTACACTAGAAACCATGCAAATGAATTTAGTTCAGAGTGAGAAGGCATTTCGTCACTGAATCATGGATGGGGCTGGCCAAGGTTTACCAGAGGAAGTGAAGTGTTTGCGCTCATGCGCCAGACATGGTGCCGGCTGCTTTCTCTCCAGTATCTCTGGGCCAGGCCATCAGCGTGTGTGATCATGCATGGGTCTATGTGTGCACCCACTCACATAGCCAGTGGTGCGAGGAAAGTAAATACTTACAGCAGGATCTTGGACGCTTTTTAATTTTTTCATCATTGTTTTAGATTGTAAACTAATGAGACAAAAAATCAATCAAGGTTCTCATTGGTTAAAATACATTTTGTTTGAGTTTAACAACTGAGTGTATGTTCCCAATGGCGATGGTAGACCAAAGACAGGATGGGAGGTGGGATGAGAAGGGCGGGAATGGAAACAATTAAGAGGCATGTACAAACAAATCAAGAGAATGAGATCACGAAACTGTCTCCCAAACTGCGTCTGGTCTTCATCTCTACCCCACCTCAACTGCATCAGTCCAGGCTGTGTCTTCTCTAGACTGGGCAATTGCAACCACCTCTGAAGCTCCCCAGCCTCAGTCCCTCCCCATTTGTGCCCACCCTAACCCTAGGCAGGGCTCCAAAGAGCAAATCTGATTCAACCCCTTCCCTGCTTCAAAGAAAAGCCTACTGACCTTTTGCTCAGCTTTTATGATTTCTGTATCTTTAAAATACATGCTGAATTTTAAACTTATTCCTGGTTATTTTGTTTGTTTGTTTACTTTTCTAACTAGAGAGACTAAGAAAATTCTCAAGATATGTCATCAAGCCTCTGTTTATAGTACATTCCATCTGGGACTTCTGAATGTTGCTACATTAGTTTTAACTTTTAAAATATTATATACTATGTGAGCTCAATTATGTTTTAAAAGCAAAAAGGATGGAAAAAAGCTATAAGGAAATAGCTTTTAGACATATTTTTAAATTAAATATTTATTGTTCTTAATAAAAATAAGTTAAAATTATAATTTAGTAGGTACTATCTACTCACAAATATGAATACAAATATGGAAGGCAAGAATACCGGAAGGAAATATACTAATTATAAATACAGATGCTCCTTGACCTTCAGTGGGGCCATGTCCCGATAAACCTGTGATAAATGAAAAATAATGGCTATGATCTGAACAGAGACAAGCTACTCTTCCACTTTTCACCAAGGTCTGTGATACAAACCGGTCCTGGAAGCCCTAGAAGCTGAGAGTTCCCTGAGCTTCCCTCTGCCTCCTTGCTTTGAAGCACCATCACCTCAGGGAACTGGCAAGAACTCTCTCTTGAACCTGAAAAGGCCTTGTACCCTTCTGGCCCTCTGTCCCCACACCCTCCTGTCCCCGCACACTCAGCTCCAGCACACCTACCTTCCTGCACTTTCTGAACTCTTCCATGCACGCTGAGTCTTCACATATGCTGTTCCCATTCCTTGGGATCACCATCCCCAGTTTACTACCAGGTGAACCCTTGCATGACCTCTGGGGTACACTCACATCACCCTCTCCTTGAAGACCTCTCTGAAACCCCAAGGTCAAGGTTCTTCCACTCTCCTCCACCTGCAACTTGCATATTTTCCTTTAAAATACTGACCCAGGAAATGGTGATTGTTTGGCTGGGGGAGAGACTGTGCCTTATTCTTGCGTGTATCCTCGATTTCTAGCTCTGGGTCTGCACACAGTGGGACTCAGGAAAAGTTTTCCAGTGAACTGGTTAGAGTGGAGGAGAGAAGGAAATCAAGGTGGGGAGGAGACAAAGAAATACAGAGATGAAGAGACAAACGAGCCAAGGAAGGACAGTGGAAATGAAGGAGTCTGGGACTGAATGTTAGTAAGACACAACTTGACGACTCACTGTGGGAAATCTTTTCGGGAATAAATACATTTTCTCATTTCAATCTAAGGTTTCATTTCTAAGTAGACCATTTCTCTGCTTTTATTTGTTCCTAGTAAGCCCCAATGTCAAATCAGCTTTTTTTTTCTTTTTTGAGACAGTCTTGCTCTGTCGCCCAGGCTGCAGTGCAGTGGCGCTGTCTTGGCTCATTACAGCCCCTGCCTTCCAGGTTCAAGCAATTCTGCTGCCTCAGCCTCCTGGGTAGCTGGGATTACAGGCACCCACCACCACGCCCAGTTAATTTTTGTATTTTTAGTAGCGACAGGGTTTCACCATGTTGCCCAGGCTGGTCTCAAACTCCTGACCTCAAGTGATCCGCACACTTTGGCCTCCCAAAGTGCTCGGATTATAGGTGTGAGTCACAGTACCTGGACCCCCAGTGGGCTTTTCTAATCATAAGTGTATCCAACTATTATAAGATCCTCTTTAGACAACTTAAGCTTTTTCTTTAGATACTGTTCCCACATATTTCAAGCATGAAATCACTATTTTCCCTGGAGCGATACCTAAAACTTGCTTCTCTGCTGTTTGCACATCCTCAAAAGTCAGGGAGGAAAGCTCTTACAGTCACTTTGGAAGGGTGTCACCATGCAAATTCAGTTTCTGACTGCTGTGATTAAGTATCAGCCCGTAAGGTAACACCTACTGAAAATAACAAGTAGCCTCAAATATTTATTATGACACTAAGTCAGAAATCATATTGCAGCAACCCACCAAGAGAAAATACCTTCTTCATATCTCTTCCATGATATCATCCCAAATGACTTCAAAAAGACTCAGAAATCTGTTTACAAAGCACTATTCAGATTTCCACAAACGGTCCCTAGAATCAGGGGTAGAATCCGCAGTGATCACAGTCCTGAATCTAGGACTGTAAAGTTTGCCAGAGTGAGATAGACAATGATGTGTCACGAAGAGATGTACTACTAAACCTTTCTAAATGAAAAATAATGCTTTTTGGAGGGAAAATAATAAAATTATCTAATTTAAAAAATTTTAAGTATGGTTAGTTTGTCATTGAAAAATATTAATACCAGACTTATCAGTTAAGATGGCAGACTGAATACATGAACCTAATTTTGTTCCCTCCCCACATCCACCAATGTATATCAAAGAACTTTTTTTTAGAGGTGGGGTCTCACCATGTTGCCCAGGCTAGTCTCAAACTCCTGGACTCAAGCAACCCTCCCGCCTTGGTCTCCCAAAGTGCTGGGATTAGAGGCACGAGTCATTGCACCCATCAAAGACATTTTTTAAAGGATATAAATCCATAAGAATGGGGAAGACAGGAGAACACAGCAACAAAATTTTGGAAGTTAAAAAGTAGATGGTCCAGTGGTACAGATATCAGACCCAAGAAAATGGAATGTCAAGTCAGCAGAGGGAAAATCTGAGAACCAATCTGATTTAGCCCTCCAAATTCTCAGAGGTCTCAGGAGCTGACAGCACCAGGTATTTCTGGATGTGGGTGTGAGAGATGGAGGCCTTGGCCTCCCAAAGTGCTGGGATTACAGGCGTGAGCCACTGGCCCCCAGCAGTGTTCTGGTTTGACCCACTCCCGAGGGCCAGAGCTAGGCAATGAGGAGGTTAGAAGCAAAATACAGAGCAGCTGGCTCTCCCAAGCACTCCCTTCAGTCATCTAGAACCCCAGGCCTATAACGGCCCCTCCAGCTGCCCAGACACATGCCCTTTCCTGGGACTCAGATTTGACTCTATGAACAGAAAGTAGGTAAATAAATAACCAAAAGTCTAAGAGTGACTGCTGTGGAGATGCAACTGGAGAGAAGCAATAGTACTGGTAATGTTCTCTTTCTCTCCTTTACTTCCTTCCTTTCTTTCTCTCTCTCTCTCTCTCTCTCTCTCTCCCTCCCTCCCTCCCCCTCTCTCCCTCTCTCTCCCTCTCTCTCTCTTTCTCTCTTTCTTTCTTTTTTGCTTTCCTTCTTAGGGTCAGGGTTCTCGCTGTGTTACCCGGGCTGGAGTACACAGCTCACTGTGACCTCAAACTCTTGGGCTCAAGTGATTCCTCCTGCCTCAGCCTTCTGAGTAGCTGAGACAACAGGTGTGCATCACCATGCCCAGCTAATTTTAAAAAAGTTTTCTAGAGATGAAGTCTCACTGTATTGCCTACGCTGGTCTCAAACTCCGGGGCTCAAGTGATCCTCCTACCCTGGCCTCCCAAACTGCTGGGATTACAGGGGTGAGCCACTGCACCCAGTGTGACTTGATTCTCAACTCTACCTATGGTAGGTGAGGTACTCACCGCTCACCACCTCCGTTTCCCCACTGTAAAATGGGAATCATAGTATCTACTTCTTTTGTAAGAGTTAAATGAATTAATACATATAAAGTACAAAAAACCAGTGCCTGGCATATAGTAATGCTCAGTAAAGGTTAGCTACCACTGTCCTCGCTATTACAGATAAGCAGCATCTGACTACACATGATAACGATCTGCAAGTGAAGTTCTTTCCATCCAAAGGTCCACAAGTCCTGGGCCTTGCTGAGGGGGTCTTTCTCCTCATGGCTTCCTGGTGTCCACAGCCTTTGCCATCTCTCAATCAGCCACTGGTTGCAGATGCGAGTTTAGATGAAGCAGGTGACACTTGTAACACCTTAAGTCTTTTCACGCTCAGGATTAAGACATGGATCCCTGAAAGTGGCCAACTTAGCCTGCTGGTGGCCTGTCAGACTGCAGAGCTGCCTCCTCCACCAGCCAGTGCCACAAGGGGCCTCTTCGCAGCAGAATCAATACACAGAAGTGAGTGATGACTTATCATAAACACAGGTGGTCACATGGGACTCGGAGGGAGCTGCACGGGGGCACAGGGCAGAGAGCACTGGGTGGGGAACTGGGAGAACTGGGTTCTAACAGTGGCTGTGTGTGACCCAGCGAAGGTCACTCATCCAGATTCCACACGCCCGGGTTCTGGCACTCTTAAGTGGTTTGTTGGTTTGCCTTTAAATACCATGTAATTAATGCAGGGAGAGAGGGAGGTCAGTTACAGGGCAGTGAGTCTACTGAAAAACGCAGTCCATCATCCCAAACTGACTTCAAAGCCAGTGCTGACCTGCTTGAGCTTCCCATCCCCTTGTCTCGGCAGGGCTCGTAACAATGTTATCACTTTTAAAAACATATGCCTAAACTAGTTCCTATTCTAGACAATTGGCAGGTGCCCAGTTAATAGATTATTCCACCAGACAGTTGAATGCATTGGCCATTGATCAAAAATGAGGTCACTGCAATCCTATGTGCTATAACTGGAAAAGCCTGATGAGAAACAACTGTATCTTTTTTAACAAATAGAAATCCATGCTCCCATTTCCCTGAATTTGTCTTGCCTGATGCATAGTTCAGAAGCAAAGGAGGATTTTGTTTAAGGTCAAGTCGGTCTTGCTTTTCGGCCCCATATGTTGGGTTGTGTGAGTGTCCACGTATGTTTCACATCAGCAAATCCCCAACCGGATTCCAACTGACCTGCAGGAATGTCTGGCCAACACTGCCAGATCCCTGGTCTTTCTCTCAAACCTGCACAGTCAGAAAGAACAGGTCAGGAGACTCTTCGTCCCTGCTATCTGGATCCTTGTTTACATTTTACTCACTTATATCTGCGCTGTGGACACAGGTAATATGAAGCACATGTACTTTTCTCAAAAAAGAAAAAAGAAATCCGGAAACATAGAGCTGTTATCACCAGAGGCTGCAACGTCTTCCCAGCACATGGGCATTCGCAGACAAAGCTATCCCCGCTGACCTGCTGTGGGAAAGACACGCACTCTGATTTTACCACTGACCCAGCCGCACTCTTTTGTCCGGTATATAACGCCTCCCTAAGCATCTCCTTTCCTTGCAAACAAAAAAACCCTGGAGGAAAACTTTCAAAGCCACAGTTTCTTCTCAGTTGCAACCCTTCCTTCCTTCCTTCTTCCCAAGAAGGTCTGACTGGGCTTGCAAGCTGGCCCCACCCTAGGCTGGGCCTCCACACAGGCATTGTGCGATCCTCTGCCATTCTGTGCAGACAGAATACCTGCAAACTGCTGCCAACACAGGAAGGTCGGCGCCTCTCTGGAGGGAGGCCTGGGGAGTATCCATTGCCCAGACGACTGCAGATAAGCAGCTAAGGGGCTAGGGTTCTCCATACCTCCATGTGGGTTTCAGAGCCTTTCTCTTGTACTTCTTTTACTGGTTTTGATTCATCCTTCATTCATTCACTTAGCAAACCTATTGAGCTCCTGCCCACAGCAAGCCCCGTGCTGGTGTTGGGGGACACAGAGTTGACTGAGATAAATTCCTGTCCTCAAGGCTCTCATGTTGCTGAGACAGGCCACTTGGGGAGCAACCCTGACACCTGGGACTCCTGGAACCCCCAGTGAAACCACCTTTCTACAATCCCAGTATCGATCCCACCAGCAGCGTCCCTTAGATCACGTCACCAGAGACAAAGCCAACAGAGGGTGAAAGCAACAGGAGCACGGTGTGGATCCACCAGCCCAACCTTACCTCCTGGGTTTCATCCCTCCCTTAGCACCAGCAAGGACTTCCAGATTCAGATTGGTTTTGGTCTTAAGAACTTTCTTGCCACAGCCAAGTGGCAGGCGGGACATGCTGACTGGCCTCTGTTGCGCTTGGACCAAGTGAATGAGTAAACTTTACAAGACTAAACCATCAATGCTACCCACTCTGGATCCTCCAAACACCTGCTCATTATCGGCATCTGCAATACAACAAGAACCTACCTAGGTAGTAAATAACATACACATAATGGTGATTCACAAAGAGGAATGAGGGCGGTAAGGGGAAGCATCCCAGGCCTGGCCAGAAACCCCCACCCAGTAGCTCATCCCAAGGGTCCAGCCAGGAATAGAGGCAGAGGGAAAGAGATCAGAACCAGAAAAAGAGGAAGAGGAAAAAGAGTCAGAAAGGGATGGGGAGAAAGAAAAAGGAAAAAAAACAAAACCGGAGAAGCCTAATAAAGGTTTGCAATGGTACTTGGGGCCGGGCACGTTGGTTCATGCCTATAATCCCAGCCCTTTGGGAGGCCAAGACAGGGGGATTGTTTGAGCCCAGGAGTTCGAGACCAGTCTGGGCAATATGGCGAAACCCCATCTCTACAAAAGACACAAAAATTAGCTGGGCATGGTGGTGCACAACTGTAGTCCCAGCTACTCAGGAGGCTGAGAAGTGGGAGAATCGCTTAAGGGGAACTCGAGGCTGCAGTGGGTCAAGATCACACCACTGCACTCTAGCCTGGGTGACAGAGTGAGACCCTGTCTCAGAAATTTAAAACAAAAAACAAAAAACAAAAAACAAAAAAAGAAAAGAAAAAAGAAATGCTACTTGGTGCTTCCCATCTCTTTCATTGTGGCCACAAATTCCAGCAGGTCTGCTGCCTCTTTAGGGGCCCTGTGATCCCTTTGTACTTCTGATTAACACAACCTTCCAAGGAATCATCCAAAAAAGGGGCAGAAATTCTCCGTGATGCTGGGGTCAGACTGCCTGAGACCAAGGATGCAGAGGGCTGGGGCCGAGCGGCTGGGCTCCCAAGCTGGCCTTACCCTGTGTGCTCCAGGAGGAGGTGCTGCTGAGGCCCGGTGGGCTGAACTAGGAGCGCCCCTGCCCGGCCGGACACCATTCTCCGCCTGACTTGGGACTTGAGTTTGGTCCTGAACTGAGCGTGTCTATGGCCTCTGTTCCTGGTGGCACTGGGGAGGTATGTTTTAGCCACCTCAGCTGCTGGTCCTCACATTCCACACCTCATCTCCTGCTTTCCCTTCAAGAAGCTCACCCCTAATAGTTTTAACCAGGCATGAACGGGCCCAGCAGAGACTGGCAGGTTCTCAGACCCCCTTGATCCGAAAGGAGAAAGGAAGCAGTAAGGAGTTCACCACCTTCCTCCAAGGGCACCCCAGAGCCAGCAGGTGCCAGGGAGCACCAGGGAAGCAGGTGCTTTGGAGTCAGGTGCCTCTGGGTTTCAATCCTGGATGAGCCATGGACTATGCAAACTCGAGAAAGTTGCATAACCTCTCTGGGACTTTGACTTCCCTGTCTGTAAAACTGCAATAACCATCTCACCCATCTCACTCAGTTGTTTCAAAGATAAATAATCTATGCAAAGTGCCTGACACAGAGTTGGCGCTCCTTCCCAGTTCGTCGCACACATCCATATCCAAAACTAAACAGGTGTTTGCTGTACTTTTGGCCCTCAGCTGAGTGCAGGTCAAGTGGGAAACACAGGAGGAAAAGGAGTCAGTCCTTACATCAGGGGCTAACTGAAGAAGAGTTCCAGTCCCGGCCCTGAGCCCGTGCCCAGTGTAAACGGGATGACAGTCTTGTCTCCAGGGTGTTGCCAGCCTGAGCTCTGAGGTACTTGGCCTGGATTGCTTTGGTTTCCTCCACTGAGCCTGGGTGCCCATCTCTGCAGATAACAGAGCAGAGCCTGCATGAGTAGAGGCTGAAAGGCAAAGGTTCTCAACCCTGGCTGCACAGTAGCACCGGGAGCACTTGAAAATACAGACCACCAGGCCCACCCCAGAGTGCTGATTTACTTGGTCTGGGATGGAGCTTGGGATTCTTTTCTCCGCACCTGAGGCTTCCCTGGTGCTTCTGATGTGCAGACAGGGTTAAGAACCCCAGGGATGGAGGCCAGGCTGCGAAGCTGGGGCCCCCACTTAAACAGTTCATCAGCTATTCCGAGACTTTGTTCCTGTCTGCTGGGCCAGGAAAGGGGCTGGAGACTGAGGCCTGGGCTTTGAAGTTACTTCACCTCTCTAAGTCACTGTCCTGCTTCTTTGAGCAACCCAGCACACCTCCCTGCCACCGTCATCACGAAAGTCACATGAGAGCGTGCGGAAGGCCTTGCTGTGTAGCACCACCCACCCGCCAGCCGAGAAGCAGAGTGTGAATGCCAGGATCCCACAGCCATTTCACACAAAAGAGTGTTTCCTCTTAGTACCTCTGTGGGCAGCGAGGAAGGGTTGAGCCAGCTGTCCTGGGACGAGCCTTTCCAGCCATCAGAGGCCAGAAAACAAACAGTCAGAATCACTACTCCCCACAGAGGCCATCCTGGGCACTGCAGGGCCCTTCCAGGCTGCCCTAGCTCACCGGAGCCCAGAAGACCCTTCCTGGCAAAGCCACGCAGATGCTCTTCCATCACACGGCGAAGGGAGCCACAAGGGAGGCTCAGGGACACGCCCCGCTGGGAGGACACAATTCTGGTGATAGCTAACTGCTGGCTCTTCATCTCAGGAGGATAACAGAGCCCCAGCGAAGGGGGACCCAGGCAGGTGTTCCCCATGGGGGCGTGGAGGGCTCCCTCCAGGCACCCATGGATGAGCCATCCTCACCTGTCCAGGCAGAAGAGGCCGCTGAGTCAGGCCTCACAGTCTTCCATGCAGTGTGTTCGCTCCTTGCAGAAATATTTCCTGAATACCTACAACAGGCCAGCACCGTGGAAGGAAGACCCCAGGCCTGGCCCTCCGCAGCCACAGTGCAGGCCAGCTGAGAGGCCCAGAGAGCAGCCAAAACATCCATGTGTTCCCTGCATCCCGAATGGAACAGCCACCTGAGGAGATTCTGGGTGTGTTTCTGGGTAAAGAATATTAATTTTTAGCTTACCCACTTTGTATGTTTGGAATTTTGTCAGAGAGGTTTTTAAAAAAATATATAGAACAGTGAAAACGCCTCTTCTGGTAAATCAAATTCACTCAACAAATATGGCTCTTTCCGCTTCCAAACCAGCACACGCTGCCCAAGCATTTCGCCCAGCCCAGCGCTTCTACTGCTCCCACGCTGAGGGTGCTTCACCCCAGCCGTGACCACACCTCCGAGCTCTGGGCCACCATCTTCAGCTGACCTCTCATACTAGCCTCGCCATTTCCCCCACACCTGTTCCAGCTGCCATATTCCTCCCGAGTCCCAGAACATGAAGCCACCAGCCAGCCAGCCACGTGTCAGCCTTATCCCTTTTCCTGGCCTCACCCCATACCCCGCCCCCATCTCGTCTCTTTTCCACCCCAGAGGCCCTGCCCGGCTCTTTTGGGTTGCCGTAGCAGCCTCTCAAGTGAGTCCTGCCTCCTTTCTTCATCCCTATCCAAGGCCAGTTTCTGTACTGGGACCAGAGCAATCTTTCTAAAATGTGAACTTGAGTCAAGCCCCGCTGGGTGGCTGACAAAGCCTCTGCCTCCGTCCCCCTTAACAGCTCCCAGGGAATCTCCTCTAAAAAGTCTTTCCTGCCTCTCCGACTGCACGGGGAGTGCCAGGAGCTCCGGTGCCCTGTGCAAACCCCTCTCACACCACCTTCACCACTCAGTAACTTTTCTGGGTCTTTCTTACACGAAGAACAGTTAAAATGAATGAAGCGCCATGACATACACTAACATGGATAAATTGCAAAGATACCTTGGGTGAAAGAAAGCAAATTGCAAAATCATTCATTCACCTTTCAAATTATGTATCAAATGAAAGGATCCATGCAGTATGATACAATGTATATGAAATTTTCAAACACTAAACAATAGCAGACAGCACTTAGGGCCATCTACATATGGTAGAAAAATAAAAACACATGGGGAAGATGAGCCTCCGGACAGTGGTCCCTTGGGGGACAGGAGGGGGTCAGTGAAGGTACAGCTTAAACTGCATCTGTAATACTTTATTTATTTTATGTTAAACAGAGCTCTGAAGCAAAACTGGCAAAAATAATATCCATTAAATTCAGGTGGTGGAGAAATGAATATCTGTTACATTCTTTCCTATATACTTGGAAGTGTTCATCAGTACATTTTTAAACCTTTTTTTTTTTTTTTGGAGACAGAGTCTCCCTCTATTGCCCAGGCTGGAGTGCAATGGCACAATCTTGGCTCACTGCAACCTCTGCCTCCTGGGTTCAAGAGATTCTCCTGCCTCAGCCTCCCAAGTAGCTGGAACTACAAGCATGCACCGCACCTGGCTAATTTTTATATTTTTCATAGAGACAGGGTTTCACCATGTTGGCCAGGCTGGTCTCAAACTCCTGACCTCAGGTCATCCACCCACCTCGGCCTCCCAAAGTGCTGGATTATAGACGTTAGACACTGTGCCCAGCCTTAAAAATTTTAACAAGGAACCAGAGTCCCAAATGTCCTCATTAAAGTCCCTGGTGGCCCGAGCAGAATGTTACAGCCCCTCACCCAAAGGATCTCCACGGGCCTTGGGCCTGGCAGCCATGCGCAGAGAGTCAGGAAGGCAGCCTGGAGATGTAAATATGATTTTCATCCTTGTTTTTAACCAATGAGAAAACCAAGGCTCAGAACATCTAACGTGGCTCAAGACCACACAGGGGATCCGGGATTTTAGACCGTGCCTTCTTCGTGTACAATTTCCCGAACTACTTCATCCAAGAGCAAGAACTTAGGTCCAACAGAGCATGGTGAAGAGAATTCCAGAATTAGAAGCAGAGCTGTATTCATATGCTTCATAAATCAGTGAATAAACATGTTTTGGGGGGAATTGTTCAGAAAGGGCCTGAATTGGAGATCCAACCAAATGGGTAATTAACTTAGGGATAGCCCATGTGGCTCTTTGAATGCAAACAGAATGGGTTTGGGTTTTGTCCTATAGCAATAGAAAGACACTGATGCTGTTTAAGCTGGAGAGTGACCGAGACAAAGTACTGTTGTAGGAAAACTGACCTGGCTTCAGTGCATAGGTGTCAGTCACCCTTAGGAAATGGCTGGGGACAACCAAAGGGAAGATCCTCAAGGGATAAATTCGGATTTGGACATTGTCTAAATGGCCCACAGAGGAAATGACATCTGCTGATCTAAGGTGAGAACTGTGGGGTTGTAAAGGATAGAAGAGCTTAAACTAGACAGAGAAATGAAAGTTCTTTTCCAGGTTTTCCAGGCTTGGGGGATGGTGATAGGCACTCAGATGATGAGCTGATCCTTGGCTTGTTGATTAACTGGTGAAAGGGCAGTTCGGGAAGAAGAGACTAAGTAAAGAGAGGAGTGAGAAATTCAGTTTTTTAAATTTTAAACTTGAATTCAAGATGGTGCCCAGACAGCCAGGTAGAAATCCGACAGGAGCTGGCGATATGAGAGCTATATTGAAGAAAGCTGGAGAAGCGGGGGAGAGGCACTGGTGCAGCAATGGTGGAAGTTTATTTCCGAGGAAAAAGGCACAAAAACAATGCTGTGATAGCAGAGGACTGAGCCCCGTGGCCTCCCTGCCCACATCAGGGAACAGGAAAACCAAGAAGCGAGCTAAGCCAGTGTTGCGTTGTGGAATAAATAGGAAGAGACCATTTCAAATTAGCATAGGTGGTCAACAGTGCAAAAAGTTTCAAGAATAAGAAATGAGTCAAGGTCCGGGGGTTGAAGATCAGGAGATTATGGGCACCTGAGATAAAGGAATCTCAGCAGACAGCAGAGGCCGGCATGCTTGCCCCACCCCTTTTACAGCTCCAAAGCAGTGACCTTGTCCTCACAGCCAAGCACAAGCCCCCTCCCTCAGCCAGCAGAAGCAGCTCCTGTCTGCTACATTCAGCGTGAGATGGACCTGTGCCTGGCCTGGCCCAACTGACCCACTTCCCACAGATGGCAGAGTGCCATGGCAGGGCCGAGAGTGTGCAGTGTGGGCTCTGGAGTGGAACCCTGTAAAGACCAGGCTACCGTCTTCCTAGATAACCAAAAACTTAAGCTTGGAGAGGCATGATTTCATTTTTAAAAGCAGAACATAGAATTCAAATGTGCCACATGTCACTTTATTTTCTAAAATGTATTTCCTCTATATTTGCCTGACTTCTATGGCAATAAAATCATTTTGGCATGACACTCATCTTACATAAATGAAAATATGAGCCAACAGAATGGCATTTTAGTAGCTTTAAGCCAAACAAATTCTTGAGAGGGTCTTGTTTAAATTAAGTTTTCATGCTATTTAGCTTTTTACAGTGAAGAAGCTCTGTGTCTTCAGAGAGCCTTATGCAATGATGCTTGTTTTTGGAAGGACAGGACAGGAGATGAAGAAAGGAAGAGGGGCCCAGATTGCCAGGCTGCAGATCGAAAAGTCAGGAGATGAGGAAGTGAGGGCGATGAGGAGGACCCACTGTTATGGGAAGTTTGGAGATGAGATGAGAGACAAGACATAGAGTGAGGGTGACAGGGGAAGACAACTTGAGATGGAAGGACACACTGGAAGGAAGGGTGTGCCAGGGGAAAGCATCTGACGAATGACAGTCTGCACCTGACTATGAGGCTGCCAGCCCCTTCACCCACCTCCACTCTGCTCCCCGAACTGAGGCAGCTGGGCATGTCCCTGGCAGGAGATGAGAGAATTCTTTTCTGGAGAATATGACTATATAAGAGAAAGACCTGCAGAAACGAACATTTGCGAGACTTCCAATGAAACAACGCAGTTTGCCACCGATCACCCTACTGTGATGCCCACCTGTCACAACTGCCACCCACTCGGGTTGTGGATGGAACTCCCAATCAGCTCTGTGGTGCCTCATTACCAACAATGGATGGGCAGCCAAGGACTACCAGACATTTGGAGAAAGCTGGCAGCACCTGACAGGGAGAGCAAAACAAGATTGTAGAAAAAGAAATCTGGAAAAGAAAATAGGGAAATAGAAAGCAAAAACAGAGAAAGATTATAAATGATTCAAAGAAAAAAAAATACAAGTGGGAATAAAATACAAAAAAAAATCCTCATTAATGTTTCAAGAAAGGCAAATTAAAAGAAAAAGTTACATTTTTTTGCCCATCACATGACAGAAACTTGAAAAATTGAGCCCCTTCAATCTTTTCCAAGGTATGGGGAATCAGTAACTTTTAGCTCCTGTTAGTGGTCATTCAGAATGCAACAACTTTATTGGAAGGCAATCTTGTAGAACCTAACAAAGTTTTAAAAGTGTTTGACCTTTGTCCTGTGAATTCCATTTATAAGCAAAGATCCTGCAGCAATTAGCTCAAACTTTTGTACAGGATGTACACATCAGCAATATTTGTGACAGCAACAAACTGGAAAAATCTAAATACTCATCAGTAAGTTAATCTTTAAATGTAAAGTATTTTAAATCTCTAATATGGAATGGTATGTGGGTGTTTTAAAAGAATAGGAAATCCTAAATGTACTGACATTGAAGGATATCCATGATATGTTAAAGAGTGGGGAGTAGCAAAACAATGTGGAATTTAATTATAGTTTTACAAAGAGCCGTGCTGCGTGTGTTTAGGTACAGGCACGTGTGCATGTGAGCTTGTGCATGTATAGAAAATAGACTGGGAAGCTATGTGCTGATCTCCCTCTTGGGAGTAGGAGTGGGAAAATGGAGTGAAGGGAAGAAACTTTCACTTTTCACTTGAAAAATTTCAGAATTTTTTTCATTTTTATGAAACAAAGACGTTGATTTTGTCTTTAAAATTAAAAATAAAGAGAAAAATACAGTTTGACTTGTGTATTTATAACATTTTCCTGATTTTAAAATTAACTATTGTGGTTTTTAAATGTGCCTTCAAATTCTTTGACACTTTTCCATTGAAAAGGTGAAAATTAGGCCGGGCATGGTGGCTCAAGCCTGTAATCCCAGCACTTTGGGAGACAGAGGCAGGGGGATCACTTTGGGTCAGGAGTTCAAGACCAGCCTGGCCAACATGGTGATACCCTGTCTCTACTAAAAATATATAAATTACCCAGGCATGATGCCAAGTGCCTATAATCCCAGCTACTCCAGAGGCTGAGGCAGGAGAATCACCTGAACCTGGGAGGTGGCAGTTGCAGTGAGCTGAGATCCCGCCACTGCATTCCAGCCCAGGTGACAACCACAAAACTTCTTTAAAAAAAAAAAAAAAAAAAAAAAAAAAGCTCTCATCTTCTCTGTTCTCTCTCTCTCTCTCTCCCTGTCTCTCTCTCTCTCTGATTGTTTGCTCTGGGAGAAGTCAGTTACCCCTTGTCTTAAGGATACTAAAACAGCTCTCAGGAAAGGACCACATGGACCACTGAGGCCTCCTAACAAGAAGCAATACCAACTTGCCAGTGAGATGCTCCAGCCCCAATTAAGCCTTCAGATGACCACAACCCCTGAGGACATCTGACTGAACCTCACCAGAGACTCTGATCCAGGGCCGCCAACCAAGTCACACCCAAATTACTGGCCCACAGAAAAGGCCAGAGATAACAAATGTTTCTTGTTATCTTATGCCACTAAATTTTGGGGTAATTTGTTTGACAATAATAGGTAACTAATACATGGACCAATCTCCCTCTGGAAAGAAGTGGAGAAACTGAGTGAAGGAGGAGACTTTCATTCTTTACTTTACTTTTTACATTTTTACATTATACATTATACATTTCAGGATTGTTTGGAATTGTTTCATTTTTTATATTTAAAGAAATGGGAAGAAATAAAGTTAGGCTTAAGTGTACTTTAAAAAAACTTTTTTTCTGATTTTAAAAGTAACACTGGTCAGGTGTGGTGGCTCACACCTATAATCCCAGCACTTTGTGAGACTGAGGCGGGTGGATCACCTGAAGTCAGGAGTTCGAGACCAGCCTTGCCAACATGGTGAAACACTGTCTCTACTAAAAATACAAAAATTAGTCAGATGTGATGGTGCATGCCTGTAATCCCAGCTACTTGGGAGGCTGAGGCAGAAGAATTGCTTGAACCCAGGAGACGGAGGTTGTAGTGAGCCAAGATTGCACCACTGTACTCCAGCCTGGGCAACAAGGGTGAAACTCCGTCTCAAAAAAAAACCAAAAAAACCAAAAAAACCACTGGCAAAAAGGGACAAAGTTGGAGGATAGATGTTAACCAACTTTAAGACTTACTATAAAGCTGTAGTAATCAAGACAGTATGGTATTGGAGACAGAATAGACAAACAGAGCAATGGAGGAGAAAAGAGAGCCCAGAAACACACAAATACAGTCAACTGATATTTGACAAAAGCACAAAAGCAACTCAATGGGGACAGAAGAGTCTTTTCAACAACTGAAGCTGGAACAACTGGATATTCACGTGCCAAAACAAAAAACAAAAAACAAAAAACCCAAAATAATCAGGACACTCATCTTACACCCTTCACAAAATGTTAATTCAATCTGGATCATAGACCTAAATGTCAAACAAAACCTCTAGAATGAGAAAATCTAGGAGTTTAGCAAAGAGATTTTAGGTATAGCACACAAGGACCCAAGACATGATCCATGGAAAAACATTGATAAGATAGACTCCATTACAGTTTAAAACTTCTGCTCTGCAAAAGACACTGTTAAGAGAATGAAAGAACCCCAGACTGGGGAGAAAAAAATTGCAAAACACACATCTGATAAAGGGCTTGAATCCAAAATATACAAAGAACTCTTAAAACTCAATGGTGGCTGGGCATGGTGGCTCATGCCTATAATCCCAGCACTTTGGGAGGCCGAAGCAGGTGGATCTCTTGAGGCCAGGAGTTCAAGACCAGCCTGGCCAACATGGTGAAACCCCATCTCTGATAAAAATACAAAAAATTAGTCAGGTGTGATGATGTGCACCTGTAATCCCAGCAACTTGGGAGGCTGAGGCACAAGAATTTCTTAAACCCGGGAGGCAGAGGTTGCAGTCAGCCAAAATCATGCCACTGTACTCCAGCCTGGGTGACAGAGCAAGACCCTGTCTCAAAACAAAACAAAACAACTCAATGATAGGAAAGAAAAAAAAAAAAACACCAGTTTTTTAAAAGGGCAAAAGATCTTGACAAACACTTCACCAAAGGTAATATACAGATGGCAAACAAGCATAAAAAACACGCTCAATATCATATGTCATTAGGGAATTGCAAATTAAAACAATGATGCGATATTACTGGGCATCTACTAGAATTACTGAAAAAAAAAAAAAAAAAAACTGACAATACCAAATGCTGATGAGGATGTGGAGCAACAGGAACTCTCATTCATTGTTAGTGAGAATGCAAAATGGTACAGCCACTTTAGAAGACAGTTTGGCAGTTTCTTGCAAACATAGTCTTACCATATGCTCCAACAATGGTGCATCTAGGTATTTATCCAAATGAATTAAAAATGTATCCTCACAAAAACCTGAACATGGATGTTTATATCAGTTTTATTCATAATTGCCAAAAACTGGAGGTAACCAAGATGTCCTTCGTGGGTGAATGGATAAACTGTGCTACATCCAGTTTCTTTTTATTCAGCAATAAAAGGAAATGAGTTATCAAGCCAGAAAAAGACATGGAGGAATCTTAAGTGCATATTACTAGTGAAAGAAGCCAAACTGAAAATGCTACATACTGTATGGTTCCAACTATACAACATTCTGGAAAAGGCAAAACTATGGAAACAGTAAAAAGATCAGTGGTTGCCAGAAGTTGGGAAGCATTAAGAGGCAAGGCACAGGGAATTTTTAAGGCAGTGAAACTCATCTGTATGATGCTGTAATGTTGCATACATAACATTGTACATTGTCAAAATCCATAGACTGTGTAACGATGAATGAACCCTAAACTATTAGCAATAACATATCAATATTGGTTCATCACTTCCCGTCAATGTACCACATTAATACAAGATATTAATAATAGGGGAAACTGTGGTGGGGGAGGGAGAAAAGGGGTATGTGGGAACTTTTGTACTATTTGCTTAATTTTCCATAAACCTAAAACTGCTCTAAAAGTAAATCTATTAATTAAAAAAAAAATAGTAACGTTGGTCAATGGAAGGAAAAGTAGAAATAAAATAATTTAGCCACATAGAATCTCAACAGAAAGATAGTCACTATTAGGCATAGTTCCTTCCAGTCTTTTTTTCAAATGTCTATGTATATGTCCTCATTTTTTAAGAGTTGAAATCACTCTGCTAAATTCATTCTGAAGGTTTATAGTTTGGTTTCAGTTTGGATTTTTAACCACAAAGAAAATATCCCATATGAAACATCAGTGATACCAAAAACAGATTCTTGAGGGGCCAGTTGCTATGGGAATGACTGAAAATAAATTTCATTTCACACTACACTCTACTAATGTATTGACCAGAAGGAAGGAAAAATATTTGGAGTAACTTAGAAGAGCAGCCAAGAAAACTTCTAATCAAGAAGAAGGAAAATACATCAGGCTAGTGTGAGGTTTCAAAGAAGCCAGTAGTATCGCCTTGCAATTTAACTAATTAAGCTCTTCCAGCAACTGTGTCACTGGAGGGGGAAGTACCAGGAATCAGGGACCCTGAGTGGACTCTGTCTTTCCTTCACTGACAGTCTGATGGGCCAAAGGCCAGCAATCTCCCTCCATATATGGGCCATCTCTGCAGGGTGGTACACGGCCAGGAAAAAAAAAAAAAATCACCGTTTCCTTCCTGGAGATGCGTCAAATATTTAGCAAGCTGCAAGGCCTGGGCTCCAGGTGATCAGCATGGACATCACGTTGGCCCCGAGCAAAGAGTGGGCCCCAGGGTTAACCCTTTAGGTGCCGGATCATTGGGCCGTCTGAAGGTTCCTGGGGAGGGACTAGGATGCCAGAGGGTAGGGGATACTCAGGGAGTTCAGAGGAGTGACAATTTTCCAACAGAAGATTTTAACATGCTCAGAAGTAATAAGGCCAGATGAGTGGATGCCAACCAAATGCTGACCTGCCCACAACCAACGTTTTTCTAAAAGACAGGACTGTGTAGAGGCACATCGGGGTGGCCTCCGAAGGGAAAAGCAGAGTTGCTGTCACAGAAAGACACCGTGTCGTCGTGCAAAAACAGGCCCCGCTTCTCACCTCGGGGAACAGCTTTAGCATCAAACAGATCTCGCTAAATAATATATATATTTTTTTATGTAGTAGAGACGGGGTTTCACCACGTTGGTCAGGCTGGTCTCAAACTCCTGACTTCAGGTGATCCACCTGCCTCGGCCTCCCAAAGTGCTGGGATTACAGGCGTGAGCCACCGTGCCTGGCCTGGTTTTTTTAATAGCAAGAAAATAAAAGGACACATAGAAAATGTGCTAGGCGACGTCTGTGTGAAGAGGAGCTTCCAACCTCATGAAGCTGCTCTAAGACACACCCGCTCACCCGATCCAGGAACAGCCCACAGCAATTGTAGGTAAAGCCTATGGGGGTTAGGGGGAGATGGGGTTGGCAAATTCACCCTACAAACATCTATAAAGCAGTGAAGATCTATAAGGCCACATACTGGACTCTGAAAGGCTTACCTGGGTCCAGGTGGGTGAAAGAACCCACCACAAAGTCCAGTGTGGACACGGCCAGCAGGAACAGCAACAGCAGCTGGAGGCGGATTATCCATTTGACACCCGCGAGGTTAATGCCCAGCAAGGCCAGAAGCACCGCAACTGAAATTCCTCGCACAGCCCAGATATTCCTGAGGTCCAGCAAATCCGAGATGGATTCAGCAAAGCCGGTGATGTACATGGCACCTGCAACACACTGACACGCGATTCCAGGTAGAAGAGTCAGCAGGACAGAAAGGCATGGGCCCACAGGCAGAACCACTCAGCGCTGAGAACCCTGCACCCCCATCGGATGCGCTCACTGGCACCGAGGCTCAGCGTCTGGGACCAGCACAGGGTTAAAGCAGCCCTTCCCACCTGTGAACTTGCCTCAGGCCCCATTTCTGCTTGTCTACATCTCAACTAAAGAATGAAGGAGGAACCCAAGCTGAGAGCCGGCTGTCAGTGGTAACAAAGATGAAAAGACTATGGGAGGAAGAAGATGGGACACTGGGCCAAAGAGGCCTCCAGATTTCTCGGTCCGAGTTATTCAAGTACTAAATATAGAACAAGAACACACAGGAGGTCCCATCTACAGAGCCTTAAAAGGGCACTGCAGTAAACCAGATTTTTCTTCATTTCTTTGTAGGTCAGTATTATTTTTAAAATTATCTAAAACTTAGCAATAGAAAAAAAAAGTGAGTGGCACATCTTTTTCAATGTCATATGTGACAAAGGCTACCCAAGGACTATCTAGGTGAATGTACTTCATTGTACTTGCTATTTGCTGTTGATTAAATGCATTATATGCCCCAGATTTAATAAAGTTACATGTTACCTTATGGATTTTTTCCAGTACAGATGCAAATAACTTCTGTCCAGTGGAACATATAACCCAAAAGATAAGGATTTGTTGTCCTGTAAGACATTAGCTGGTTTTCTATCTAACCCATCAATCTTATCCTAACATTTATTTATTCAACTGCCTAACTATGAATTTACAAATTTGACCTCTATCCACCCAGCATCCTTCACAACTGCTCTTTAACATCTTATTGGCTCCTCTATTAATTCATAAATAAAATCCCTGGTCCAGGTGAGGCTTCCTATGAATATTTGTTATATAATCTTTTTAAAAAAATAAAAATGAAATGAAATCCTTGGCACATGTTTTTCTTATATTTGCCTGAGTGTCATGATTTTATCTTTTAGGAAATATTTGAAAGATCATTTCAAATTAAATTGTTGAAAATAACATCAGTCTCACTTTTCCTAATTCCTCAGCCTCAGCCTCCTTCTCTCCTCGGGTTTGTCCTTCACTGCCCCCAGGGCCAGCTGGTCACTCTTATCACTGTAGCCCTGCCCTTGCCATTCTCTGGGAACAAATTCTATTGGGGCCTCATGCATTCAAGTCCCTCCTTTTCCATGAATTCCTCAACCTCCTTTTCTGAATAAATAGTAAGCAAACTGCTAGGGCCATACAATTAATTATCTGGTTCCATATTCTATTACCATGTCATGCACATAAGTTTGTCTGCTCACCCCACCACCAAGAATGCAAATATCTTAAAAAATTGTTTATGCTGATTGTACCTCTTCAAGTACTTGCATTTGCTAAGTATGTTGCAAGCATTCGATAAATATTTTGTGATATGCTGATCATATAAAAGGTGCTCTGGGAAGCAGGCTCCATGAGTTCCAGCACTTTCATGTAAAGGCAAGAGAGTAATACAACTTCTGGATTTGAGAGGAACTTGTGAACAAAGCCCCATTCTTCAGTGAGATCAGCTCACTTTGCAACTAGGCACATGTCCTGTTTGTCAGCATCCCCCAAATTTACACACTTAGCTTAACAGTTATTCCAGCATCCCATAATGACAAACATTTCTATCCATATTAGGGTGAGGTGGAAAGCCCAAGAAATGTGAAGGAATTACAATCATTTCTGAGAGAGAGAGAAAGAGAAAGAGAGAGAGAGAGACTAATGTTTTCCTGCATTCATCTCAGAACTCAAACTTCCTCTTTACTAAACACCAAGAGTGTGATGTGTGATAGTGAGGTTATTTCATAGTATTTGGCCAGGTCAACAGGACTCTTCATGGTCAAAATTATCTGAGCAAAAGAAAGAAAAGAAATGACAAAAATGTAGCAATGAATACCATTAATATGGGCACCATTTTCCCAGGTACCTGATGTCTCTGACATGCAGAGGATGATGCCATGGGACCATTTGCATCTGAAGCTTCCAAACTGATTTTTTTTTTCCTAGCAGTAGAACAATTTGCTCATGCAAAGTGAGCCAAGCTGTAAATGCTGCCTTTTGTTCCCAGTAACTCCAGTGGATCTCATCTTTCTGGCTTGTATCTAAAATTGCTTTTTAGCCCAAAGATGCCAGCAACAGGGGATGGGGCAGGGTAGGGGGCAGGGGAAGCTCCTCAGGAGGCTTGTAAGGGCATGGTGGTTAGGAGCATGAACTGCGAAGCCAAAATATCTAAGGCCAAATCCTAGCTGACTTGGGAAAGCGTTTTAACCTCTCCATGAAACACAGATAATGATAGTAACCTTCAGAAGGTTACTGTAAGAACTAAATGAGATGATTTATGTAAAGTCCTAGAACAATATCTGACTGATAGAGTTGTAGAAACAATAGCTACCACCTGTAATCCCAGCACTTTGGGAGACCAAGGTGAGCAGATCACCTAAGGCCAGAAGTTTGAGACTAGCCTGGGCAATGTGGTGAAACTCCATCTCTACTAAAACTAAAAATAAGCCGGGCGCAGTGGTGCGCACCTGTAGTCCCAGCTACTTGGGAGGCTGAGGCAGGAAAATCACTTGAACCCAGGAGACAGAGGTTGCAGAAAGCCGAGATCACGCCACTGCACTCCAGCCTGGGCAGAAAATAATAATAATAATAGCTACCATCATTATCATTACGACTTTGTTATTATTCACAGCTGAAGAAGAGGAAGCAGCAGCTAGCTGTGAATATCATAAGATACTTTGTTGATGCTAAATAGATGATGGCACCATCACTGGAAATTTGCAATATAAGTTGTAAATAAGGATGCTTGAAACCAAAGAGACTTACTTTAAGGAAAGCAATAACAGCCCAAAATTAAACCATCTTCTCAAAATGAGTCTGGGGGTAGAAATGAATGAGGGACCAGAAAAACAATAGAGAAAATCAGCAAACCAATAATTAGTTCTTGGTAGACACACCTTTATCTAGACTGATCAAGAAAAAAGAAACAGACGATTATTTAAAGTAGGAATGAAAGGGGAGACATTACCACCAATCTTACAAAAATAAAAAGGATTATAAGAAAATCCGTAGACAATTAATATGCCAGTGCATTAGATAACCTATATGAAGTGAACAAATTCATGGCCAGGTGTGGTGGCTTATGCCTGTAATCCCAGCACTTTGGGAGGTTGAGGCGGGTGGATTACCTCAGATCGGGAGTTCAAGACCAGCCTGACCAACATGGAGAAACCCCGTCTCTACTGAAAATACAAAATTAGCCGGGCATGGTGGCTCATGCCTGTAATCCCAGCTACTCGGGAGGCTGAGGCAGGAGAATTGCTTGAACCCGGGAGGCAGAGATTGTGGTGAGCTGAGATCACACCATTGCACTCCAGCCTGGGAGGCAAGAGCAAAACTCTGTCTCAAAAAAACAAAACAAAAAAACTCCCAGATTAAAAAAAAGAAGAAGAAGAAAGAAAAGAAATAGACAAAATCCTAGAAAGATACAAACTATCAAAACTGAGTCAAGAAGAAGTAGAAAATCAGAATATGCCTATATAAGTAAAGAGATTCCATTAGTAACCAAAAAAGTTTCTATCAAAAAAAAACCCAGGACCAGATGGCTTCATGGCAAAATTCTACCATATGTTTAAAGAATTAACACCAACCCTTCACAAACTCCTCCAAAAAATAGAGAAGGAGGCAACACCTTCCAACTCACTCTGTGAGGCCAGAATTAGCCTGACACCAAAACCAGACAAAGAATCACAAGGAAACTACAGACCAGTATCCCTCATGAATATATACACGAAAATCCTCCACAAAATGTTAACAAACCAAACTCGGCAATTTATAAAAAGGATTACACAGTAACCACACCCTGATCAGGGACTCCCGGCCTGCGTCAGCTAAAAGCACAGGCACTCCAGAGACAGTGACCAGGGGGACTCTAATGTTTGGGACCAAGGCCCAAGTGGAAAGGCGGCAAAACAGCTGGGATGCTGGTGCAATGGTGTCTCAGGCTGTGGCTGCCAGTGCTTAGAAAACATCTTATTTGTGAACATCTTTTTTCCAAATCAGCCCACATAAGGAGGACTCTTAACAGCCCAGCTCCCTCTCTTTGTCCAGGGGTGTTCACGCCGGTGTCCACCCATGGCATCTGCTTCTAGAGGCTCACTTGGTGTCTGCACCGAGAGGGGGAAAGCAGGACTTTGCCTACCTTGCAGCCTGGTTGGCTATAAAATAGCAGAGAAGTAAAAAAAAAATACACACACACACACACACACACACACACACACACACACCCCAAATCCCCAGAGTAATAAAGTAAACTGACCATTTGTTACTCCCCTTTCCAACTACTATACTTAAAGAACTTTCTGCAGTCAAGGCAAGTGCTTTTTAAGAGTGCAGAGGCCATCCATTTGCCTTCCCTGCACTGTCCTAGACACACACGCACCCCCACCACCCACACATGCACACACGCGGCTCTGTGCCGTTCGAGAATCAGATGTATTTATGCTGAAGCACCCTGCTCCTGCTGCCTAAAAATAAAAGAAACAAAACCGATGCTTTCTCTGGGGAGATTCTTGCACACTCTTACTTCGACAAATTCTTCTCTTTAAACTGTTTTTTCAACCACCCACCACCATTTGCACTCTCATAAAAGCCTTTTTCAATCCAAGAAATGCTGACAAAGAACTGCTTCTTAATGTCTGTACTTTGTTCCCTCAGCATTAAGTCACCATGCCTGTGTTTTAGCTAAAAAAGCCTTAGGATTTCCCCCTACTCGCTTGTTTTCGGAGTGCCTTCGTCCATTCTGATGAAGCAGGCTCCTCATTAACATTCTTCCTCTCAGACCGGGCGTCCACACAAGGGGCTGCCGGCCTCCCTGTAAAGGCCACCCAAGCTATCAAATGCTGTCGGGGAGCTCCAGCTCATTTGAGAAGTGCCTGCTTCTAGCAAAGCCCTTTGGCACAGGCAAAATACCTGCTTTCAGTAAAAAAGCACCCCAGGGCCCAGGCCACCTGGCTGCCACCCGGGCTTCAGCCACTGTCATACATGCTGGTCCCCAGATTGAACAGCGAGAATGTGCTGGCCAGGCCCTGCCCCGCAGTCACATCAGGCATCCCAGAGGCCGGAGTGGCAGAGGAAAAGGAGTGCTGGACTAACGGATCAGGCCCCAGATGGTGACTTGGCTCTCTGCTGAGTTCCCCTCAGAGCCCCAGCCTGCTCGTCTGTCACATGGGGCAATCGTCCCCACCCTCGCCTCTCACCAGGTCAAGTGAGGAAATGGACAAGAAAGCGGCAGAGGGCCAGGCAGGGGAAGTGTCCCGGGCGCGGGTCTCACCTGGCCAAACACATAGAGCAGCCCGATGGTGCCTCCCGTCTGCCCACCCAGGACCGAGGAGATCATGGAGTAGACGCCACCGCTGCCGATGCTGCTGCGCTCCCCGACACCAATGCCAGACAGCACCGTGATGAGGGCCACCAGGACGACGAAGGACACCAGGAACATGCCCAGGAGCACTCCCGTGTTTCCCTGCAGCAGAATAGCAAGGAGCGAGACTAGGTTAGGCGAGAAGGCCCCGCCAGCTCCCTGCTGGGAGCACTGACCACCTCCCCTCCTCCCACAGCATTGAAATGGAGCCGGGGGTGGGGGCACAGAGTCAGGACAACTAAAAAGGACAAAGCAAGCACCACAAGAGCCAAGGCTAGGAAGCAGTTCTAACTGAAGGGAAGCGTCCTGGCTGCAAATTCTTCAATGACTCTCGCACTCTACTCGCACTGTAGAGTACAGTCAGAGCTGCCGATGCCCCCACAAGGTACCTCCTAATCTCGCTTTGTGCCTAACATGCAGCGGCAAGTTCTCTCCCCACTCCCACCCTTCCCTATGCTGACTCCCTGCCTGGAAGCGCTCTCCTGCTCATTCTCTATCTTTGTCAGGTTAACTGCAGCATATCCTTTAGGCCTGTGTTTAGGATTTCTCACCAGGAAGCTGGCCCTGTAACCTTTTCTCTGGGCTCCTCCAGTGCCGGGGCTTAGTGCTTTTCACAGGACTTGCCAAACTGAGTCTGTTTCCAAGCCGGTTTTGCCGTCTAGACTGTGAGCTCCAGGCGAGGATGGCATGGTTTAGATGTTTGGATTTGGATCCCCTCCAATCTCAGGTCGAAATGTGATCCCCATTGTTGGAGGTAGGGCCTGGTGGGAGGTGTTTGGGTCATGGGGGTGGACCCCTTGTGAACGGCTTGGTGTCCTCCCACGGTAATGGGGGAGTTCTCACTCTGTTCGCTCGCAGGAGAGCTGGTTGCTTAAAAGAGGCTGGCACCTCTCTTGCCTTCTGTCTGGCTATGTGGCACGCCTGCTCCCTCATCACCTTCCCCCATGAGTGAAAGCTTTCTGAGGCCTCACCAGATGCAGGTGCTGGTGCCATGCTTCTTGTACAGTCTGCAGAACTGTGAGCTAAATAAACCTCTTTTCTTTATAAATTAGCCTCAGGTATTCCTTTATAGCAATGCAACACGGACTAATACGGAGCAGGATCATGTTTTCTTCCCCTTCATATTCTCAGTGCTTAGCATAACCTCCACAAAATAGGTGTTCATTAAATGCTTGTTGAGCGAATAAACAAACACATGCACGCCTGGAGATGAACACATGTAGATAGACACATTTCAGTGTGAAAAGCAAGAGTTCCTGAGAGGAAATGGACACAGCACATCTAAGAAGGAGCTGTAATGTCCCATATTTTGCAATAGGAAGCAAGGAAGACTCCTGATAGTCAAGACTCCACGTGTTGCAGGTGCTGGAGAGAGAACTAGGAGTGAGCAGAGCCAGTTCAAGAGCTGGGTGACCTAACATGAGCTGGAAAATTGCCCTGGAAGTCAGTTGTACTCTGTTCCAGTGTTCATAATATAATGCTCAGGGGCTCCACTGCTGATCTGAGACCCACCCTGGCTGTGGTTAAGGCTGAACCCTGAGCTGAGGATCTGAGTGTGGCATAGAATGAAAGCTTAGGAAGATCTGACCTTGCCCAGACTTCTTATGGGGGCTAAGAATCCTGTACATCCCACTATAAAGGAGTTTATATCTCCCGAAATTTGCCCATGTAATGGTTAATTTTATATGTCAACTTGGCTAGACTATGGCAACTAACTGTTTAGTCAAACACTAGTCTCAATGTTGCTGTAAAAGTGATTTTCAGATGTGATTAATATTTACTATCAGTTGACTTTAATTAAGTAAAGGAGATTACCCTCCATAGTATGGGTGGGCCTTATCTAATCAGTTGAAGGCCTTACAAGCAAAGACTGGTTTCCTAAAGAAGAATGAATTCTGCCTCCAGGCTGCAACACAGAAGTTATTCCTGCATTTCCAGCCTTCAGACTCAAGACTGCAGCATCAATCCTTACCTGCTAATATATACCTGATATACTCACATCTCCTGCTGGCATTGGCCTGTTTCTCTGGAGAATCCTGACTAGTAGATTCAACACCTTGAATGGCCTCCTCTCTTTCGCCCATCTAGTCCAGCTCACCCTTCAAAGCCTGGCTCAACCACATCTCCTCCAGGAAGCCTTCCTGGACACCTCAGTGACTGCAGCACTCATAGCCTGTTCCACCCCAAGGGACTTAATGCTGTTTTGAGAATTCTCCTAATGTGATATCTACCCATCATGGTTGTTAGCTCATGAGGCGGGGCGGGGAGGAGAAGAGGGGATGAGGCCCCAGGCCATGTCTTGTCTTTTGTAATCCCATTGGCACTAAGGAGTGCTTGGCCCACAGCAGGCGCTCAGCCATGTTTAGATGGTGACTGGCTTGCCTTTTGTTCTGCACACCTGTGTGGTCTACTGAAGTCCCACTGCATGAGATGGCACTGTGTGTGGGACTGAGAACGCCTGCTTCAGGCACACATCTGCTTGGAAGGTCCTAGGATGCTTTTGCATAAGACTTAAAGAAGAGGCCTTTTGTTCCTTCTACAGAGGGAGATGAACTGACCCCCAGGATCTCACACAGCAGAGTGCGCCCTAGGCGATCCATCCCTAGAGGTAGGCGGCCCACACCTATGACCAAGCATCCTCATGCACAGTCTTACCCACAGGGTTGCGGTACAGTGGGGGAAGGCAACCATGTGGGCAGGCCCAACATGAAGTGAAGAATACCAGGAAAACTACAGAGGGCCACAAGCTGGAGGCAAAATTGCCATCAATGATCTCTCCAACCCATCTGGAGTCCCGCCCATGATGACCACTGACTTCTGTGCTCCTATTCCACAGTTAAATCTACAGCGTGAGGTTTCCATCGCAACCTCAGAAGCCTATGTTCATAGGATGCTCATTTAACAAGCAATGCTAGCTATTCACTGTGCTTGCTTCTGTTTCATGTTTCAGGAGTATCTGTGCTTCAGGAATCTGTGGCCTGCACTGTAGAATGCCAAGAGGGGCAGAGCTTTCCTGTCTGAGGCCCGTGAGAGGCCCCAGGCCACTAGCTCAGCACTCACCACCAGCCAGCCTGTCCTCAGGAAGAGCACAACCCCAAAGATGTTGATCATGCAGGATGTGAACACACCATCCCAGGTCCCAAACAGCACAGGCTCCCACACGAACAGCTGGCTCTTCCACCAGGGCTGGGGCTGGGCCAGGGCCTCCTGCAAACAGAACACACAGAAATCAGCTGAGGGGAGGGCCAGGGATAGCATGGGGAGGGAGTGAGAGTGGAACAGGAGGAGGGAGGTCGGAGAACTCAGCTTAAAAACAATCCTGTTTTATTGTGCCAGGGCAAGTGTGTGTGTATACACACATGCACACACACACACACACACACACACACACATATCCTGAAGCATACCTCTACAAAAGGGTCACTGTTCTCTCATAACAACAGTGATTCCCGTACCCATATGTAGCAGAGACTCATTGTTCACAAACCTAGTCCTTTCCCTCTAGTCATCATTCAAGTAGCCAGGGAGTCAGGTAGACTCCCAGCCTCTTTGCAGCTAGAGGTGGCTGTGTGACTGAGTTCCAGCCCATGGAATGCGGGCAGAAGCACTAGATGATGCTTCTAAGTGAGTGTAAGATTCTGGGTTTCACCTCCTGGGGCTCATGGTCATGAGCCCTCTTCATCCTCCAGTCCTAGCAGGGACAGCAGCTTCCGGCAGTTACTAACCTATGGTCAACCTTACTGGGTGCTCTTTGCTCCTTCAGCCCTTCTAACACCTCTGCAATCAGCCCTGTCGATGAGATTCCCTGTTTAAAATGACTGGAGTTATTTCTGTTTTCCTGACTGAGCACTGATACCAGTGATCTCTGCTGATACCCCAGGATTCTACAGCATTATTGGACAATTGTTTGGAATCAGAGGCGAATAACACATCAACAGATTCCTTGCTCATTTTTCCAATTCACAAATAACAAAGGCACTTATAAACACTCAAATGGAAACCCTTTACTAAAAAAACCATAACTTTGTGGACATACTAAAATGATCTTAAACAAAACCAGTAGCAACTCACACTGTGAACGCTCTTATGTAGATCTGGCAATTAATCTAAACTCAGGCATGAACAGAGTCTTCCAGTGATGGCAAACGACTACAGGAGTGATTACTGTTCTCAGCTGGGTTGGGTGGGTGGGGAGAGGGAGGCTTCCTAAGCTAGGAGTCACCATGTGCAATGATTCTGGACCAGTGAGCAAATGTTATCCATAAACACAATAAAAAGGCAGAAAAATCAAGAGTTTAGGGGAAAATCTAAGATCCAGAGTCCACGGGGCATGGCTGCTGAATGGCTGAGAACAATGGGTGCGCCCAGGATCTAGGACCAAAGGTTGAGGCCAACGGCACATGCTCAAAACCAAAAGGGAGGATCCCAGCTCCTCTTCCACCTCCTGTATCACACACACATCCACAGATCAAGAAGGGGCCTCGAGAAATACTCAGGGATCTCAATTCAGCCACATGGGACTGTTGAGTCCGGGGACCCCTTGTGTCCCCATCAGTTTCCCACTCCGTAAGCTTCATTTATGCATGTACATGACTGCTTGCCTGTCCTTCGCAAACCACAAATGAGCAATCTCCTGAAAGTCAATAAATGTCAGAACAGTCCTCGGGGTTCGGAACAAAGACTCTGCCAGTCTAGGCTTGCCCTTGAGCAAATGGTACCAAAGGACCTGTCTGGGGAATGCAGGATTGTTTCCCAGGATCCTAATCTCGAAATTCAGGATAGGTCCCAACTTCCTGTCTCTGCTTGTGTTCCACTTCCTATCGTGTCTTGTTACAGGCCTACTGTTCCTCAGTAATAACAGTGACTCTCAGCAACAGAAAGACTAATACTATAGAGAGTGCCATCAGGAGCCCTCTGCTCTGCTCCTCACAGCAGCCCCGTGAGGCAGGCAGGGAGGGGGCCCCGCTGAGGGCTGAGGAGACGGAGGCTGAGAGAAGAAACCTGACGGCCCAATCTCACGCTAGGGCTTCTCACAGCCAGGGCTTCCCCTAGCACTTGCAAGATCTGTGATTTTCCCTACACCACACTCAGCTAAACATTACTTGCCCTTTTTGCCCCTAAATTTAAGTCTTTCAGGTTTCAAATTCTAACACTCTGGACTTTGCATAACAGCAAATACATCTGCCTTACCCATGAACGCCTTTGTGATGATAGAAACCTTATTCCTCTTTCATGCGCGCCTTCATTTTCCCACTCTGAAGGCTGGTTTGCATATGCGTTTGTTTACCTGCTGGTATATGAAAAGCCTTTCATTTCCTTGATCTTACTGGACTAGTGAATCAGCCTCAAGGGTAGAAACTTAGAGCAGGTAGAAACTTCAGGAAACCCTTTACCCAGAGAATGAAAATATAACTGACTGAAAATGGGTTTGGTGACTGAGCCCTGGCAGCTTGTTTCAGGATATTTAGGGGTGTGTGCCTACCTTTTCTCACCGAGTGACAAAAAGCTATAACTAAGTCTGCCCACAGTCTGCTCATCAGAGACTGGGTGGGAAGAGCGTAGGTTTGACCCCAAGGGAGTAACCCTGATGTTCTTGGAGAAAGAGAGAGACACTACGGAAGCTCAGCAAGGAGAGAGAAAGAAGGAAAAAGAAGAAACCAAAACAGAGAGAAAGGGGAAGAGGATGAGATGGAAAGCCCCAGAATAAAATACTAAATAGTCCCCCAAGGGATATTTCCCAGATGCCACGCTGCCTCCCAGGCATCCGCATAGAAGTAGCAACTTGGGGCTGGGTGCAGTGGCTCACGCCCGTAATCCTAGCACTTTGGGAGGCAGAGGTGGGTGGATCACTTGAGGTCAGGAGTTCGAGACCAGCCTGGTTAACATGGTGAAACCCCATCTCTGCTAAAAATTACAAAAATCAGCCAGGCGTGGTGGTGCATGCCTATAGTCCCAGCTACTCGGGAGGCTGAGGCATGAGAATCACTTGAACCCAGGAGGCGGAGGTTGCCGTGAGCCAAGATTGCACCACTGCACTCCAGGCTGGGTGACAGAGTGAGACCCTGTCTCAAAAAAAGAAGTAGCAGCTTGTGTGTCTCTGCTCTTCTCACAGGTCCCTTGTCCAGCCTCGCCACATTCGTGATGCCATTCAGATTTTAGCTAGTGCCCAGAGCTCGCCTCTCGGGAGAGGACTGGCTGGAGAACTCAAAGCAGCTCCCTTGCATCATGAGAGCTCTGGCTCTGTCCTGCGTGCTCTCCCGTTCTCTTCAGCTCCTGTTCTGACAGGCTGAGGGGCAGGGCCACAGTCTGCAGTACGGGCAGACATGCAACAGGAGGACAGAACGTCAGCTCCCCTCCACATACACACAAAGTACTGGATTCTCCTGAGTCTGCATCCCCAACTCCTTCCCCTAAGGCAGAAGGAAGGAACGCCTCATCCCAAATAGGCCCTCCCGCAAAGTCCATGCTAAGATTCTCTGAGTGCCACCACCCAGTCATTTCTGTTGCCCAGGGGAGGAAGGGATGGAAGGCCTGGGGTGATGGTTGCTGAAGGTTAGGCCAGTTCTAGGCTCTCTTGTGAAACACCAGGAGAGAAGTCTGGCCCCAACCATGGGTTGCTCTCTTTAGGACCTAGTGTCCCAGATTTGGGCCCCAGTCATCAATTCCAGCACAACATGCATCCCATTCAACATCCTATTACATAGACATAATGGGCTGGGGAAATGGAATGTCCCCTATACTCAGCACTGGGTCTATTTCGAAGTAGAGATAGAGGATAAGGGGGATAAGAAAAGCAAGGGGCAAATCGGTCCCTCAGAAAGGGCAGCATAAAACATGCCTGAGGGCAAGAGTCCTCTCCTCCCTGAAGACCCTCAGCCTGGCAGGGCCAGCTTGACAGGTTCCAGGGGTGTGGCAACTTGGCGCCTGGCCCAGGATGATCCCTCCGCCATGCTCCTCCTTGCTAGGGTCTTCCTACCCAAGCACCCAGGACAAGAAGCCAGACTCCTGTCCGTCTGAGCCTGGGGGCCTGCGCCCCATGCTGGAAAAACCATGACTGCTTGGTGGGTGTTTTTAGTTCAGAAGGAGAAGTCGTTCTCCTGTGAATAATCTCCATACTTGAGCAAGGTGGGGGGCAGGTTGAGGGGGACAGGGGGTTGTCTAGAAAGGCGGGGAAGTTGCACCTGAGTGGGAAGTATCTCAATCCTGCATCCAGCAAGCAGAGCTGAGTAAGAGGCTGGAAAGTTCTGCCAGAGGCAGTGACTTGAGCTCAGCCCCAGAAGCCTTTTGCCTCAGTCACCAGCTAAGTCTTCATGAACGCGTTTGAAATGTGAGATGACACCTTTTCTCCCTTCTGGGAGCTGGAGGAAAAGCAATCAGTTGAGAAATTCTGCTTCTGTCCATGCAGGTCAGGGGTAGGTCAAAGCAAGACCTGGCCTGCCCCTTTCTCTCAAAGTGCACCTGCAGAGACTGGTTCCACCTGGATTACACACACATGCAAACCAGCAGATGGCTTCCTCAAAGTTAATTATTGGATTATTAATTAAACATCAGAGAATATGCCCAAGCTGCTGCTGAACTGCAATCCAGCGGGCAGACTGAGGAGCCTCATTCCTTTCCCCTGCCTCTGAACCGGCCCCATGTGCTGGACCACAGGGACTGAGAGCTGGGCCGGGCGCCAGCATGGCCGTGGGCTCCATGGGCTACAGCCCATATGTGCAGCTACATGCCTGCCTCAGGAGGGGTTTGTAAAGTTTAGATGAGATGATAGTTGTGAAAGCTTGTGTAAACACAAAACACAACAGAGGATTTTAAATACATACGAGGATTTCTTCAGGGAAGTTGGAAGGAAGACAAAGAAGTCTTTTGACTGCATTTGCTGTTTTCTCCAGCTAACTTGTCTTCATGTTTAAAGTGGAATCCTTGCTCTACAGCTCAGCCCTGAAAGCTACGTCTCTAACCCCTGCCCGGCCCAGGCATTCTGAGTGAAAGAGAGCCCATCCCTTCTGTTCTGTAGTGGGAGTTCCAGAATGGACCTCCAGTGAGTGCTCTGCCACGCGACTGATGCTGGAAATGAAATGGCTCTGCAGCCAAGGAAGCAAGGATCCAGTTGGAGCCATCAAGGTCTTATTTCCCTGGATTAGGATCTGGGCAGCACCCTTGGTCTGTATAGATTTAGTCATTCCTAGGAATGTGAGGTCTTCGTGGCTGTGTCGGTCTCTTCTACCACCGAGCTGGTATGAAAGCTGTGGTCAAAATCTAGTCGTTCCCACAGACTCAATCTGTTTTTTTTTTTTTTTTCTCCATACCTGTGCATCTTCACACTTGTTCAAGGCTGGGGTTCTCACAAGCACATGACCTGGTCACACATGGCTCAGCATCCGAGGTGGCAAGAGCATCAGACGCTGTGAAAACATTGATGCCGAAGTTCTGCCTCCCAGAACCACACAGCAGCCTCAGAACTCAGAGCCCAGAGATGAGCTCTGGACACCTGATGTCATCTGGCAAACAACAAAACGCCACAGCAGCCATGCCAAGGCCACCTAAACAAGGGCTTCCTCTGCCCTTCCCAACCTCCTTGGCAAAAGGGCAGAGCTTTTCCTGCTGGACTCGGGCTGCCGCAAGGAAGTCTACCTGGATTTAACACAAGGAGGAGCAACATAGACCCTAATGCCCCCTCCCCCTAGTAACAGGCGAACCACTGAAACATCAGCTGCAAAAAGGTTATTCTTCCAGGTGCTTCAGTGGATCAGCCAATATTCTATACATTTAAGAATTCCTATGGAGTGAGGAGACCCATCCATATAGTTAAAATTTTGGGAATCATGTTAATATTTTACATATCATGTTAATATTTTACATACTCAACATCAAATACAATTAAATCAACAAAGATGAGAGTTCAAAATCTAAATAGAATGCAAAGAGCTACAAATTATCCTAGTTGTATTTCAAATGAATGTCATAACCATACTTAAAGTGGAAAAAGAACTAACCGGAGTAACTTATGAACATAGTACTTTGACTGTGTATCACAGTCTAAAATAAAAACAACTGCAATTAATATTAAAGGCCGGATCGAAAATGTGAGTATTTGTAGGAGTATGAATTACCAATTCTAAATCTGCTTTCTGTGAATTGTAAGCGAATAACAAAATATATTGAATAGGAGTGAAGTTTCTCATGGTTGGAGAAGGAATTCCAACTAAGGAAAGAAGAGAAGAATAACCCCCGTAGTGATGAATTGGAGACGTATTAGTATGAATTTATGGTTTTTAATATACAGAGACCCAGATAGATCAATGTACATATTTATATTTACATTCCTTCCCTCTGCCCACTTAAAGTGTCTATAAGGCCAGGCACAGTGGCTCACACCTGTAATCCCAGCACTTTGGGAGACAGAGGCTGGAGAATTGCTTGAGGCCAGGTGTTTAAGACCAGCCTGAGCAACATAGTGAGACCACACCGCTACAAAAAATAGAAAAATTAGCCAGGTGTGGTGGTGCGTGCCTGTAGTCCTAGCTACATAGGAGGCTGAGGCAAGAGGATTGCTTGAGCCTAGGAATTCAAGGTCACAGTGAGCTACAATCATGCTACTGTACTCCAGCCTGGGCTGCAGAGGAGACCTTGTCTCAAACAAACAAACAAAAAAAAAGTGACTATAAGCCAAGACATCCCAGTGGCAACGAACGTACCTAGCACCCAGATCTTGATTTCTAAGAATGATAGATCTTTCTATCTATCTTAGAATGAAGGATTTCTAAGAATGATAGAATGATCTATCATTCTTCACTTTAAGGAGCCAGGGCTCCTTGCGGAAGTTACTAATTCAAGGCTAGGGCGGAGAACGTACAAAATGAGTCTGGAATATCTTGTGCCAGAAAGTAGGGAAGTGCTAAAAAGAAAACAAATGACAAGGATGTGTCAAAAGGACACAAGAGCCCACTTGAAGGGGCTCCCACTAGCCAAATCTGGCACAATTTGGTCCTGAAAGTAAACAATAGCAATAGAATATTCAAGGAATAGAATAAGAATCTGAGTCCATATGGACATAAATAAATAAATTAACTGTTTTTTGTTTGTTTTTTTTTTCTTTGAGACAGGGTCTTGCTCTGTCACCCAGGCTGGAGTACAGTGGTGTGATCATGGCTCACTGCAGCCTCAACTGCCTAGGCTGAAGCAATCCTCCCGCCTCAGCCTCCTGAGTATCTGGGATTACAGGCGTGTATCACCATGCCCAGCTAATTTTTTTATATGTTTTGTAGAGACAGAGTTTTGCACTGTTGCCCAGGCTGGTCTCAAAATCCTGGCTCAAGTGATCCTCCTGCCTCTGCCCTGCAAAGTGCTGGGATTACAGGTCTGAGCCACCCTACCTGGCCATGGCTAATCATAATATATCTATTTCTGCTCATTGTCACTGAGTGGACCTGGAGGCTGAGGGCTGGAAGAGCAACTGGAATTGCTGTAGTCCCAAACATATCCCCTTTCATGTTGATGTGGCCCTGGCCAAGGTATCATTCCCGTGTGGCAGCAAGAAGAGAAAGCCCTTCCTTACAGTGAAAAGCCAACTGATCCATATGGAAGGAATTAGGGGGTTAGAAAACCACCATTTTGCAGCCATCACAGCAATAGCCAGTTCTGCCAAGAATCATCAATGGATACTAATGCTAGTGAGTGAAGGATTAATGAGGAACAGGGTATTTCTATAGTCTCAAAGCATCCTCTACAAATTACTTATTAACTAGAAAGAGAAATTAGTAACTTTAGAGTGGATTAACCTAGTGGACACCACCTTAAATAAATAGCCAAAGTTAACATCACCAACAACGGGACAAATGGAAATCACATAGCTCCTACTATGATGTTCTGGGAAGAGCACGCCATCACTGCTGTGGTGTTCCTACCAAAAATAGAAAACCTAAATCTACCTGTGACAGATCATGCCCCAAACTGAGGGACATGACCCCCAGTTCTGCCTATAAAATACCAAAAAACAAAAATAAGAAAACCTGAGGACAGTCTACAAAATAACCAAAATGTGTTCTTTAAAAAAAAAAAAAAAAGTCAAGGTCATAAAAGACAAAGAAAGGCCAAGGGACTGCTCCAGATTAAAAGAGACTAAAGAGATTATCACAACTGGCCAGGTGTGGTGGCTCACGCCTGTAATCCCAGCACTTTGGGAGGCTGAGGTGGGTGATCACCTGAGATCAGGAGTTCGAAACCAGCCTGGCCAATATGGTGAAACCCCATCTCTACTAAAAATACAAAAATTAGCTGAGTGTGATGGTGGATGTCTGTAATTACAGCTACTCGGGAGCCTGAGGCAGAAGCATCGCTTGAAACTGGGAGGCAGAGGTTGCAGTGAGCCAAGATCGCACCACTGAACTCCAGCCTGGGCGAGAAGAGTGAAACTCTGTCTCAAATAAAATAAAATAAAGAGAGAAATTATCACAACTAAGGGTCATGTATGATCCTGGATTGGATCCTGGAAGGAGGTCTGG
>NW_012100654.1:1845294-1847658 GCF_000951045.1 Mandrillus leucophaeus | reverse complement strand
ATTACAACTTTTCTATAAATGTAAAATTTTGTCAAAATAAATAAATAGGTTGCAAAACATTATGAATGTATTTAATACCATTGAACCCCACACATAAAAATAGTTAAGATAGTAGGCCTGGGGCAGTGGCTCATGCCTGTAATTCCAACACTTTAGGAAGCCAAGGCAGGAGGGTCACTTGAAGCCAGGAGTTCGAGACCAACCTGGGCAACATAATCAGAACCTTTCTGCAGAAGAGAAAAAAGGCAGGTGTGGTGGCACATGCCTGTAGTCCCAGCTACTTGGGAGGCTGAGGTGGGAGGATCGCTTGAGCCCAGGAGTTCGAGGCTGCAGTGAACTATGCTCACGCCACTGCACTCCAGCCTGGGCAACAGAGCAAGACCTTGTCTCAAAAAATAAAATAAAATAAAATAAATTTTTATAACCAACTATAATAAACACAAAAATACAGTTACAGAAAAAATGGTATAAACCTTGACAATGTAAAAATAATAAAGCAACTATTAAAAAATGGAAATGAAATGAGAGAAATGGAAGGAAGTGTATGTGTGCCAATGTCCTATATTTCATATGGGAAATAGGAAGTAAAATGATAACAAATTAGGAACCTAAGAAACTGAGGTATAAGGATATTATTTAAAGTTACAGTGAGAAAAATTAGAAGACATGAAAACCAGAAGCCATTAGCAATGACTGCCACTGGGGAATGGAAGTGAAGGAAGAGGGAAAGGCGGCTTTTCGTTTCATGTCATGCGGTATTGTGTGAATCCTTCTCACTGAACGCATGTAGTACTTCTATGATAAAAACCCTAGACCATGCACAGTGGCTCACACCGGGAATCCCAGTACTTTGGGAGGCCCAGGCAGGTGGATCACTTGAGTCCAGGAGTTTGAGAACAGCCTGGGCAACATGGCGAAACCCTGTGTCTACTAAAAATACAAAAAAATAAGCTGGGCATGGTGGTGTGCCCTTGCGGTCCTAGCTATTCAGGAGGCTGAGGTGGGAGGATCATCTGAGCCTGGGAGGTTAAGGCTCCAGTGAGCCATGATGGTGCCACTGGACTCCAGCTGGGAACAGAAAGAGACTCTGTCTCAAAGAAAAACAACAACAACAACAACTAACTTATTTTATATTTAAAGAAAAAATTACCACATTATTAGAAATATTTTTAAACCAGAATGGGTTTTTTGGCTGACCTAGCGTTAGGGATACCATTTATGGCTATATGTCATTTCATTCAGTGGATGAATTCACCAAAAGGTTCCTGTAATTTCAATCACATTTTAAAATGTATTGAATGAATGGAATACTTAAAGATGGTGAATCCTTTTGTAAAATCAATGCCTACCTCAACATTTTTTGTGTTATCTTTAAGTTTTTAAATTTGTTTTTGCTTTGTGTTATTCGTTACTAATAACTACCTAAAATTAAAAAGGAAAGTGACTCAAAATGAGTCATGGCTTTTTGTTTTAAGTTAAATTCTGTGAATGCAGAGACTCATGGCAGAGCAGGAACGCAACTATTTTTGGCTTAGTGAGGGTTACTCGGCCACCACTGCCTCAAGTTAATCAGTAAGCCCCTAAAGCCTGTAACCAGGGACAGTGATGTTATTTACAGGATATCTGCAGATTGGGAAAAGAACATGCTAGAATTTTTACACAGGTGAGTGATTTTTACCACACTACCCTTTTTTTTTTCTTTCTGGCTGTTCATGTGGGGAAGAAGACATTCACACAGCAAATCAAAAACAGGCTGGATACAGTGGCTCACACTTGTAATCCCAGTGCTTTCAGAGGCTGAGGCGGGAAGATCACTTGAGGCCAGGCAAGGAGTTCATCACCAGCCTGGGAAACATAGTGAGACCCCATCTCTACAACAATTTAAAAATTTGCCAGACATGGTGGCACGTGCTGTGGTCCTAGCTACTTGGGAGGTTGAGACGAGAGGATCCCTTGAGTCCCAGGAGTTTAAGTCTGCAGTGAGCTATGATCACATCACTGCACCCCAGCCTGGGTAACAGAGTGACACCCTGTCTCTAAAAACAAAACAACACAAAACAAAGGGAATGTAAACAGGACCTTTCTTCCAAGCAGTGGTAAATGTTAAAGCATTATTGTATTAGAAATGCATCAAAGCTGGGTGAGATGGCTGATACCTGTACTCTCAGTACTTTGGGAGGCCCGTGGGAGGATTGCTTGAGCCCAAGAGTTCGAGATCAGCCTGGGCAAAATGGCAAAACCCTGCCTCTACAAAATATTTTAAAAATAGCCAGGCATGGTGGCATGCACCTGTGGGCCCAGCTACTCAGACCCAGGAGGTCGAGGCTGCAGTAAGCCATGATTGAAAAAAATAAGAAGAAGAAG
>NW_012100654.1:1836928-1844854 GCF_000951045.1 Mandrillus leucophaeus | reverse complement strand
CGCCCAGCCATATGCATATTTCTCTTTATCCTACTACAATTAATTGAAAATGTTCTAGGAATACAGAACTGTCTAATGTTTTAACCGTTATTCTGAAGAGAGATATTTTGGTCAGAGAAAGTATAAAATGAATGAAAAAGTAAGCTAAAACTCAGTTACTCTCCCCTACAGGAAGCTAGGGTGTTCAATGAGGCCAGGCGGCCAGAGTAAAAGCACCACCTAATGGCACCTTATTCAAATTACAAGAATAGTACTTCAGAGGCATTACCATAGCATCTAGGTGTTCCTTGCAAAGCCCAGAAGATTAAATGATGGCAAATGCAGTATTTTGTCTATATCTGACTATGGATGAAATTTACCTTAAGGCAGTGAGAAAGTTTGAAGTTACCTAATCCCTCTATTAATAGCTAGGCAGAATGTATTAACCATGTTTTTTTTTTTTAATCTGTATCTAATGATGTTATGACAACTTAAAAATCTTGCTGACCAAGGACATGAAAAACCTCTACAATGAGAACTACAAAACACTGATGAAATAGAGGACACAAACAAATGGAAAGACATCCCATGCTTAGAATTATTAATGAGAAGAATTACTGTTGTTAAAATGACCATACTATGCAAAGCAATCTACAGAGTCAATACAATCCCTATCAAAATACCAATGACATTCTTCACATAAATAGATTAAAAAAAAAACCCTAGAATTTGTATGGAACAACAACAAAAAAGAGCCAGAATACGCAAAGCCATCCTGAGCAAAAAGAACAAAGCTGAAAGCATCACAACACCCAACTTCAAAATATACTACAAAGCCATGGTAACCAAAACAGCATGGTATTGGTATAGAAGCAGACACATAGACCAAAGGAACAGAATAGAGAATCTGGAAATAAATCCACATATTTACAGCCAACTGATTTTCAACAAAGATGCCCAGGACATATATTGGGGAAAGGACACCCTCTTCAATAAATGGTATTAGGAAAACTGTATATCCACATGCAGAAGAACGAAACTAGACTCCTATCTCTCGACCTATACAAAAAACAACACAAAATGGATTAAAGACATAAACGTAACATCTAAACTATAAAACTACTAGAAGAAAACATAGGGGGCATGCTTTGGGACGTTGGTCTGGGAAAAGGTTTTATGGCTAATATTTCAAAAGCACAGGCAACAAAAACAAAAACAGACAAATGGGATCATATTGATCTAAAAAGTTTCTGCACAGCAAAGGAAGCAGTAAATAGAGTGAAAAGACAACCTGTAGAATGGGATAAAATATTTTCAAGATATTCATGCAACAAGGGACTAATATCCAGAACATATAAGGAACTCAAACAACTCAACAGCATAAAATGACTAATCCCATTAAAAAGTGGTCAAAACATCTAAATAGACATTCCTCAAAAGAAGACATAGAAATAGCCAACAAGCATATGAAAAAATGCTCAACAGCACTAATTATCAGGGAAATGCAAATCAAAAACACAATGATATACCACCTCACACCTGTTAGAATGACTATTACCCAAAAAATGTAAGATAACAAGTGTTTGTGAGGCTTTGGAGAAAAGGAAACCCTTGTGCACTGTTGGTGAAAATGTAAATTATTACAGGCATTATAAAAAACGATATGGAAGCTCCTTAAAAATTAAAAATAGAACTACCACATGATCCAGCAATCCCACTGTATATACTTATCCAAAGAAAACGAAATGAGTATATCAAAGGGATGCCTGCACCCCCATGTTTATTGCAGCCCTATTCACAATAGCAAAAGGAGTCAACCTAAGTGTCCATCAAAAGATGAATGGACAAAGAAAATGTGGTAAATGTATACAATGGAAAACTATTTAGCCATAAAAATGAATGAAATCCCATCATGTCAGCAACATGGATGGAACTGGAGGTCATTAGGTTAAGTGAAATAAACCAGGAACAGAAAGACAGATATCACATGTTCTCACTCATATGTGGAAGCTAAAACAGTTGACTTCATGGAGGTCAATAGTAGAATGATGGTTATCCGACGGTGGGAAGGGGATTGGGGGATAAAGAGAGGTTGGTTAATGGGTACAACTGTATAGTTAGATAAAAAGAGTAAGTTATAGTGTTCTATAACACAGTAAGGTAACTATAGTTAACAGTAACTTATTGTATATTTCAAAACAGCTAGAGGAGTAGATTTGAAATGCTCCTAAAACAAAGAAATGATCAATGTTTGAGGCAATGGATACCCCAATTACCCCGATTTGATCATTACACATTGTATATATGTACCAAAATATCACATGTACCCCATAAATATGTATAATTATTATATATCAACTTCAAAATGTTTTAAAATCTTGCTGGCCTAGGAAAGACTGACCCTCCCAGACCTAGCCAATTCTCAGAGATAGCAAAAGGCTTAGCCATGAACATACCTTTCTTAAGCAAAATAACCAATGCTGAGTCTATACCTCCAAAAACCACCTCCTCATCTAACTCACATACCACACCAAGATTTCTCCTGACCCAAATCATTCCAGAGCCATGCATCTGGCAACCAGAGGCCACCCCTACAACCCAGAGCCCACTAGAATTGTTCAAACTGCCAATCCTAAGCTGTTCACCGTGCCCTGCCTTTCCTCTCCTGGAAAAAACTCCAATAAAGGCTTTGGGCTGGGCATTCCCCTCACTCCTGTCTTCAGCCCCCTGAGCATCCCTAGTGCTTCCCCTGTGGCCCTGCGTGGCATAGTGTATTCTCTTTTCTCAAGCAAGGTAAGTAACAAAAATCTTCTTTCAGTGACATTGACCTCTCCATGTTCTCACCTCTGTAAGTTAAAAGCCTGCAGGTACAAATGAGTCACAGAACCCTGCCTAACTCATTTCAGTGAAGAACACTGTCACTCTAGTTTCTAGGTAGGACACTTTTATCCAGAAAATGTCCCCACTCTATTTTTTACAAATATGCAGCATTTGGGGTCCAGTTGTCATTTTCAAGCAAAGTAACCAACGGGGCTATAAAATGGAAAGGGGGAAAGACAGAGGAGAAAGAGAGGAAAGGATATCAGTGTGCACATGAAATACTTGTGCCGCATCTCAATCCTGAGAACAAGATCTGCCATTTCTCTCCAACTCCAGGAGCATTAGCCTCTTGTCTTCTGCTGCCTGTAAAGCTGCTTCTGTCCCTTGGCCAGAGGTGGTTTTATGGTGAAGCTAACAGCTTAAGTCTCAGGACGCATCACTTGGCATTTGGTCCCTTCCAAAGATTATGCCAAATTTTCTATTTGCAATTTGTATCCTTTCTACTAAAGACAGTCCATAAAAATGGTATGAGCTTCATGCCCTACAAAACCTGGGATAGTGAGGGGGTCATGGCCCTAGGAATCCCAGAAGTGAGTCCTGCTCTTCCACCCAACCATTTGGGCCCCAGTGTCCTCATCTTAAAAAGAGGGGCTTCAAGAGATATAAATATGTTTAAAGAAAAAAAAGAGGGGCTAACAAGACCGTCTTGTCTGAAGTTCCCTTTTCCTTCCTCCTCGGCTGCATTCATTTCTCTACATCTACTAATAAAGCAATATGCTATTACCTGGCATGTGGCTACCGAGGCTCACTTTGCATAATGGCTTTTTAAAGATGTTAAAAAAGCCCTGAAAAATGCATCGTAAAAATAAAAGTCAGTTCTTAACCGTACACTGGCTAATGAACACTCAGAAAATAAGAGCTAAGCTTTTGTAATGAAGCCTGACACCCATACTCAAAATTGGATGTGTCAGGGTCAACTCAGGGCTATGCTCTGGGGCCAGTAGCCTTGCTTCTAATCTGGTTCTGCCACTGTTTGTGTGTGGCTCTGGGCAAGTCATTCAACATTTGTGTCCTCCTGGACCCACTACTGCTGGAACTCAAGTTTCTGGGCTTGCTTCTTGACACGGCAAGCAAAGGGACTAGGCCAGAGGATCTCTGAGGACTCCTCTGTGTCTTGATTGTTTGGTTCTGTTTCTATCTGCCTCTCTTGCCGGTGCCACCTCCCTATTCACCATTGCCCCAAAACTTGACCAGACTCTATCTTACCACGCCAAGCTAACTCGGGTAAGCCATCTAATTAAAGAGGAAAAGACAGAGAAAAAGTGTGTATTAGTCCGTACTTGCATTGCTATAAAGAAATATCTGAGACTGGTAATTTATCAAGAAAAGAGGTTGAATTGGCTTATGGTTCCACAGGCTGTACGGGAAGCATAGCAGCTTCTGCTTCCAGGGAGGCCTCAGGAAACTTTCAATCATGGTGGAAGGCAAAGGGGAGGCAGGCATCTTACATGGCCAGAGCAGGAGCAAGAGGTCCTGGGAGGTGCTGCACACTTTTAAACAACCAGATTTCATGAGAACTCACTCACTATCGGAACAGCATCGAGGGAATGGTGCTAAACCATTCATGAGAAACCACCCCCAGGATCCTATCACCTCCCACCAGGCCCTACCTCCAACACTGGGGATGACAATGAAACATAAGATTTGGTGGGGACACAGACCCAAACCATGAGACAGCAAGGGAGGAGAGGACACAGAAGGGAAAGAGCTGGGATGTTGCACAAGAAGACAGGGAGCAGAGTCAGAACCCAGGCAGGCCTCAGCGACCTGGAAACTCCTCCTGCGCTGGGGCCAGACACCATGGTTCTGATGGGGAGCCTACTCCCACGGCTGGCAGCGGGTTTTTTCCTAGAACAATTAGCCAGACTTTGGCCTGCAGACCTCCTTGAAAAGGGTCCACATGGACCCACTAGTGCCACACTTCAAGTCTCTGTGGTAAAGCAGAATGCAGAAGAAGGAGCATGAATCTGGTATACCAGGTAAACTGGCTTTTGGTGACTTATTCTCAGGCCAGCTTCCCTTTTAAGTTGCTACTGAGACTCTCCAACCCTGAGAGAAGGAAGACAAAAGCCTCAGTCTAGCTGCAGGCACTTCTTGTTCCGTAAGAACTAGGAGATTGCTGTTGGTTTTGTGTTTGTTTTAATATCTCCAGCAGGAGCTGGAGATTCTGGCAAGAACTGTCATTCAATAAACACCTGGTAAATGAAACCGAGTTTTCTCCCTATTCCCGACGCTAAGAGCATGAGATTCTGCTGGACTTCAGACCTCCACACAGCTTGTCAGCTTGCCATCTGTTTTTGTCTCAGGCTACCTGCTTTCTCCTGCCAGCTCAGTCTTCCTGAAACAACCAGATTGCAACAGTTCTCTCTGTCCAGTACCTGGCAGAGACAAGCACCCAATCATGGCTCGTTAGCCTTCCGTTCACCTCCCTTTGCACCGGCTGTTTCTTTCTTAGTTTTTAAGCCCCAGGTTTCACAGCCTACTCTGCTGGGTTTCCGTGTGCAATCGGCTTCATCCAATCATCAAACGAGCATTTTACTTAGTGCTTGTCATGTGAGAGGCACTGGCCCAGACCCTTCCACATATGGCATCTCCTTTAATCTCATAAAAACCCTGAGAATCAGGTCCACTGACCCCATCACATAGTTGTGGAAATAGACTGGGAACCCGTGGGTAATTTGCCCAAGGGCCCAGCCTATCTAGCAGCACGGTCAGAATGGGAAACCCAGAACCCAGGTTTGAGTCTACCACCAAAGCACACAAAGTGCCTCCGGACAGAGGCCCCTGGAAGAAGACTTGGTCTGCCGGCAGCTCGTTGGGTCTCCAAACACACACTCATATTCCCAAACCACTCCAGATTCACCCAGGCCTAGAAAGCACCCACCACCCTCAATAGACTGTCCACCCAGCAGGTTGTCTAGAACAATGTCCTACATTCTAGTGTTGGTCCAAGGTATGATTCTGGGTTTGAGACTCCTGCCTTAGGTCTTCCGTCTGACTCAGCTGTGCTGAGTCATGCATTTATTTGCCAATGGATTCTTCTGCTTATTTATACCAGTACCCCCTGGATTAAATACATACTCCCCACCTTAGTTTTATTATTAGCCATTTATATAACATAAGCTGAATGCTGACCAGGAACCAAGTACTATACCAAATATTTATGCAAATTATCTCTTTTAATTGTCTTCAATCTCTACAGTAGTTTCAATCACCGGGCAGTCATTTTGTAGGTGAGGAAATGGAGGCTTAGTGAGGTTACAAAACTTGTTCAAGGTCACAAAGCATTAGAGCCAGGACTTGACCGAGGTAGCACATGCCCCCTCGACCACCACACCATTAACATTCAGATCTACAGCTCCTTCCTAGCTGGTTCACTTATTACTGACCAGTCTACACACACACACACACACACACAGAGAGAGAGAGAGAGAGACAGAGCTACCCTATCTGGTCCTAAAATGATTAAAGCAAACCAAGAGTTAATTCATTCACCCTCCACCTAACTTCCAAGTGTCCCCACCCTTGCCAAACTTCCTGTGAGCTACTTTCTAATCACCGTGACCAAGAGAAGAGCAGGTCAAGACTGAAGGTGGCATGACACTCACTAGCCTGTCTTCCCACTGAGCACTGCCTCCTCATCTTGTGTTCTGCAGGCCCCAAATCTCCTAGCAGAATTTCTGATCCCCAAGACTGGAATACAATTTTTCAAAGGTTCACAGGAAATTTCTTGAGGGCCAGCCACTCCTAGAGTTCAGCTTCCAACATGTTTCCCACCTAACCTACTCTGTTCCCCCGCAGAGGTCCTTGATTTGCCATCTGGGTGGCTTTCCATATACCATTTGGAGCAGGAGGCACATAGCAAAAAGGATGAAAGCTTGAGACTTGGCATCAAACGTCCCTGGCTTTACAGTGCTACAGTTCTTCTTCTGTCAAACCAAAATAATCATATCAACTTCAGAATGTTATAGTGGAGATAAATGAGGTAATGCATATTAAGTGCTCAGTATACAGTAAGTGCCCACTAATTGGTAGCTATTATCATTTTCTCACCCTCCCACCTGGAATATGCTTCCCAAGTCCACCATATGTTCCACTAACACCATTACTTTAAGACTTAATGCAAATGGCAGCTCACCCAATTCCTAGCCAGGTGAGTTCAGTTCAGTAGAAGCAACACTGATGGAGCATCTTCTACACACAACCCACCACGCCAGGTATTGGGGATACAAAAATAAATAAGACATGCCCTTGAATTTAAGTTCACAGCCTTAAGGGAGACAGAAAAGAAACAGCTCATTTCAATGCTACCTAGTAAGTGCAGTGACACAGGATGCCGTGGAACAGGAGGGGTGAGTTAACCATCACGGAGGGCCCTGGGGGCCAAGATAAGGAGTCTGAGCTGAATTCTGAAGACAGTGAGAAGCTATTGAAGGAATTTAAGCAGAGGGGTCAAATGTACAGATGTATGCTTCATAAAAGAATCGCTTTAGTAGCAATGTGGAAAAAGAAGTTAGGAGAGTATGAATCATCCAATCAAGAAATGGTATCCTTAACAAGACAGTGCAGGGGAAGGAGAGAAAAAGAAAGGATGGATTTCTAGATCATGAACATTGAAGGCCTTAAAATTGGGCATTGGGCAGTGTCCAATCCTTCTATGTTTAGATATTAAGAGAGAAGGAGGCAACACAGAGGTCATTGTATCCATTACATTTTAGAAATCAACTCTCTCAGGGCACTGAGGACAATTTAACTTGCATTGTAGTTTTCTGTTGTTTGTTCATGTGGTCAATCAACTAACATTTACTGTCCACTTAAATACCAGGTCCTACCTTGGGTGAAGGTTTCAATGACAAATTGTCGATAAGAAGCATCAGCAAAGATCAAGGGAAAGATATAAGCCCTGGGGAATGGTGTGGTTTGGATGGAAGGTGTGGCAGGAAAAAGACGACGTGGGGAACCCGACTTGAGACTCAGGTGGGGTCAGACTGTGTAGGGCTGAGGCTGGAGAGTTTGAGCCCTGAGTGGTGCACATGAGGAGACACCAAAGGTTTTAAACAGGGGAGA
>NW_012100654.1:1834865-1835593 GCF_000951045.1 Mandrillus leucophaeus | reverse complement strand
CCGGGGAAGAAGCCTTGTCTGCCTCATCTGAAAACTTGGCCGGGTTACCTTTTTGGTACCCAAGTACCAAAAGCCCACCTGTGCTCAAGCGTTGCTGCCCTAAAGCCTCAGGCACTCCCAGCTCTCTCCTTCTTCCCTGAGCTCCTTAAATATGTGAGGGTCACAGCCCAGCTGCCCAGCCTTGAGGACACAGAGTCACACTCCTCTCCTGCCCTCAGGTGCCTCGTGAACCCCTCTCTCCAGGCGGAGGGCACCATGACTCACTAGACCTGGCTGCAGGTGGTGAGTGAATGTAGCTGAGCAGAGGGGAGAGCGGCCATGAGGAGGCTGTCTTGGGGCCCTTCTGAAGCAGGGCCAGAGAAGGGTAGGGGAGTGAAGAGGGTGGGTGAGAAAAGGCTGGACAGGACTAGGGCAGCTCCTCAGTCCACCCCCAGGCACCCACCCCTTCGTGCTGGACCTGGCTTTCCTTGAGGGGAGGGGGGAGTTTGTACCCCTGATCTGTGTGGCCCTTCTCCCCAGCACAGTGCTGCAAGGTAGACGGGGCTCAGGACCCTTTGGAAGAAGGAGGAAGGGGGAGGACGAGAGCAAGAGGGAAGGGTAGAGCTGGTCATCCTGGGAAGAAGGCGACTAAGGACAGCAGCCAGCGCTGGCGAGGAGGGAAGGCGCCCGGGCACTAAGAGTGGAGGGTTGGGGGAACAGGGTTAGCCCAGTGGGAAGCTGGGAAGGCT
>NW_012100654.1:1828462-1829945 GCF_000951045.1 Mandrillus leucophaeus | reverse complement strand
CCAGGTCCTACCTTGGGTGAAGGTTTCAATGACAAATTGTCGATAAGAAGCATCAGCAAAGATCAAGGGAAAGATATAAGCCCTGGGGAATGGTGTGGTTTGGATGGAAGGTGTGGCAGGAAAAAGACGACGTGGGGAACCCGACTTGAGACTCAGGTGGGGTCAGACTGTGTAGGGCTGAGGCTGGAGAGTTTGAGCCCTGAGTGGTGCACATGAGGAGACACCAAAGGTTTTAAACAGGGGAGAGAGGAACAGATGCTCTCACAGGGAAGAGCCCAGAATGGCTTATTTGTCTCCTTTGGGAATTCCTGGGGCCTCACGTTTTCCATCTGGGTTTCTGTTTCATGTTGGTTCTCTCCCCACTGGTGGGGCTTGTTCCCCTGTTATAAGGCTGGGAAACCCTCCTGCCCCTCTCTAGAAAGCAGGGCAGAAGCCCAAGAGATAGTGGAAAAATTCATGTTGAGTGATCATGGATGGCAAAGACCCTGGGTGCACGTAGTTTCTGGATAAACACCTTAGTATGGTGTATTATTATTATTATTATTTCTTCAGGGACCAGTTCTCTGTTTCTGGGGAGAGCCACTTCAATTCCATATCTACAGAATGCATATTTGCTATAACTAATGATCAGCAGGAAGAAGATAAAGGAAAAAAAAAAAAAAAACAGCAAACACTAGGGCATCCAGAAATCCTTTTGGCTTCAGAACATAAGAGTTTTTTCAGAAAGAAATTTACCTTCTTACATTGGTTTGATCCAGAATTAAAATGAGTTCATATTATGTGAGTCCTCACTGTGACTGTCCATGGGAGGCCTCTCAGGATGGGGTTTGGAGTTGTGCGAGATCTCAGGATTCAAAATCCACCACAGATAATGCCAAAAGTTTTCTGTACATCAACAGTTAATAACGGCTATAATATTTTGGCTATATTTTCTCATTAAACTGGATGACCAAAAAAGACTTTGGAGTTAATTACGTCTAAAGAGTGCACTGTAATGTTTGCATCCAGCCCACCCTCTGGGGATCCCGGTGCTCACAGGCCTCCATCACAGACCCAGCACATCCGGAGCCTACCTGCTGGGCTGCCTCGTGGAAGAGCTCCTGCACCTGGGACATCTGGGTCATTCTCCAGCAAACGGGATCCTGGTGATCTGGACAGGGAGACTGCTCTGGAAGGTAACAGCATCCTTGGTCAGGCTGGCTCCTCCTCTCCTCTGCTCTTGTTGTCCATCCTTTCCCTCTACTAGAATTGTTCAAACTACCAGGCGAGGCCCTGGCCGGGGAAGAAGCCTTGTCTGCCTCATCTGAAAACTTGGCCGGGTTACCTTTTTGGTACCCAAGTACCAAAAGCCCACCTGTGCTCAAGCGTTGCTGCCCTAAAGCCTCAGGCACTCCCAGCTCTCTCCTTCTTCCCTGAGCTCCTTAAATATGTGAGGGTCACAGCCCAGCTGCCCAGCCTTGAGGACACAGAGTCACACTCCTCT
>NW_012100654.1:1823702-1827687 GCF_000951045.1 Mandrillus leucophaeus | reverse complement strand
CCGGACCCCTTGGTACCCCACGCAGACGCGAACTCCCACCCCGAGTACTGGGGCCACGCCCGTGTGCCGGCGCGCGGGTGACCGGCGGTAGGGGAGAATCCACCTGGGCGGGGAGGTGGGGGCAAAGGTGACCCCAGACCTGGCTCCCAACTGCGGGCCGGGGAGAGGAACTGTCCCGAGACCACCCTCTCCACCCCCCACAGCCCTTCCGCCCTCACCTGCTCCCGGGACAGCCAGCTCCCAGCGCCGGGCCCGCCCGGTCCCCGCCCCGCCGCCACGTGGCTGCCCCGGCTCGGCTGCACGGGTCCCAGCTGTCCTGTCCCGGCGGGGGCACCACTGCCACGCCAGCACCGGGAGTCTCGGGCCCAGGTGGAGAGGCGGCGGTGCGGAGGCTTTCCCTCCGCAAGGGTCGGGCCTTCGCGCCTAACTGGACAAGGACTTTCACCTGGGCAGGGGCAGGGCTGGGAGAAAACAGGGAGTAGGGGCCGCAAGCCCACAGGCTCAACGTGACCAGCCACTGCCGCTCCCCCCTCGACAGTGCCACCAGCGGAGGTGCCCAGCCCCGGGACCAGGGGGCTAGGGACAGGAGCCTACCCTGTGCGGCTCTGAGGAATGGCTGTGAGCACTGCACGCAGGACTGAGAAAGCCCGGGGTAAGCCCGGAGTGCAGGGAAACCCGCAACACCCTGGGCAGGTGCCGAGAAGCGTCTGGACAAGCTGACCGAGACCCCGGTACCGGGGGTCTCCATGTGCGCCTGGCTGCGTGATCAGGTGACCCCAGACTCTGAGGGCGTGGAAGTGCTTTTGCCAGGAAAGTGCTCTGGGCATGCTGTATAGGGGTGAATTACCCTCACCACCTTCAGCGAGACCCAGAACTGCCTTTCCTAGGGGTGAAGTAAGGTTTCCAGGGCCTCATGTTGCAGGAAAAAAAAAAAAACCTAAATTAACATACAGAGAGATTAAATTATCTCCATTCCCAATCTGGCATATTTCCTAAACCTTAAATAACTTGTGAGGCTTCCATGTGGGCTTCTGAGAAACAGGAGGGCAGCTGGGAGAACTTCCCACGCCCACAAGCCTTTGTGTGAAAATCCCTAAAAATAGAGGTTGTTCTTTTAAAAACAAAAGGGAAGGCTAAGCCATGGGAACACTGACAGAACCTAACCTCTCGCTTCTGCTCCAGCAAAGACGTGTGTGAAGATATAGAACATCAAATTTGCCATTTTTACCATTTTAAGTGTACAGTTCAGTGGCATTAATCACACTCACAATATTGTCCAGCCATCACCGCTATTTCCAAAACGTTCATCGTCCCCAGTAACAACTCTGTACCCACTAAGCACTAACTCCCGTTTCGCCTACCCTCAGAGATAACTCCCTTCATCTACTTCCCGTCTCTATGGATTTACCTATTTTGTATATTTCATGTAAGTAGAATCATACAATACTTGTCCTTTTGTGTCTGGCTTACTTCACTCAGCATAATGTCCTCCAGGTTCATCCATGTTGTAGCATGTGTCAGAATTTCATGTCCAGCAAAGAAGTTTTTAATAACCCATCTCTGCCAGAAAAAAAGACCCCCCAAAAATTACAGATTAGCCATCTGTGAACAAAGGATGAAGAGGTGGACAGGCTGACACAGTCATATTACTGGAATCCATTATGCAGTCACCCCTTGGCATCTGCAGGGGATTAGTTGCAGGCTCCCCGACCAATACCAAAATCCATAGATGCTTAAGTCCCTGATATAAAATGATGTAGTATTTGCATTTAACCTACACACATCCTCCCACATACTTTAAGTCATCTCCAGATTACTTACAATACCTAATTCAAGGCCAGGCACAGTAGCTCACATCTGTAATCCCAGCACTTTGGGAGACCAAGGTAAGAGGATTGCATGAGCCCAGGAATTGGAGACCAGCTTGGGCAACATAGTGAGAGCCTATTCTTTTCCCCACAGAAGAAATTTTAAAAATTAGCTGGGCATGGTGGTGCATACCTGTAGTCCCAGTTACTTGGGAGGCTGAGGTGGTAGGATTGCCTGAGCCCAGGATGTTGAGTCTTTAGTGAGCCATGATCATACCACTACATTACGCCTGAGTGACAGAGTGAGATCCTGTCTTAAAAAAAACCAATCAAACCAAAAAAAACCTATGTAAATCGTTGTTATACTGTATTGTTTAGGGAATAATGACAAGAAGAAAAGTTTGTACATGCTCAGTATAGATGCAACCATGCTTTTTTTTTTTTTTAACCAAATATTTTTGACCTGCCATTGGTCAAATCCACAGATATGAAGGGCTGACTGTATTTCCATGATCCATCAGTATGACCAGCAGAGTCATTTTTCTTATTCATTTTTGGTGGGTCACACATCACACTTTTTTTTTTTTTTTTTGCCTCAAGCTGGTTTCCTCTTGGCTGTCACCTTCCGATGAGCCTCCCTCTAAGTGTCAACATGAATTTTGAAGAATCTACATTCAATTCCATATCAGCCTGAGTTAAAAACATTAGAAAAGGAAATCTACCTCTTGCTTTATAACCACCTACTTCCTGTCACTCGTCATTTTCTAAATAAATGAGAAGTCCCCTTCAAAGTTTATAAGCATCTTCTAAACCCAGGAACAAATATATTTGTTTCTTTTCTTCGTGTTAAGGCTAGAGAAACCTGCCCTTTGCAAAGAAAAAATATATATATCCTGCTTAATGTAGATTTTTCTTATAACAATGACACTAACCTTAAAAAAAAAATACTCGTGTTGAAAAATAGTATCCTGGCTGGGCAAGGTGGCTGGCACCTGTAATCCCAACACCTAGGGAGGCTGAGGCAGGTGGATCATCTGAGGTCAGGAGTTTGAGACCAGCCTGGCCAACATGGTGAAAACCTATCTCTACTAAAAATACAAAATTTAGCCAGGTGTGCTGGTAGGCACCTGTAATTCCAGCTACTCGGGAGGCTGAGACAGGATAATCGCTTGAACCCAGGAGGTAGAGGTTGCAGTGAGCTGAGATCGTGCCACCACACTCCAGCCTGGGCGACAGAGTAAGACTCTGTCTCAAAAAAAAAAAAAAAAAAAAAAAAAAAAAAATTTATGGTTTTTTTATGTGCTAACATGGAACTCTGTTCATTACATAATAATGAATAAATATAGCAAGTTGAAGAATAATGTATAGTGTTTTTTAAAAAGTAGTGTGTACATATGTATATAGTACATATATATACACAATATATGTATACAGTATATATATAGTCTCTTATACACATCTAGATGTGTATAAGAGACAGATCCTGCATATCCTTTAAACATTGCCATTTTTAAGATACTGCCCTACGTGAACTAGTAAAAGCACGTTTGTTGCATCATTAATTTGTAATACTTTAAACAATGAGAACAACCTAAATGTCCATCAACAGAAGACTGCTTAGATAAGTTATGGTACAGCCATACTATGACAGCTGGCATTAGAAATAATTAGGTGTTTTGGGGCTGGGTGCAGTGGCTCACACCTACAATCCTAGCACTTTGAGAGGCTGAGGCCGGGGAATCACCTGAGATCAGGAGTTTGAGATCAGCCTGGCTAACATTTCTTTTTTTTTTTTTTTTTGAGACGGAGCCTCACCCTGTCGCCCTGGCTGGAGTGCAATGGCATGATCTCGGCTCACTGCAACCTCCACCTCCGGGGTTCCAACAATTCTCCTGCTTCAGCCTCCTGAGTAGCTGGGATTACAGGCGCCCACCACCGTGCCCAGCTAATTTTTGTATCTTTAGTAGAGATGGGGTTTCACCATATTGCCCAGGCTGGTCTCGAACTCCTGACTTCGTGATCCGCTCCCCCCCCACTCCCCGGCCCTTTAACCTCCCAAACTGCTGGGATTACAGGCGTGAGCCACTGTGCCCGGCCACCTGGCTAACATTTCTAATAAAAATACAAAAAACAAAAACCCCATTTCTTTTTTTTTTCTTTTTTTTTTTTTCTTTTTT
>NW_012100654.1:1748312-1822937 GCF_000951045.1 Mandrillus leucophaeus | reverse complement strand
AAAAAAAAAAAAAAAAAAAGAAACAAAGAATTAAGTGTTTCTATATGTGCTAACATGGAACTCTGTTCATTACATAATAATGAATAAATATAGCAAGTTGAAGAATAATGTATAGTGTTTTTTAAAAAGTAGTGTGTACATATGTATATAGTACATATATATACACAATATATGTATACAGTATATATATACACTATATATATGTACTATATATATATGTATTATATATATGTGTGTGTTTTGTACAGAAAAATACAGCTGGGTGTGGTGGCTCATGCCTGTAATCCCAGCACTTTGGGAGACCGAGGTGGGTGGATCACCTGAGGTTGGAAGTTCAAGACCAGCTTGACCAACATGGAAAAACTCCGTCTCTACTAAAAATACAAAAAAATTAGCTGGGTGTGGTGGTGCATGCCTGTAATTCCAGCTACTCTGGAGGCTGAGGCAGGAGAATCGCTTGAACCAGGGAGGCGGAGGTTGCGGTGAGCCTAGATCGTGCCATTGGACTCCAGCCTGGACAACGAGAGCAAAACTCCATCTCAAAAAAAAAAAAAAAGAAAAGAAAAAAGAAAAATACACATCAATCTGTTAATGGTGGTTATCTCCAGGGAGGGATTGAGATAGTGAGTATAGACTTTGGAGTACAAATTCTGAATTTTTGTCGTTGTTGTGGTAGAGACAGGGTCTCACTATGTTGCCCAGGCTGGTCTCAGGCAATTCTCCTGCCTAAGCCTCGCAAAGTGCCGGGATTATAGGCGTGAGCCACCAAACCAGTCCATTCTGGATTTTTATTTAATTTTTTTTTTTCTTGCAATGAGCATATGTTACTTTGGAATCTGGAGGGTGTGGGGTGGGAGATGAATAAGAAAATTAAAAACAAACAATGTTTGGCAGATTGTATTTCCCATATGCTCTTCTTACAATATGATGTTGGGATTCCTTCAAAAGGAGTTAGGGTCTATGTTACCTCCCATTGAGCCTGAGTGGACCTTTGTAAGTGCCCCAACCAATAGGAGAAATGGTAGAAATGACACTACATGACTTTGTGGGTTACGTCCTAAAGGCAATAGGGAGCCTGGCTTCCTCACTGTCAGTGCACTTACCCTTGGGATTCAGCCACCATGTTGTGAGGAAGCCCAGGCCACATGGAGAGGCCACTTGTGGGTGTTCCAGCCAATAGCCAGTGTCAACCACTGGACATGTGAGTGAAACAAGCCTGCAGATGATTCCAGTTCCCGGTGGAGGCTCCTCCAGGCGTTGTAGAGCTAAGACAAGCTGTGCTTGCTGGGCTCTGTCTGAATTCCTGACTCACAGAAACCATAAGAGAAAATAAATTATTGTCGTTGTCGTAAGCCACTAAGGTTTGGGGGTAATCGTTACGCAGTGATAGTGAATACCTAGAGCATCCAACCAAGGTTAAAAAATTAAAACATTTTATTTCCTTTCAAAGTAGTTCTATTTATTTCATTGTTTGAATTCACTGTTTTTGAAGCCCAGTTATACATAAAAAAAGAATAATGTTGTTATTAAACTCACTTTTTTTTAGATGGAGTTTTGCTTTTATTGCCCAGGCTGGAGTACAATGGCGCGATCTCGGCTCATGGCAACCTCCACCTCCTGGGTTCAAGAGATTCTCCTGCCTCAGCCTCCCGAGTAGCTGGAATTACAGGCATGCACCACCATGCGCAGGTAATTTTGTATTTTTAGTAAAGACAGGGTTTCACCATGTTGGCCAGGCTGGTCTTGAACTCCCAAGCTCAGGTGATCTGCCTGCTGGGATTATAGGCATGAGCCACCACGCCCAGCCTTAAACTCACCTTTTTCTCTATTCAGTAACAACTTAAGGTCAAGGTGAAGCACACAATAGTGAGCCTATTGCTTTGTGCGTCTCACCCAGCTCAGCCACAGACAGATGCTCCCTCACCTCTTTCCTTCCAGTGGCTGGCACTGAGAACTGCCTTCTGTGTGAAGGCTGGCAACAAAATCATAACTTGAAAGACAGTGTCATTTGTCAGAAAGTCTGAACCCTGGAGAGGGATCAGGGCTCCAACAAGGTCAACCAGAACGGGAATGGGAAAGCAGGTTGAAAACATGAAGTCATGATGTGAATAGGTATGTACACAAAAACATATCTATCTCATAACCTAGGCCCTGGAACCACAGTCAAAAGTGCTTCGAGAGATGGCTTCCCTAGTGTGGTGCACTTTTTATAATCACCTAGGGGTGGTTTCAGAAAATGCCAATACCTGGGGGACCCACCTCCAGATATTCTGACTTAATTACTTAATTGGTCTGGGGTGGGGCCTGGAAATCAGTATTTTCTTTAAACTTCTCAGATGATTCTAATGCTCAGCCAAGGTTTGAAAATCATGAGATTCCTAGCCCAATAGTTTTTTTTCCCCCTCTTCAAAACACCTGAGAGATAGAATATGTCTTGTTGGCAGTGGTGTCTTATTGTAGTTACAATTTTCAATGACAGGGAGAAGGTGGATACATCACTGAGGCAGCACAAGTAATTTACTATTTAAACAGAGTACTTATATAGACTGCATCTATGTTTTAGTTGCTCATTGTGATGCACCTCCCTAGGACAAGCCTGCCTATTTAAAAAAATCACAGGAATTCTGCACACACTCACAAGGGTTTGCCAGCTCTGAGGGTGGAGCCGAGATTGGAACCTAGGTCTCATGCCAATGCCAGGCTCTCTCCTCTACACAATGCAGCCGGTTTAATCCAGGCGAAGAGAGAAAACAGAAAAAGGTTTTCCTTCTTCATGGACTTTGAAAAGCACTTCCAAGAGCCCCAGGTCCAAGCGGGTGTCCTGCCAGAGGGCCACCCAGCATCGTGGGGAGTTGGGAGGGGTGACTCGGGAGATGCAGGCCTGAACAACACGGGCTGAGAGCCCCCGGCTCCCAGGGAAGTTGGGGTGGGCCAGTCTTATTCCTCTGGCTTCCCTGGTAAGACAGAATGGAGAGGGAGGGGCCGCAGCTTTCCTGGTGTCAGGCGTTCAGCTCCTGTTGGGCAGGTCTCTCCTCCAGGATCTAGGCTATTTGTTGATTCTGGGGGTTTGCCCTGACAAGAGAAAGTCATTCTGCCTCTATCAGCCACCTGGCATCTGTCATGGGCTAGGACCTGGTGGGAGCACAAAACAAAATGTGATGCAGAAAGGAGCCTGAGAAACAGGGTCCAGATTATTTCATGATGACAGTGGCAGCCTCACTAGACTGTGACAACAAAGTGATTAGCATTAGCTTTTACTCAAATACCATCTATGGCAGACCCAGTGACAGGCTGTCAAGAGTGTAGATGAGAGAAGTCAGGTCTGGATCTGAGACCTGGTTCTCCCTCTTCACTGTGTGACCTTGCCCACGGTCTCCAATGTGTCTAAGCTTCCATTTTCTTACTTGTAGCATGGAGTTTATGATTAAGACCTGCCGACCCTACCTGGCAGAGTGGTTATGAACATTCTAGAATTTTACTGGGGACAGAAATCCAGATCAGCTATCTCTTGGTTTCACAATCCACTATTTTCCCTCCCATTTTGAAAATCCCATGTCCAGTTTTCTGGTCTTACTGCGATTATCCAGACCCTTAAACTCCCTGGCAGTGATTCTTCTGCAGGACCAGCAAGCTCTCTTTGCATCCTTGGATATAACTCAGGGGGCCTGCATCCTCTCCTTCGACCACATTCACCAAACATCTGTTGCTCACCAAGGACTGTGGCCAACACAGAACACACAGTGGGAAGCAAGACTGCTCTGGGCAGGTGGGCAAAACAGACATTCATCAAAATCTCACACATTACAAACAGCCATCTAGAAGCTAGAGAAACTGTACAGAGTGATGAGAGAGAGATTCTGAAATGGTTAACGTGACCCAATCAGGAAAATCAGGATAAGTTTTTCTGGGGAAGTGATGCTAGGGTTGAAATCCAAGGGACGCATGGGGTGGGAGTATTCGGTTTAATAGAATGTAGAGAGAAAATAGTACCTTTGTAGTGCAAGAGGGCATGACCAAGTATCCGAAGCTGAAAGCAGTCCAGTGGTGAAAGAGCAGGGAGGATGAGAGGCTTACTGTAGGGAAGGCGGGGGCTATGGGCAGCTGATGACTACACAGGGCCAAGGTAAGGAATGCCATGTTTCTCTAAGTAACAACTGGGAAGCTGCTGATGCATGGCTGTTATGTGCAGCAAGAACCAGAGGCCAACAAGAGTGCATGTACAGGAACTTACAGAAACCCAGGCAAGACCTGGAGGTGGTTTGGGCTGTGGTAGAGGTAAAGGGAGGGAGGGTTCCAAAGAATTTGAGAAATATTCACAAGCCCTGCTCTCTAGGAGTGGCCTGACTGATCAGATCGTAGAATACTTACTGAACCCCATCCAGCAGTGAGCATTTTCCATTACTAGGCCTCACATGTGGACATGTCTCTTTTTTGCTTCTTCCTTTCTTTGCTCCTATGCAACTGGAGCAGTGAGGAAAGGGCTGGGGCCCACCTGCTCACTGATGAGTCCTGGCCATCCTACTCCTTATTCACTCGATTCTCATATACTGAAATGCCCCCATCAGTGTGAGACGGTAAGGTGCCACGGGGAAGGAAGTGGCTCTAGAGGCCTTATAGTTCCAGCCACATCCTCTAGCTCATTTCTACACTAGGGTTTGGGAAATGGGCATAGCACATATTATATTAAGAGGGTGCCTTGTTTCCCACTGGCCATTGATTCTTGTGTGCCACTTTAGGGAATTTTTTTTTTTTAAGGTTATGGCAAGTGCAAGTTGTAGTTGAGTGCAGAATTCTGGCATTTCCAGGCCCCTGGATCATAGCATCATCTTAATGCCATTGAATCTCCCCCATACTTCTAATACCTTCAGATAGGCCTCTGAAAGCCTCCTGTACCCCCTAGCATTGCTCATTCATTCACACTTGCTCATTGTGTGAGGTAGCTTTATGCTCTCTGAACTTAATGCCTTTAAGCAGCTTACAAACTAATCCAGGGGGTCTCACAAGCTTCTCCTGATGATCAATTTAGTTTTGAATGTTCCTGAAATACCGATACTAAAAAAACAAATAAGCCTAACCTGCGTGAGAGGCAGGGCTTCAAATCTCACCACAAAGCATCTGCTGCTTGCTTCTATTCGATGTATACCTGTGATTATGGTATAGACACTCAGGAGAAAGAAAGAAATAAAGAAAAAAGAATAGCAAGGAAGGAACAGAAATAGTGAAAGAAAAATAATGTAAGAGGAAAAAAAGGGAGAGAGAAGAAAGTGGTTCCAACGTCTTAACCTCATTGCCCGTAACTGTGCTTTTGAATCACGGGTTGGCCAGGTTCCTGTTCATGATTAACCAATAGCTTAGGAGTGAGAAACTGGGGACTTCCACCCCAGTATATTCCCTTTCTTTTGTAGGATGACACTTCTGCTTATTGTTTCTCATTTGTGGCAATGTATGTCAGTGTTGTTTAGACTTCATCCAGAATGTTCCATCCCGTTCAGGGTATGTGATAATGAAATCATACTTGTTTTTGAGACAGGGTCTCGCTCTGACACCCCGGGTGGAGTGCAAGGGCGCGATCACGGCTCACTGCAGCCCCAACCTCCTGAGCTCGTGATCCTGCCATCTCGGCCTCCTGAACTGCTGGGACTTTAGGTGTGCACCACCACACCTGGGTGACTTTTAAAAGTGTTTTTGAGAGATGGGGGTCTCTGTATGTTGCCCAGGCTACAGTCATAGTTTTCTAATGAAGCTTTTTGAATTATGTTCCTAAGGTTTAGGGCATGTGCTTTATAATACCCCATACTCCATTTGTCAGTGAACACAAATTATGAGATAAGTAATCACTCATTTACAAAATTCCTATCACTTGTCTCACTAATTAGTTATTCCTTGGTCAATTAAATCCAGACAGACTCTCATATCTTCTTCAGTCTTTTGAAAGATAATATTGTCTACAAGTGAAAGTTATTACATGTTCTGCTTTACATGAAATGAGGCTTCCAATTGTGAGGAAGCCAGGCTCCCTATTGCCTTTAGGACCTAGCCCAAAAAGTCATCTAGTGTCACTTCTACCATTTCTCCTATTGGTTGGGGCACTTACAAAGGTCCACTCAGGCTCAATGGGAGGTAACATAGACCCTAACTGTTTTGAAGGAATCCCAACATCATATTGTAAGAAGAGCATACGGGAAATACAATCTACTCCACGTTGTTTGTTAATTTTCTTATTTGTCTCCCACCCCACCCCCACCAGATTCCAAAGTATTTGGAATCTGTATTTACTGAATACAGTTTCTCCTGTATACTGTATTACTGAATACAGTAAATACACTTGTCCAACTCTGCTCTAGCTTGCTTTTGTGCCGCTTCAAAATCTGGATAGGCTGGGCACAGTGTAATCACACCTGCAATCCCAACACTTTGGGAGGCCAAGGCGGGAGGACTGCTTCTGTCCAGGAGTTCAAGACCAGCCTGGGTAACATAAACAAACAAACAAAAAAACCCTGTCTCTATAAAAAATAAAACAAAGATTAGCTAGACATAGTGGAGCAAGCGTGAAATCTCAGCTCTTCAGGAGGCTGAGGCAAGAGGATCTCTAGAGCCCGCGTTCGAGGATACAGTGAGCTATGATCATGCCACTGCACTCTGCCTGGGCAACAGAGCAAGACCACTTTAAAAAAATAAATACATAAAATCTGAATATGATATGTATTTAGTACTTTACAGTTTACAAATTATCTCAAGTGATTTGACATTCACAGCAATTCATGTAGGCATTTATTATCCTTATTTTGCAGATGAGAAAGTTGAGGCTCAGAAAAATGTGACTTGAGCAAGGCTACACAGATCGATCAAGGCAGAGCAGTGATTTAATCCTCTTAAGTCCTCTGCTTATTTCACTGTCCCTTATTTGCCCATGCAGCCTATAGAATATTATCAAACTACAGCTCTACTGTCTCACAATCATCCTCAACAAAAAACATGCATAGCTCATTTAAAGCTGTCCCATGCAGCACTGGATATGCTGCCTTGGAAGTACTTTCTTAAAGGATATTTTTAGTCCAAGGTAGGGTGATCACTTGAGACCGGGAGTTTAACAGCAAGCCTGGGAAACACAGCAAGACCCTGTCTCTATACAACATAATAAACATAACTGGGTATGGTGGCACATGCCTGTAGTCCCACCTACTCGGGGGGCTGAAGCAAGGGGATCACTTGAGCCTAGGAGTACAAGGCTGCAGTGAGCTATGATCATGCCATTGCATTCCAGCCTGGGCCACAGAGCAAGACTCCATCCCCCTCCCCCCACAAAAAAACCGTAAAACAATCCACAAAAAAAGAAAACCCTATTTTTTACACACATATTACTAGACTCTGTGTATATTCTCCCCCTCTCCCCCACCCCCCAACAATGCACAAACTGCTCTCAGCCATCTTATGCAAATTACTCTGCATGCCTTTACTCCGCCTTGTCCTCTTTTAGCCATTTCGTGATCTAACAATCAGTCTTAACCCTCATACTGTCTTCACAGAAGTTGCGTTAGGGTGATGGTGCTGAAACTCCCATAGTTTTCCCATAGGGGAAACTACCATATCTGAAGTTTAAAAGGTAAGTTTCAGAGGCCAAAACACCTTGAAGGAAATGGCCAAGAGAGAGAATCATACATAGGGACAGCTGGAAGTTATTTAACATTAAGTACCATAAACATAATTGTAGTCTGGGAGGATTGAACAAGTAGCATATGGCTTCAAGGTGTTTAAAGTATTAATACCTTTCCATGAAGACTGTGCTAGAATGACGAATCAGCTTTGGTTTAGTTATTTCTCCACTTCCAGGAAACCATCTCTCACCACCCATTTCCAACCCCGCAGTGGGGTATAGGTGACCCTCTAGTGTATTTTCACTCTCACGTGTGTGAACCTCAGTCCTGTGTTAGGTCAGTTCCTTCAAAACAAAGTCTGTTTCTCATTTGCACAGTCCAGGCTTGAATCCTATCCCTAACTTTGTTATTTTAGGTAGAGTATAATTTTTGACGATGTTCCCTATTTCCACTTTTTTAGTTTGTATGTATCTTCTATCTTGTGGAATTTATTAAGATTATATTTTCTAATCCTATCCTAAAACAGGGAATAAATGTACTTACAAGTTGAGGGTAAGATTACTCAGCATAGCATTCAACACATCTTAACACTCATTGTTTGCTTGAATAATCTAAAGAACAATACCTAAACAATAGGTATTGTTTAGAACAATAATCTAAATAATCATCTAAAGAACAACCAACCTGCAATTGATAACACTATAAATACCTTTCACATGGTCAAATAAAGATGCTAATGGCCTCAACCATCTATTATACACATGGAGCACAATGCCTGTTACTAACCAGGTGATTGGTGCTGAATGAATGTAGGGTCAAAGAAGTCAGCCCCAGTAGGATTCAAAGCAATAGAAAACACAGTTCCTACCAAGGGCAAAGCATTTCTTTGGCTCCCTTCCCCACCTTGACACAACATCGTATTTTCAGAACCTTATTAAGAATGAGAAGCTAGGGAAAATTAAGGTTACAACTTTAAAAGTTCATCTGTATTAGTAGGTAAATATGGAAATGCTCAAATGTTCTCCAACAATTCAAGTCCATTTCTAAACCTGAGTTTCCCAGTCACTTGAAAATCACTTTAAGATGTCATTCTAATTTACAATATCACATTTCACATCCCAGCTCTTACACATACACATATGCAGCGGTGTGAGTGTCTGGGTAAAATGTTCCTTTTAATTACACTTGAAAATGACAAAAGAATGAAAATTATGAGACCCAAATTTTAGCTTTAGTTCACTTAAAACTTTTCACCTCCGTTTATTCTTTATGCATCATATGAATATAATTTATATCCTATCAGGTTCACTAGAGAAAACAGAACAACCAGCACTCTGAAAAAAAATTTTTAAATTCTATCCAAACATATAATCAGAAAAATCTTCATACTCACTTTGTGCATGATAAATTGTCAAGTAAGACTCAATGACAACACATTAATTCAAGTGACTTCAATTTTTTATTTTTTCTTATAATCTTTAGAAGACTGGAGAAGTATCATGTAGAGTATCTCCCCACCCCTCTCCCCACTATTCCTAATCATTCAAGAAAAACTGGGATCTAGGAAATGCATTAGTAGACTATCAGTGGTATTACTATGTACAATTGGTTAAAGCACCATGCTAATAAGGCCAGGGTCCTAGGACTGATCATTGCAAGGGCCAATTAGTTTAAATTTGTTCCATGGACCCAGACTGCACTCCTAACTGCAGACAACTTTCTTACAATGCATCCCGCTGGTCACAAGCTAGGGTACTGGCAAGGTGGTAGATGGATGAAAACAAATCTCCACTAATGAAAGAAAAAAGAAAAGAAATCCCACGTATGCTGATAGTGGGTTAACAGAATCTTATCTGTAAAGAAAAAAACACATATTTTCTTAGCCCTATGATAAACACATTTCAAGTCTAAAATATTCAATGACAGTAACATTTGACTCTTGCATTTTAGAACTGTCTAATAAATAACATTCCACACAAAGCTATAATAAAGGCCCTGATAATTGTTACCCAATTTGTGTAACTGTTAATTCCACACAGACATACTTTTCTCTTTACTGTTAAATCTATGCACCATGATTTTTGCATATTTACCATTCGTTATTTGGTTCAGAATATTGTGAAAAATTCAGCTCGAAAATTATCCATAAAACTGTATTCTGTATTTTTTTTTATTTTTCAAACAGCCAGTGTCCACATTTAAAATGCAGAATTTGCAAATATTAGTCTGATAATTCAATTTAAAGTAAAGCAAAACAACTTCCTTTAGTATCACAATACATAAAATGGTTTTATAAACTCCAAATGGCAAAGATAACTATATGACAATAGTGTTGAAAGCCGTGAAACTCATTAAACCTCTTATCAATAGGTCAGTTTAAAGAATATCTCTATGTTCCATGACTATGCATGAAACAAGCTTTCACTGTATCATAAAGGCTCAGCAATTCATTCATGGCATAATATAGGGTCAAGCAAGATTTTGTTTTTACAATGACAATTAAAATAGATTTAAAGAAACAAAAAATCCTCCCAATTGTTTAAAAACAATTCTATTTGGAGAGCAAAATATTTTAAAATATATCGACTTACCAAATTTCAATTGTCAGGATGCTGACTACTGATGCAAAAGTTTGTATTTAAAAATATCACAAATATCTTTTTATTTAACAGTGAAAATTTCAATGTGATAAGTTTCATTGCAAAGCAATTGTCACCTGAGTAGATTTTAAAATTTAGTCCTCCTATTTTTGGGGGGAGAGGGGAAGGAAAGACCCATTTTGTATCTGATCCCGAGTTTGCAGTTGAGTCCTTCACAACAATTTCTTAGGGAGTTGAAGAAACAACCTGATGCAACCTTCCCAAGACACACGATGCCCCCTTTCCCTCGGAAATTTGCTCTGGCATTTTAGGAACTCTCAGTATTCATCAAATATTTCCATTTCACTACCCACTCAAGCATAGCAACCCAATTCATTCAGTTCTATACAACAGTGTCTATATTATGTACATATTTAATTATCAATAGGAAATAGAAAATAAAAATTTACAGTGATTGAGAAAAGGTCAGAAAATGGGATAGGAATCGTAATACTGTATAATCAGAATATCCTATTATCTTACCAGTTTTAATGACAGGGTTTTTCCTTTATTAGTTGAAATACAAAGAAGGCATAGGGGATCCCAGGAAAATAACACTATATATCAGAAAATTCAACGTGCTCCACCATCAGGATTTCCATCACACATTTAATTTCTTCTGTACAATGTTTATAAACTTGTTTTTCTTTTCAAAACCATCAGATTTTCAGATTAAATTCAGCACTACACAGTATGCCCTTGAAGTAAAATGAGGTTACCTGCTTTATTTGGATACCAAGTTCCCTTCAGACAGCATTAAAATAAAGACAAGTAAGACTACACAGATAAAATCCAGTATAATTCAAATCCAACAATGAAAAATTTCCCCCATATTGTTGCAAAATTCTTTCTACTGAAATGCTTTGCTACAATAATAAAAAGCATACATTACATATAAAAGATACCAGTGTACTAAAAAGTGACAGAAGTGGACTAGCAAATCCTTCAAAGCACATTATATAAATGACTAGCATTTAAAAACATTTTTTTCCTATAAAATGTAGGTCATATACATTTATAAATTGGCGGTTTTATTTCTAAAGCAGTGATGTGTGTGTTCAAATAGCTGTTCTGTACAGTATAATATCTACTCACTTGAAACTATAATAGGTTTGTCTTTCTTTGTATTGAAGTTGAATAAATTCATCTGATCAGCTGAGAAATCAAGCTGGAAAAATAAGTATCTAAAAATCAATGTAGAAAGTTTAGAATTATTGAAATGTAGTTATGAAATATGAAGAGAACTATCTATTTCACAATGGAGCTGAAGTCACCTCAAAACTTACGGGCTTGAATCTAAAACAGAAACAAATATTAAAATCCAAAGCAAATCACAAAGTTAGGTAGCAGTACAGAAGCAGGAAAAAAAACCCACATCCCTTCCTTCAGTGTGATGGGCACTAAGTTTTGCGGTCTTCCTCCATCTTGCAGAAGAGTGGTAAGGCCATTCAATGCTTAGTGAAAGTGAGTACAGATGAAGTCAGATTTAGCCTGTCTCCCCTGCAACTTCAATTATGCTGTGTAAACAGTGTTACGTTCCAATAGGAGGAACAATGGAATTTGCTTATAAAAACTGATTAAAGATAATCATCATTAAATGAAATAAGGATAATTAATAACTCTGAAATGTTTTTAGAACTTTCCTGATGCTACTTGTAAAGTTAGCACTGCTATGTATTATTGCTTACATACAGTACAACATCATATGCCTTCTAACATAAAGCAGTACTGTGATTTGTTTGTACATATTTACAGATTCTTAAAAACAAGCTGTAAAAACATTACATACTTTCAGACAATACAAATTAGCACATTGGTACTCACTTCAAAACAAATGGAATGCATAACATTAATAAACATCATAAAGGAAGACTCACATAAAAGTCCTTGATTGTCAAGACACGTTTATATATAAACTCTAACTGTGCAGAATTAAAGATTCGATCATAGGTACATCCTTATTTGATGAACCATATTTACAGCATGGTATTGCATAAAAAAATAAAATAATGTTTACAGGGTTTTACTTTTTTATCCATTGGATTAAAGAAAGCAACAAACATAACAAGAAATGTTTGTCTGCTTCAGTTTGTTTCCTACCAAAGTTTAAGTGAAAAAAGGAAACACGGTTTTTATTTGCAGAATATAGCAAAACAACTGGAAAATTATTTCCCTGAAATAAAGCAATTTGAAACGGAAAAGGTTTTAAATTAAATTTCAGACTCAAAATATTTCTGATTATTATAGTGCTTCTTCAAGTAAATATACTGTGAAAAAAAATGAGTTCTAGTTTAAAATGTTCTAAGTCTAAGAAATGCAGTACTACAGTAATGCCTACTTTTTAAAGTTTCCCGGCCTTTTTTTTTTTTTTTTTTTTTTTTTTTTAAACAGCCCTTTAAAAACCCAAATTAATCAAATGAAAGAAGTGGCAAAAGATCTACCCTAGCTGGCACTCTGCAAGTGTCTCTCCTCTGTGGAAAGGAAATCCTGCCTTGACATAACTGCCGTCTGCCTCTTGATATAAAAATGACCTGACCGATGGCTGGCACCCTCAATCACAGCTGCGAAGATGGATTCCTACCTTATCAAGTACCATATTTGCATGTAGACCCAAAACATTTAAGAGCCACTTAAATACTCAAAACAAATGAAATCTGTGTGCAATACGGTTTTAAAAAACCCTTTAGAAGATGTTCAAGAGATATTACCTCATCTAACGTGATGTTTCCAATCTTCAAACGTGAGAGTAGGTCCCAAGAGGAAAAGCACACCTCACTCAGATTGATCAAAAGTTTAAGGGTGTACCAGCATGTTTTTATAGAACAACCTGCTCACTTTGAGAAATGAGAAACATGAATTGCAAAATACTATCTCGATATATCCTCCATGTTTCAATCTAAAGCAGCACACAAGGCTACTTATTTTCTCCATTAATGCCCAGATAGAAATTAAATAACCTTCTGAACCAAAGTGGGGAAACCCAAAACTGTTGAGATGTTTATCATATTATGATAGAACAAGGTAACTCTGGTAGGCATTTGGAATTTCACAGTAAGAGACTGATGACTATACGTAAATGGTAAGTCAGTAAGTTATGCTGGCTGAGTATCACTTATCTAAAAAATGCTTGTAACCTGGTAGAAAAGTCTGCCATTATGTAGATTTAAAGAAATGTGTGAAAACAGGAATGCAACACCTGAAAGTCTGCTTGCATAACTACCATTTTCAAAGGCCTTCCTTCCCAAGCTTACCCTAAGTGCTCAGCAAGAGTCACATTCTAAAAACTGTGCTGGTGATGTTAAAACAACTGAAAAAACCTCTACACTGTATCAAAATTACATCAAGTTCTCCATGGAACAAAATTTTTGATCAGGCTCCAAAACAACTCAAGAAATAAATGCCTACTCTCATCAAAAGTACTATGAGAAAAATACCAATGCCTATCTAGGGTGAGCACAGTTCCATTTTTAACATATCACCTGAATGAAGCCTTTTTGTAATTATGTAATGCACAACACACACAATCTTAAGAGTCAATAATGGCAGAACTTAAATATTTACTTCAAAGAAGTCTAAAATTCTTGAAAACTTTGGCAGCAAAGAAAGCTGTCAAATGGGAAAACTAGTATTTCAAGCAAAACTTAATAACCAAAGTATAGAGGAAACCACGTTAAATATAATTTATATTCCTTATCATAAAAACACCAATATATTCAAAATAAATGAAGGATGTTAAGGGTGGATAGTTATTTCTTCCCTTTCTTTATGAGAACAGTCTTCGGATAACATTAAATAAAAGCAAAAATAATTTAAATGGATAACATATTCTATATTGAAACAAAGACTGCAGATCTACAGGGCCAGTATAAGAGTCAAAATGGAAATTAAGAATAGTTCCATTTTCCAAGGGTATTAATTTTAGATTTTCACTGGTGCTAAATCAGTATGTGCATTGTGACGAAGATGGCAGAAATTCAAAATGTAAAAATGAAAAAGTTGGAACAGTCAATAACTAATATAACTTCCAAAAATCAAAATTGCCCAACGCATAACTCAAACCATCATTCTTCAGAAAAGTGTGTGTGTGTATATATATATAAAAGCACTATTTATTGTACCATGCTGTATTATTTTAAGACAGAGTATTAAAAAAAAACATTCATGGTATAGGATAAAGTCTGTAGTTTATTTAGATTTTGAAATGCAACAAAAATTTTCCGATCACTCATCTAGCTGAAAAAGAAATGGTAGTTACTGGAATTAGTAAACACTTTTGGTTTGTAAAGTTGTAATGAGCAGTGTTCATTAAAAAGTAACTCAAGATAAAATAAGCAATTAAAATGCCCATTTCTTTAGTTTCTCTGGATGCTGTTTAATTATCCAATCTATCAAGAGTCTAGAAAGAAAAAGATTAAACCAGGTTTTACAGTTCCAAAGATATCCCAATTTCCTTTTATTGCCAAAAGTTAAAATTGTCAATTATGAGATGATTATGACACAACCATATCAAACCTAAAAATCTAATTTTTTTTTTTACTTTGAGAAATCAAAAATACCAAATAGATTCTAAGTGCTCTATGTTAACTGAAGTGTATATGTAAAGTAAAATACAATTAAGCTTTAAAACGTGGAATATACATTTTGTGTAAGCATTATGTTCTTGGGAATGTAATCTACAGAAATTTTTTTACTAAAACTTCAAAACCTTGATACCTGCACATGAAAAATCATAAAAAATATCTAGGTACAACTGTACAAAGAAACTGACACCAATATGCATACTTCCATAGAGAAGTGACTGCTTCAACAGTTGTGTGTTTTGGTAAAAGTTTTGAAAGTATGCATATTTTTAAAGTAATTAGGCTTTTAAATAGTGGAGTCTTAGACTATCAGATTTTTATTACTTTTTTTCTTCAAAAAAACACATGTCAATATAATGCAAAATGAAAATCAAGGGTATATGGCATATCATTCTTTTTAAAAGGTGGTTTCTTGGTTTTTTTCCCCCTATAGGACACACTAATTTATTTAAGCCATAATCTCTTGACATTAAACTTTTTAAGTTCACTCTGTCTGTAAAGTATACTCAGATTCCCTGCTGAAGTGCAATGACTATGCTGAAAAACTTAGAAACAGTATGAGTAAATTTCACACAATTACTAATCTCCTAAGAATGTACAATGTTATCAGTTAGGAAACAATTGTGCGAAAGTCTTTTTTTTTTTCCTTTTTAACTTGGTGTGGGTGGAATAGCAAGTTTCTGATCTAAAACAAGTAATGCATTGCTTCTATAAAGGTGACAACATGTAAGGCAGTTCAAAGAATGCTGACTAACCAAACGAAATGCAGTTATTGGATTATCTTGCTATTCATATCAGCTTAACTTGTTATTACGCATTGCTCTTAAATCTGTACAGCACTCCATTTACACAGAGTAACCCCACTCTTGATTAATCTGTTCTAAAGTGCCAGTATTATTTACACTTTTTTTTTTTTTTTTTTTTAGCCAAAAGTCTGGCCAGTTGTGGCATCAGGTGAAGATGTCATCCCAGCTCTATTATCATTTACATTCACCAAGGGAAATTCTGAAAATTCAGCACTTGTCCCTGGTCCCCGAAGGTTCACCTGTCCATTGGCAGTGCTAAATTGAGTAGCTATTCCAGCTCTTGATCCATGATACGGAGCACGGAAGGGCTGTTCAAAGGAGCTCATTTGGTAAGCTTGGTGGACAGGCTGGGCCTCAGCTTTCTTCTGAGAAGTCACTTGATCCAAAAAGTCCTGTGTTGATGTGGCAGAAGCATGGTTTGTCTCATCACCTGAAAAGGGAAATGAGTGCTGTGAATCACCAACTATTAGTCCAAAATGGGACTTATCTGGAGTTGTTCTTAGTGGAGAATTCATTCCTGATCGAAAGCTATTGATGGGCATGGTGGCATAGACCTGCTTGTCTATGGAAGAGAATGCTGGCTGATTTGGGAGGGTCTGGTTATCAGTCACAAAGTTAAGGCTCGGGCTATTCAAATAGGCATCATTTTGGCTAGTTCTGTCCAAAGCCTGCTGCAGAAACTTCGAGTATTCCTGCAACATGTTGGCTTTATCTGATGAGGATGCTTGGGAGCTTGATCCAACATTCTCTGATGGGGTGACCTCTGGTACTTCTGAAGAATTTATTGATATGCTAGAAGTCACTTCAGTATCTGCAACACTGAAGGATATCTCATGCTGTCCATTAGCTTTGTGGGAATAATGATCCAACAGAGTCTGCAGTACCTCATCTGGAATAACATTTTTGTCATGATTACTCTTAATCTCCACATTCAGTGCCTGTGACTCTAATATGGATGCCGTGGTACTTTCATCAATGACACTTGCCACAGCTGCTTGTGTTACAGAAGGCTGAGAAGCTATGGTACCCACATTCAGCGCATATTCCCTGCTGTTGTTACTTGCTGCTTGAAGATACCGCTTCTTCTTCAAAAACTGCATGGCATCATCATAATTAGTACTACTATGCACAGGTTTACTGGGCCCCTCCTGCAAATTATCAACCTGATCAATGTCAGCATTGCCTTCTGAGTCCAGTAAAGCCTGTTTATCCACAAGTTCAAAAGCATACTTTGAAACTTTGCTCTCTTCATATGTGGATAAAGGTGAAATTGTTTGATTTTGCTCCAGTGGCTGTTTCAGACTTCTCTTACTATTAATTTTTTTGAGAACTAACTTAGGTGGGTGTATTTCTCCTGACGCATCTTCTAAATGAGAGCCCCCAACTGAAGAATGTGGCATTTCAACAGCATATTCTGCAACCATATATTCATCTTTTACTTTAGTACTTGAAGAATAAAGAGGCAAATAATCATTTTTGTCTTTTTTCAGGTCAGATTTGTCCAAAGCACTCTCTTTGTCCATTCCAGATGATTTTTTCTCCGTTTTCTGCCTTTTCTTTTTTGGCAGTGAGTTGTCTTTTGGTGACGTAGAAAAGCCAGAATCTTCCTCAGATGTCAGAAGGCCACCTTTGATGGCACATCTATTTAGTTTTTTGTCATGATTTTCATGGCACATACGTTTATGTTTCAATACACGATCTGTTCTGGAAAAATACTGTTGAATTCGGAGGATGGTAGTGGGTTGTGTTTTTGGTCAACCAAGAAAAGAAAAAGTGAAACAAAACAATTAATATAAAGATATATTAATGCAATAACATACATAATTCCAAACAAATTCACTGAGCCAATTTTCTATTATAAATCTAATCCGTAAGTTAGAAGGCCCCTCAAATAGTTCTAAGTAGTCATATTTTCTAATCTAATTTATAATTATTGTATAATTTAATTACAATAGAAGAATTTCAAGCCGTCTCTCTTACCTGTAAACAGTATTCACACTGGTAAGGTTTTTCTCCACTATGAGTTCTCTTATGCCTTTCCATATGATATTTTTGTATAAATCTCATACCACATTCATCACAGCGAAATGGTTTTTCACCTAGCACATAATATAGAAAGTTTAAAACAAAACAAATATTGTAAAATAATGAATTGCATTGCCATAAGAATCTCTAAAATAAATAGCTTTTGAAAGTTATAACTTCCAATTTCATTTGTCAAATATATTTTGCTTTATAAAAATGAAAAGGATTAGCATATGCTATTGGAAAGAAAAGGATGAATACAGGCACAGTCCATTTTCCTGTCTTTTTGTTATATGCGTATGTAATATACTCTTTCCAAGGAGAACAGCAGTGCCAGGAATTTATAGCAATATGAACAGACTAGCTGATGTTTCTAATCTTTTTTTCAATCATATAAAATATTGTGTAACAGTAAAAAACAAAAAGTTACCCATGCACAGTACAACACAATTCCCGGGGACAGCTTTTTAACTCAATTTCTTTTTTAAAACGTTTGTGGTTAAATAAAATCTGAATCCTGAAAACATCCTTAAAAATCGAATTTAATAAAATATAAAAAGAACTTAGAGTCTTAAATTTGTTTATACTTATTCTTTTCCTCAACTCAAGCCAGCACTTCCTATGTCATTTAGGGAATGAATTAAACAGAGTATTGTTAATTGGACATATAACACAACACACAACCCCCACCCCCATTTTTTAAAATTCCCTAATGACTCCTAGAATCTTCTGATCCATAGTCAGGCATGTTATCCATTGTGCCACTGGCCCCAGCAATGATTTCTAAGCCGTTAAGAACCACTACTACAAAGCTCTAGAATAGTTTTTACTGATAAAACCACAGTCTAAGTAAACAGAAGGGTGCGACAAGAAGTTACTTTGAATAACGCTTGTTGAGGAAACTACTGTTTCTACCTTTCAAACATTTAACAAAATTTTTACCAAAGACTACTAGTCTACCCATAGCCCTTGTTGTAGGAGGTTAAAAATATAACACATACTACTTGTCTTCAAAGTTTACAACATAATTGGGAAAACACGATACACACATTTTAAAAAGACAACTAACACTATGTCTATTCTGATTTACTTTTACATCTTTATATTTCACTCTTTCTCTTTGTAACCCTTTCAGACAAACCAAAATACCTACCATCTTGTGCTTTCCTACTTTTGCCCTGATTCATGCTGCTCCTTCGATCAGGAATGCCCACCTTTGGGTGTTCAAATACTATATTCCCTTAGAGACCCAACTCATCTCCTTTGGGATACTCTGTCCTACTCTCCCACGTGAAAGGTATCTTTCAGTTTCCATAGAACTCTATCTGTACCTCTCCTACAGCACTCATTACTTTCAACTCAATAAGCATTGAGTTAAACTTTTTTTAAATTTCAAATTACTGAGTTGACATAATTATAATTATTTAATTATTTTGTATATCTCTATTCTTCTACTAGATTGTATTTCTTTAGCTCAGAATCCAGGTCTAAAGTATATTTATGTAGTTCAAAGTACCTTATGCAATTAAAAAAATTTTTTTTCTTGTACAGATGGTGTCTCACTATGTTGCCCAAGGCCTGTCTCGAACTCCAGGCTCAAGCAATCCTCCTGCCTTGCCCTCCCAGAGTGTCGGGGTTACAGGCATGAGCCACTGTGCCTTGCCCCTTGTGATATTTTTTAAGTGCCAATGGTGACCATTACAGTGGATTATTAAAGGGAAAAGGTTACTATGAGCTAGTATGATTTGGAATGGTTTCTTGGAAGTGTTGAAATTTAAGCTGAGTAGCAGAGAGATTAAAGCCAAGGGGGAAAAAAATGTTGGCGGGGGTGGGGGGAAGGAAATAACAGTACTCTAAGTGTTTAGATACTATAAAATGTGCAGGAGAAATGGTGTCTAAGAAGAGAATTTAATTGGCAACAAGTAAGTTGTTTAAAACTTTCAGGAATGTAACTTCAGTAATTACTGTAGAGCTACCAAATTTTAGAGCTAAAGGGTTTCCAGTGGCTTTCGAACTCTGCTCTTTCAAGTTCCAGAGGCCCACATGGACCGCTGCTGATGTGGCAAAAGGCTCAAAGTTTGTCACCCAAAATCAGTATAGAATAGCTCACTTTTATACAATGGGGCTCCAAGTAAGGGTTCCAAAGATTCAGAGACTAGAAAGATAGCTTACGACAACAAATCCAGACCAATTCACTCATTTTATAGAAAGGAAATACTGAAGGCCGAAAAGTTAAGGCACGTGGTCAAGGGGTTAATGAATGCATTAACTACTGAAGCAATGGAAGTTGGGAGAGAAAGTCACTTATAAAGGAAGTTTGGAAGTGAAAGAAATGAAAAGATGCAGATGGGAAATAATAGTTAAGAGGCAATCCATTCCAGAAAAAGCACTGTTTGACAGGGAGACTGCACTGACTGAAGGCAGAGGAGCCAGTGAAGAAGAGAAATTGATTATCAATACTGAATACTGTTGAAATGGTGCACAATCAAAAGAACAAAATCCAGAGGAACCAAGATGCGAAGGGAAGGAGATTACAGGTAATGTTGTTGGACAGGGGAAGAAAGAGTATGTGCAAATTTTGAAATAGAGCTTGTAAAGCTGGGTGCAGTGGCTCATGCCTATAATCCCAGCACTTTGGGAGGCTGTGGAGGATGGACTGCTTGAGCTCAGGAGTTCAAGACCAGCTTGGGCAACTTGGGGAAACCTGTTTCTACTAAAAATACAAAAATTTAGCCATGTGTGGTGGTGTGTGCCTGTGGTTCCAGCTACTCGGGAGGCTGAGGTGGAAGGATCGTTTGAGCCTGGGAGGTGAAGGTTGTAGAGAGCCAAGATCGTGCCACTGTACTCCAACCTGGGTAACAGAGTGAGACCCCATCTCAAAGAAAGTTAAACTAAATTTAAAAAAGAATATAGATGATAGAGCTCATTAACATCAGAAGTTAGTTATTTATCAAAAGTGAAAAAGAATGAACGAGAAAAATTAGTAAGTTGATTACAAGTCAATTCATTCTGTATATTTGTGGACTGGAAGACTTACTACTGTTAAGATGGCAAAATTCCTCAAACTGATCTACAAATTTAAAGCAGAAATTGACAACCTAATCTTAAAATTCACATCTAAAAGAGCCAAAACTATCTTGAAAAAGAACCAAGCAGGAGGACTCTTACTTCCAGATTTCAAAATTTACTACAAAGCCACAATAACCAAGACTATATGATAACAGCTTAAGGACAAGACATACATTTCAAGGAATAAAATTCACAGTCCAAAAGTAAATCCTTACATTTATGGTCAACAGATTTTCTAAAAAGGTGCCAAGGTAATGGGGAAAGAATAGTCTTTTCAACAGATTTGATACCCACATACAAAAAAAATGAAGTTAGACACCCTCCCACTAACTCCCGCACCTCTCACATCATAAACAAAAGTTAACTGAAAATGGATCAGAGGCCTAAACGTGAGACCTAAAACTATAAAAATGTTAGAAGATAATACAGGACCTTAGTTAGGCAGTGGTTTCCTAGATAGAACCAAAAGCACAAGCAACCAAACAAAAAATAAATAAATTGGACTTAATCAAAATTTAAAACTTTCATGCTTCAAAGGACACTATCAAAAAAATGAAAAGACAGGCCAGACACTGTGGCTCACGCCTGTAATCCCAACACTTTGGGAGGCAGAGGCGGGTGGACCACTTGAGATCAGGAGTTCAAGACTGGTCTGGCCAACATGGTGAAACCCGTCTCTACTAAAAATACAAAAATTAGCCATGTGTGGTGGCACACTCCTGCAATCCCAGCTACTCGGGAGGCTGAGGCAGGAGAATCGCTTGAATCTGGGAAGCAGAGATTGCAGTGAGCCAAGATCACACCGCTATACTCCAGCCTGGGTGACAGAAAAAGACCCTGTCTAAAGGGAAAAAAAGAAAAGCCCACACAAATGAAATGACATTTAGGAAATATGTCTGCTGTTGGGACTGAGGAAGAGTTTGGCACTTCCTCAAAAAGTTTAACACAATTATCACATGACCCAGCAATTCCATTCCTAGGTACATATCTAAAAGAATTGAAAACATGGATTCCAACAGATGCTTGTATGCCAACACTGATCACAGAATTATTCAAAATAGACAAAAGGTAGAAGTAACCCATGTCCATCAACAGATGAATGGATAGAAATATGTGACACATACAAAGAATGAAGTATTATTCACCTAGAAAAATGAAATTATGATACATATTACAACATGAGTGAATCTTGAAAACATTATGCTAAATGTAAGATGCCAGATACAAAAAGGCAAACATGGAATGATTCTGCTTATATGAGGTATCTAGAACAGGAAAATTCAGAGTGATACAAAGTAGAATACTGATTATCAGGACTGAAGAAGAGGGGAAAAAAGAGTTATTGCTTGATGGGTACAGAGTTTCTATTTGGTTACACAACATTACACATGTACTTAATGTCACTGAATTGTACACTTAGGATAAACTTCATGGTATGGTTGTAAAAAAGTGTAGACATAATTCACAGAATGGAATAAAAAATATTTACAAATCATGTATCAGATAAGGAACATGTATCCAGAATATAAAGAGAACTCTTACAACTCAACGGGAAATAGACAACTAATTTAAAAATAGGCAATGGATCTGAATGGGCATTTCTCCAAAGAAGATAAACAAATGGCCAATCAGCACATGAAACGATGCTCACCATCATGATCATTAGGGAAATATAATAATTAAAAAGACAATAACAAAAGCATGGATGTAGAGAATTGAAACCCTCATACATGGCTGGTAGAACTGTAAAATGGTATTAAGTGCTTTGGAAAACAGTTTTGCAGACCATGAAAATGTTAAACATGACCCAGCAATTTCACCCCTAAGCACATACCCAAGAGAACTAAAAATGTAAGTTCACACAAAAACTCATGCACAAGTATTCATAGCAGCATTATTCACAAGGGCCAAAAGAGGAAACAGCCCAAATGTCCCTCAACCAATAAATGAATGAAAATGTGACATATCCAACTATAAAATTGGAATGGAATATTACTCAACTATAAAAAGAAATAAAGTACAAGCTACACACATGCCCCAAACAGGCAAATCCACAGTGACAGAAAGTGATTAATGGTGACCCAGGGCTGGAAGGGAGTGGAGAATGGGGAGTGACTACTAACAGGTATTGGTTTTCCTTTGGGGGGTGACGAAAACATTCTAAAAACCAGATAGTGGTGATAGTTGTACAACTCTGTGAACATACTAAAAACTATTAAATTATACATTTGAAATGGGTGGATTTTCTGATACTGTGAATTATATTTCAATAAAGTTATTTTAAAATATGCATGGTAATACAATTGATACTATGTAAAGTGAGAAGTTATTTTTTTCACTCAAGGAGCTCAAGATTAATTAAAAATAAATTAACTGGAGAAAGCCGGGTGCAGCGCCTCACGTCCGTAATCTCAGAACTTTGGGAGGATGAGGCAGGCAGATCACTTGAAGCCAGGAGTTCAAGACCAGCCTGGCCAACATGGCGTAACACTCCCAACCCACTGTCTCTGAATGAATGCATACATACATACATAAACTGGAGAAAACCCATGTTTAAATTACTTGCTACATTCTAATAGATGAACCAATAATTAACAGTTTATTTAACTAAAAGCAACACTACGGCATTTCCTTTAACAAAAGATTCAAAGGTGTGGTGCCTCACACCATTGATCCCAGCACTTTTGAGAGGTTCAGGTGGGAGGATCACTTGAGTCTAGGAGTTCAGGACCAGCCTGGGTGACACAGTGGACCCTGTTTCTACAAAAATTTTTTACAAATTAGCAGGGTGTGGTGGCACATGCCTGTGGTCCCAGTTACTCAGAGGCGCAGGCAGCAGGATTACTTGAGCCTGGGAGGTTGAGGCTGCAGTGAGCTGTGATTGCGCTACTGTATTCCAGCCTGGGTGACAAGAGCAAGATCCTGCCTGCAAAAAAAACCAAAAACCAAAACCAAAACAAAACCAGAAACATTAACACCTTAAAAGTGATTTGTACATATGTTCCTTTGTTGCTAAAAACAATCCTCCTCCCAACTAAATACAGCAATTATGATGGCTAACTCAGCCAAAACTGAATGCAACATAAATTCATCTTCTATGACCATTTATTATTTTTTGATTGGGTCTCATTTTTTATTCCTGTCTTTTGCTCTCCTTTAGTACCTATTTCCTCCCTTTTTTACTGTACCATCTTTCTTCATATCCCTTTTCCTCCCTCCCATTCTTATACTCGTCCCCATTCCTTCCTTTTAAAACTAGCCATCCCAGAAATTTTTAAAATTTAAGTGTTGCCACTTAAGGATCCCTGTTTATGGATTAGGGAATGTATTTACAGAGTTAAAAAAAAAAAAATCAAAACACTTAAAAAAAAGTATACAGGAAAATATCTTCCTCCTATCTTCGGCCCTGACAAAGGTAACCACATTTATTTGTTTGAGCCAGTTTCTTTACAGAGTTTCTTTCTTTCGTTTTTTTTTTAAAGACAGGGTCTCGCTATATTGCCTAGACTAGTCTCGAATTTAGGGGCTCAAGTGATATTCCCACTTTCTGAGTAGCTGGGATTATAGGCATGCACCTGGCCAGGTTTTTCGACACAACATAAGTAAAAATGAATACATAATCTTTTCTACTTTTCCCTCATTCTTTTACAAAGATAGCATATTTAACTCACTATTTTTTTTTTCCTTCAGTCAACAATGTATCTTGGAGATCTTAGCAGCAAAAGGAGAATTAGCTCATTCTTTCTCACAGCTGATGTTATTTTTTTCACGATGGAAAGACATACTACAATTTATTTAACCAATCCTCTATTATTTCCCAACATTTGCTATTATGATATTGTAATGGATAACTTTGTAAGTATATTAATTCACATACATGCAGGTATATTTGTGGAATAAACACCTAGAAATAGAATTTCTGGACAAATAAAACATATATTTATGATTCTGAAATGTATTACCAAACTGGTCTTCACAGGAGATGCTATGAATCTGTACTCCCACACCAGCCATGGATGAGTTACTGTTTCCCTATAACCCACCATGTTGTCAAACTTTCTGATGACTACGTATCTAATAGGTGAAAAAACTATCTCAGTAGGAGGTGGAGTCATCTTACATTTCATTTTCTGCAAACTGTCTGCTCATATCTTCCACCTACTTTTTTGTAGTTCCAGGTTTTTTGCTTGATGACTTAAAAGAGCTTTATTAAGAAGTTTTGTCTATAATGAGTTTCAGAATCTTTTTCCTGGCCTTTCCCCTGCCCTTGAATGGTAGGGGTAGAGTTGCTTGCTAGTAGAGGTTTTCATTTTTATGTAGTTGAATTTATCAGTCTTTTCTTTTATGGATACTGGATTTCGAGTGTTATTTAGGAAAGACTTCTCCACTCTGCTCATATTTTCAGACACGTGTTTAAACTGTAAGTTTCATTTTTTACATTAAATCTCTCATATGGCTGGGTGCCATGGCTCATGCCTGTAATCCCAGCACTTTGGGAGGCCAAGGCAGGCGAATCACCTGAGGTCAGGAGTTTGAGACCAGCTTGGCCAACATGACAACATTTCCCGTCTCTACTAAAAATACAAAATTTAGCTAAGTGTGGTGGTATGTGCCTGTAATCCCAGAGACTTGGGAGGCTGAGGAAGGAGAATTGCTTGAACCTGGTGTCGGGGAGTGGGCAGAGGTTGCAGTGAGTCGAGATTGCGCCACTGCACTCCAATCTGGGCAAAGGGGTGAGACACTGTCTCAAACAAAACAAAACAAAACAAAACAAAAACAAAAATGAAAAACAAACTCTCATATATTTGGAGTTTACCTTGAGGCAGAATGTGAGGTATGGATAAAACTTTTGTTTTTTCAGATGGCTATCCAGTTTCCCCAACACCATTTATTGAAATGTTCAGCTTTTCTTGATCACATTTCTTACCATTCCTTTATCACAATCATACACTAATTAAGTTCCATGGGTCTATCCTTAGACCTGCTAATCTGTTCCACTGGTGTGACTGTTCATAAGCCAGAACCAAAATGCTTTAATTCATAAGCCTTTATAACATCCTTTACTGTTGCTAAGGCTAATCTTCCTCATTGCTTTTTCTGCATTCTTCTCATTTGTCCTGCTGGACCACTTCCACATAAATTTCAGAATTAGCTTATCTGGAATTAGAGGGAGGAGAGTTCTCTGAAGTGTTTATGTTAACTTATGAACAATTTGATATTCTTTATGACATTTACTCTTTTCTCCTAGGAAGAAAAAAGATACGTCTTCCCATTTCACAAACCTTTGTATCCTCAGTAGTGCTTTGAATGATTTCCTCATATGGGATTTTCTACATCTTCTTAAATTCATTCCTGGGCTTATCTTTTCGTTGATATTGTGAAGAGTGTTTTCTTCTGTTGTATCTTCTATTCCCTGTGTGTGTGTGGCTATACAAAGGGTATGGTTTTCTGCTATTTTAATGAATTTACTTGTTTGCAGTAATTTTTCAGTTGAACCTCTTGGGTTTTCCAAGTTTATAATCATATTGCTTACAAAAAATATTTTTTAACTTATTTTTTCTCGTCTACTACTCTCAAATAATTAAAAAGTGGTAGTGACAATGGGCTCTATATGTTATTCCTGATGTATACTTTGGTATGCTTCTGATTCTTTTTTTAAGATTTTTTTTTTTTTTTTAAGAGACAGGGTCTCACTATGGCACCCAGGCTGGAGTGGAGTGACACAATCATAGCTCACCGCAGCCGTGAACTCCTGGGCTCAAGTGATCCTCCCCCACTTTAGCCTCCTAAGTAGCCAGGACCACAGGCATGCATCACCTTGCCCAGCTAATTTTTTAAAAATTATTTTTTATAGAGACAGGGTCTTGTTATGGTGTCCAGACTGGTCTCGAACTCCTGGCCTCAAGTGATCCTCCCAACTCAGCCTCCCAAAGTATTGTGATTACAGACATGAACTACCACGTCTGGCCTGTTTCTTCATTCTTGAAATAAGAATAAAATGACTGATACCTATTTTTCCTAAGAAAAACAGAAACACTTAAATGAAAAATTCCCTTGTGGAGAAAATCCCTTTACCATTTTTCCCCTTGAGGGCTAAAGCCTCTCTACTGGAAAAGGAAGATAAATCTATACAGCACTTGAGTGATTTCAAGACTGACACAGAAAGCTTACCTGAAAAGTATCAAGACGTTTTAAATGTTTTTTACATCCAGGAAAGCAATAACACGGTAAGGGAAAAACAATTTCCAGGTGTCCCACAAAATGGTAATTTTCTCCTACCCAAGGGCCCTGAAGTTTCTCTTCTAACAGTTATCCAGTGAGACTGTTTCCCCCACTGTGATGTTTCTCCCTGATAAGTTTGACACTGCACACAATCAGCTGTTTATGGATAAAAATTTTTACTATAATATATGGGTAACTGTTAGGGTAAACTATATATGTGAGAGAGTTATAAAGACATCTATGTATAATCTAGCTCACTATGGTTTGACATACTAATCTGATTTTTGGCAACTGCAAACCTTCCTTTCCCTCTTCAAACCATTCCATCTGGCTGCTGCAATGACCCACCCTATCAAAATGGTTCTTGTAAATCACATTCAGGTCACCAATACAACCAAGTCTCCTCAGAAATCTTTTTTTTTCTCTTTTTTTTCTGAGACAGAGTTTCGCTCTTGTCTCCCAGGCTGGAGGGCAATAGGGCCATCTCGGCTCACTGCAACCTCCACCTCCCTGGTTTAAGTGATTCTCCTGCCTCAGCCTCCCGAGTAGCTGGCATTACAGGCATGCACCACCATGCCCAGCTAATTTTTGTATTATTAGTAGAGATGGGGTTTCATCATGTTGGCCAGGCTGGTCTTGAACTCCTGACCTCAAGTGATTCACCCGTCTTGCCCTCCCAAAGTGCTGGGATTACAGGCGTGAGCCATCACACCCGGCCCAGAAATCTTACTAGTCCTCTCAACAGCATTCAACGCAAGTGATCCCTTTCTTTTTCTTGAAACTCACTTTTCCCTTGGCATCTATGACATCCATATTCCTTCAGCTTCTCCAACTGCTCCTTCTCAGTGGTCTTTCCAGTTCACCCTCTTCCTTCCAAAATGTGCAATGTTTTTAGTTCTTCAAAACAAGCTTTCTGCTTATCTCATATAATTTTTCTCTTTGGCACGAAGGGAAGCCCATCTATCCATAGCTTTAATTACTCTCAAATCTGAGCTCCAGAACCACATATCCAAACTGTTTATATAATATATCCACTTCTATAACACTTAAGGATCTCAAATACATCATATCTCAGAATAAACTTAGGGACTATGACATGATTTGGCTCTGTTCCCCACCCAAACTTCATCTCAAATTGTAATCCCCACAAACCCCATGTGTCGAAGAGGGACCAGGTGAGAGGTGACTGGATCATGGGGCATTTTCCCTCATGCCATTCTCCTGATAGTGAGTTCTCACAAGATCTGAGGCCTAAGGCAATTTTCCCTGCTCTTGCTCACTTTCTCTCACCTGCCACCATGTAAGACTTGCCTCTTCCCCTTCCACCATGATTGCAAGTTTCCTGAAGCCTCCCCAGCCACGTGGAACTGGTGAGCCAATTAAACCTCTTTTCTTTATAAATCATCAGTCTTGGGTATGTCCTTACAACAACGTGAGAATGGACTAATACAATCTTCAACTTACAGGTTACGCCACAAATGGCACTCTTCTCCCACCTAAACTGCACAAGCGAGAGGACTGTACAATTTTTCTCTTCTTTATCCTCTCTCCATATTTGGGCAATTGACAGGCCCTACTGATTCAGCCTACTAAATACCTATCAAATCTGTTCACTTCTCTCCACTTCCCACTGTCATCACCCAAAGGTCAAGACACCATCATCCTGTGGTCTAGCCTATTACATAATATCCTCCTAAGGAGTAGTCTCTCTGGGATCTATTATCTTCTTCTAATTCCACATTACAGTCAGACTCTGTTTATTTAAGTAAATCTGATCATGTTTAAAGCATACTGATGGCCTTCTGTTGTTCTAAGAATAAAAATTAAAATGGGGTCCTCTATTCATCTGGCCCCTACCTTTCTTGTATCTGACCTTTCTTCACAATTCCCCACTCTGCTTTCTGAGCTCTAATCAAAGTGGCTTTCTTTCGATTCCTAAACTACCATGCTTTTTTCTTACCTCTATAATCATTTTCTGCTAAATTTTTTCTACAAAACTTACCCAAATCAATTCTTTGTTATGACAGCAAATGTAAAGCACTTAATACTCAAAAAATGGTAGCCACTGTTGTATTAATCAGAATGTATATGGAAATTATTTTAATAATAAAGGGTCTTCATAAAATCTGGGTGAAAAATACTTAAAATGAAACTATGACAAAGTTCACATGGCATAGTAATACATACTTGATAACAAAAGGAAACATCCATATTTAATAAATCATTACAAAGCATAGACAATAAAATTTACAAGCATCATAAATATTACCCTAACCAAAAAAGATCATGTACATTATGTGATACAATATAAAATAGTACTTAAGAGTACAGGTTCTACAGCCAGATGAGCTGAGTTTTAATGCTGGTCTCAGCATTTCTTATTGTGAGAAATAAGCATGTATTTAAACTTCGAGGACTTTATATTCTCACCTGCAAAATGGAAATATTAATAGAATATACCTCAGACCCAAATGTTAAATGAGATAACTAATGCGAAGTAGTAATTTAAGAATGAAGCCTAGCACAGTAGTGTAACAGCTCAAAAAATGTTAACTATTAAGAACAGGAATGATGAGGTTGATAAAAAATGATTACTGCCATACTTACATATTGATTATAATTATAACCCAGTGTCTGGACTATATATCCTAAATGAAAATATCCTTAAGCTGAACAATAAACTTGAGAAAAGGTGTAACAATGACAATTACTAAAATAAATCCATGGACTAATAACCACATACTCAATAATTTTCCTTAAAACTTTAGAAAATATCAGAATATCTTTGGTATATAGTCCTTCCAGAAGGTTAGAAAGATCATTTATCACGCTAAGTAGAACTCATATACTATGCAGGAAATTACATCATATAGGAAATCATCTGAGACTAAATTACAACCAATGAAGTAAGATATAAAACCTGAGAAGCTGCAACACTAACACAAAGACATGTCAATGTCAGTTAAATCAAACTGACAAAAAACTCAAAGGCATTAAGGTACCTAATGAAATAAGTAATTTTTCTGGGTATCAAACTTTTAAAATAACACCTTTCTAGTATAGAATGGTTTTCTTTCACTAGAATGCAGGGCCGTGAGAAACTTCAAATTCTGCATTTCAAACTTCAGAAAGATTGGCAATGTTTGCCCATTTTGTAAATAACAGATTACAATAAGAGATAATAAAAACTTTCCTTCCCCAAAAAGAAAGTTTAAAAAATTCTTCCTTTTTTCTGGGTTTTCTTCTGCAGAGCTATGAAATTACACATTTATATACACTGTAATATTTAAAGTAGTCTATTTCTCAAGTTCCTTAGGATGAAACAGCAAATGAGAGGAGGAAAACTTTTTTTTTTTTTTGAGACGGACTCTCACTCTGTTAAACAGGCTAGAGTGCAGTGGTGCAACCTCAGCTCACCACAACCTCTGCCTCCTGGGTTCAAGTGATTCTCATGCCTCAGCCTCCTGAGTAGCTGGGATTACAGGCACCCACCACCAGGCCAGGCTAATTTTTTTGTATTTTCAGTAGAGACAGGGTTTCACCATGTTGCCTGGCTGGTCTCAAACTCCTGACCTCATGTGATCTGCCTGTCTCGCCCTCCCAAAGTGCTGGGATTACATGTGCGAGCCACCACGACCGGCTGAGGGAAACCGTTTCGTGGCTTCCATAGCTTAGGTTTTAAACTTCCACTTTATGAAGGAGCCATCAATGAAAACTGATCAATTACCTCTAGTAAGAGCAACATCCTAAGGAAGCCCTGTTCACAAATTAAAGATCTGAGAGTTGGTCTAGGAAGCATACATGAAAAATAAAAAACAAAACAAACAAACCATTGTCCTAATTCCAAAATAAGCTGAACACCATACATTTATGACACTTCCACATCTCACTTTTCTATCAGCCAGTTATATAGTCAGTACACAACTGGTACTAGCATAGCATCTAAGCATATTAACACTAAATAACTGATGTTCCAATGATGGCACCTAGGCAGTACAAGACCTAAATTAAAGCAATAGCAGTTACTGTAAACACCATCTAAATATGACACATGTAAAATCAGTAAAATGGCTGGACATGTAGGCACCAGTGAATTCCTACCAAACACAAATGAGTTAGAATCCCAAAACGTACAACAGATTTTAAAGAACAATGTTAACTAAAAAGTATCCTGACTTCTAACATTTTAAATTAGTCATGTCTATTTCTGACCTTGATATAAGCCCCCAGTTTCCAGCTACCTCTTGAAAACAAGTGCCCTATAATAAAAGCTCAACAGTGAAGGCTACATTAAGCCCATAATGGACTTACCAAGTCAGATGACTCTATGTTGAGTCCCCTTAAAAGAAGCCCCTTGTCATCAGCTTACTCTGCATATAAAACTGTAAAAATGCACATCAGCTTTCTTCCCTTTTAAAAAAATTAACTAGGGTATAAAAGATGAAGGACCATTCTCTCAGAAAGCATACTTTTTTCATGACTAAAATCATTTTCCTAATCAGGGTCCTGTGGCTTTTTGCCCACCCGTACGATGTCACTATTATTCTGCCACAATAAAATGATTTGCTTTTTTTATACTAGCTGTACCTTACACTTTAATTTCATATACACTGTATTTCAGAAACATGGTTTAGGTGCTCTAATTTGAGCACGGAGCAATAACACTACTTTTATGCAAAGAAATGAGAGTCAGACTCAGAATTAGTGACAAATTCAGCAGCTCTCTCTTCTGGATTTGGCTGTCAATTAAATATCTAAAGAGAATAAACAAGCACTACAGACTCCAGGAACACGAAGTGTTCTGCTACAAGAGCTCTATTTCTTAAAGTATCATCTTTAAAATGCAAGTGTAATTTGCATTTCAATCTAGAATACCTGTCTTATTTCTGTCTTTAAAGCTTAAAATCTCTATTCTTGTACACCATACACAAAAAAACAACTCAAGAAGGATTAAAGACTTAAATGTAAGACCTGAAACCATAAAAATCCTTGAAGAAAGCATGAGGGAAAGCTCCTTGACATGGTCTTGGTAATGATTTTGTAGATATGACAACAAAACCATAAGCAAATAAAGCAAAAATAAATGATTAGGACGTCAAACTGAAAAGTTTCAGCACGCTCAACAAAATGAAAAGATAACCTACAGAATGGGAAAAAACCTTTGCAAGTCATATATCCATCAAGAAAAGAAGCTAATATCCAAAATGCATAAGAAACTCATACAACTTAATAGCACAAACCCACAAATAGCCTAATTTTAAAATGGGCAAAGGACCTGAATATACATTTTTCCAAAGACATGCATTTTTCCAACATGCATATAAAAATGTACTCAACATCACAAATAATCAGGGAAATGCAAGTCAAAAGCATGAGATGTCACGTCATACCTGTTAGGATGGCTATTATCAAAAAGTCAAATGGTAACAAATGTTGGTGAAGATGTGAAGAAAAGAAACCACTGCACACTGTTGCCGAGATTGTAAACTGATGGAGCCATTATGGAAAACAGTATGGAGGTCTCTTAAAAAAAAAACTAAAAATAGAACTACCATATGATCCAGTAATTTCATTTCTGGGTATATATCCAAAGGAACTGAAATCATTACCTTAAAGAGATATCTGAATGTTCACTGTAGCTTTTTTTTTTTTTTTTTTTGAGACAGAGTTTCACTCGTCTCCCAGGCTGGAGTGCAACGGCACGATCTCAGCTCACTGCAACCTCTGCCTCCCAGGTTCAAGAGATTCTCCTGCCTCAGCCTCCCTAGTAGCTGGAATTACAGGTGTCTGCCACCATGCCCAGCTAATTTTTTGTATTTTTAGTAGAGACGGGGTTTCACTATGTTGGTCAGGCTGGTCTCAAACTCCTGATCTCAGGTGATCCACCTGCCTCAGCCTCCCAAAGTGCTAGGATTACGGGCGTGAGTCACCGAGCCCAGCCACTGTAGCATTATTCACAATAGGCAACATACAGAAACAACCCAAGTGTCTGTCAGTGGATAAATGGATAAAGAAAATGTGGGGGGGGTGTGTGTGTACATAATGAATTATTCAGCTTAAAAAAGGAAAGCCTGTCATTTGTGACAATATGGATGAACATGGAGGATATTATGTTAGTTGAAATAAGCCAGACACAGAGAGATAAACACCCATGATGTCATTTATACATGGAATCTATAGAGACAGAACTCAAAAAACAGAGAGTAGAACAGTAGTCACCAGGAGCTGGGGTAAGGGGGAATGGGTGGATTTTGGTCAAAGGTTACAAACTTTCAGTTGTAAGATGAGTTAGTTCTGGAGATATATAGCATGGGACCTACAGTTAATAATTTGTACACACGGAATGGCTGAGAGTAAATCTTAAGTGTTCTCACCACACACACACACGATTGTTATGTGAAGTGACGGTTATGTTAGTTTGACTGTGACAATCACTTCACAATGTATACATATATCAAAACATCATGTTGTATACCTTAAATATATACAATTTCCATTTGTCAATTACACCTTGATGAGGCTACGGAGAGGAATAAATTATCCTCACCAGGTGATGAAAGTTTTGCCCCGGTCATGATGCTAATAAACCAAGCCTGGGAATGAACTCTGGCTGGCTGCCTTTCATCTCCAGAAAAGCTGCTTCAGTGCCTTATCCATCTGAGATACTTTATCTCAGAGCATCCCCGAGTGTGGACCTCTGATTACATGTACATACTTCTTTAAAATAATCTGTAACTTACCTATAAGAAACTAATGCTCAATATTTTCTATAGTTAAAAAAATGTAGACCAATAATATGCCAAATGGCACCCCAGTCATTAATTCGTTTAGCAAGTATTAAGTTGTTATCAGTGTCTGGTCTTCTTCCAGGTAGATGACAGCAGTTGGAATGAGTTGAACCTAAGTTTTCTGGTTTTATTGTTTGTTTATTTCTGTTTTTTGCACTATTTGACTATTTGGTTAGTTCTGAAAGCATCATCACAATCAAGACAATACATTTATCTTAAACCACAATATTTCCTTTTATTCTCTGTATTTCCTTTCTCCTGCTCCTCTCTGTCATCCCCCTCCAGGAACAAATTGTCTGCTTTCTATTCCTTTTATTCTCTATATTTCCTTTCTCCTGCTCCTCTCTGTCATCCCCCTCCAGGAACAAACTGTCTGCTTTCTATTCCTACAGTTTATGTTAATTATCATTATGGATCTTTTCAAACATACGCAAAAGTAGAGAATTCATAAAGATCCCTCACTCATCTATCACCCAGCTTCAATAATCGCTCATGTGATTCTCCCACCGTAGCCTCCCAGGTAGCTGGCTCTACAGGTGTGCACCACCGCGCCTGGCTGTAACTACATTTTAATTGTTACAAGCAAAGCATGAATCTGAAAATTAGTAAGAATAAATACAAATTAATCATATGTTAAAGATATCTTCCAAATGTAATTTATTACCCATATGATGTAAGTTAAATCTTTTAGTGTTTCTGTTTGGTAGCGAACTTTTATTTTAAATATTTTATTTTACTTATACAGTCTAACCCATTTTTTAAGAAACAGATGTTATATGAGAATATTTACATTACCCAATGAATATTTTAAAATTCATAATGTTCTTTAAAATATATAATAAAACTTAGGCTCCAAACTCAGCAGAGAAAAATTAAATCTAACTGATATGCCAAATTTTTGGTTTTGAATTTCTGACTATTTCAAAAAAATATGTTAATGTAAACTCATTACCTTTTTGCTTTTTATTTTGTATTACAGTTAGAAATATGAAGTTAATAGTACATCGCACAGAAAAATAAAATTAAACATGATGTTATATCTTGGAAAATACTAAGAGGCCTTTTGAGGAAAAAAACACTTCATCAATTTGAAAAACAACCTATGGGAAAAAAATTGCAAATCACATATCTAATAAATGAAAAACTCTCAAAAATCAACAGTAAGGAAAGAAACAATCCAATTTTTTAAATGTGTAAAATAGCTGAACAGACACATTATTCCTCTACCCCCCAATATACAAATAAGCACATGAAAAAATGCTCAACATGTTAGGTCCTTATAGTAAAACCACGAGATACTAGCACACACTTATTAGAATGACTAAAATGAAATATAGCAGTGCCAAGTGCTGTCAAGGACACAGATCAACCAGAAATCTCATAAGATACTGTGGAGATGTAAAATGGTATAGTTGCTTTGGAAAATGCTATGGTGATTTTTCACAACATTAAACATACAGGCATACCTTGGAGATATTGCAGGTTCAGTTCCAAACAACCATAATAAAGCTAACATCACAATAAAGCAAGTCACACAAATTTTTTTGTTTCTCAGTGCACGCAAAACATGTAAAAGTTATGTTTACATTATACTATAGCCTATTAAGTGTAAAATAGCATTACGTCCAAATAAAACAAACATACATATCACAATTTAAAAATACTTTATTGCACTGGGTGTGGTGGCTCATACCTGTAACCTCAGCACTTTGGAGGCTGAGGAGGGCAGATCACTTGAGGTCAGGAGTTCGAGATCAGCCTGGCCGGCACGGTGAAACCCCATCTCTACTAAAAGTACGAAAATTAGCTGGGCATGGTGGCGGGCACCTGTAATCCCAGCTATGTGGGAGGCTGAGGCAGGAGAATCGCTTGAACCTGAGAGGTGGAGGCTACAGTAGCACTTTTAATTTCCTTTAAGAACTTTTTCTTTTGCACTCACAACTTGGCTTCCTGGCACAAGAGGCCTCGCTTTTCAGCCTCTCTTGGCTTTCAACATGTCTTCCTCACTAAGCTTAATCATTTCTAGCTTTTGACTTCAAGCGAGAGGTGTGCAAATCTTCCTTTCACTTGCACACTTAGAGGCCACTATAGGGTTAACTGGCTTAATTTCAATATTGTAGTATCTCTGGAAATGGGGTCACAGTAGAGGCAGAGAAATGAGGGAATAGCCAGTTGGTGGAGCAGCTGAAACACACACAACATTTATCCATTAAGTTCGCTGTCTTATATGGGCACAGTTTGTGGTGCCCCAAAACAATTACAATAGTAACATCAAAGATCACCCATCACAGATCACCGCAACAGATAAAATAATACTGAAAAGGTTTGAAATATTGAAAGAATTATCAAAATGTGACACAGAGACAGAAAGTGAACGCATGCTGCTGGAAACATGGTGCTGATAAGACGCTCAACACAGGGTTGCCATAAACCTTCAATTAAAAAAAAAAAAACTGTAATTTGCAAACTGCAGTAAAGTGACGTGCAATAAAATGAGGTATGCCTGTCCATTTATCGTATGACCCAGCAATATCACTCCAAGGTATTTTCCCAGTGGAATACTACTCAGCAATGAAAAGCAATAAATTATTGGTGCATCAACACAGATGACTTTCAAATGCACTATACTAAGTGAAGTCAGATTCAAAAGGCTACATACCATATAATTCAATTTATATGATGTTCTGGAAGAGGCCAAACTACAGAGACAAAAATCTTACCAGTGTTTGTCACAGGATGTTGGTAGGAGAGGGGCTCACTTCAAAAAGTACAAGGTACTCCCGGGGAGTGACAGAACTAGTCTGTATCTTGATTGTGGTAGTAGTTATGAAACTGTCAACACTCACAAAACTATACACTAAAAATGGTAAAGCTTATTGTATGTAAATTGTATGTTAAAAGAAGTCTGAGATCAACACCACATATTTCCCTTCATGGAAAAGGAAGATTTAAACTACCTATGTATATCTAAACATATCTAAACAAAACACTGGAAAAAATCCTCAGCTTTTCTGCAAAATAAAATAAATTAACATTTGCCCATCTTTCTCCAAAAGATCAAAACTTCCTGATTTATTGATAAGCAGATGCACTAAAAACTTACTGAACTTCTCGTCTGATGACTTCAATTTGCTCAGTGATTGATACAGGGTAAGGGAAGTGTCGGAGGTTTATGGAAAGGAGAATGTATGAAACATCTGTTTAGGAGAAAGACAAGTTTTTAAAAGGGCCACACAGTAAATACTTTAGGCTTTCATGGGGCCATATGATCTCTGTCACAACTACTCAACTTTGCTGCGTAGCCACAGATAATACATTAAGGAACTGGTATGGCTCCGTTCCAATAAAATTTGAATCACGACAATAGACAGGTGGAGCTGGCCCATTGTTTGAACTAAAGATCCAATCTGGATGAGCAGGAGAATGAAAGGACTAAGGAAATCATTTCCAGAAGTCATTATGGGTCCACTTAAAATCTAAAGTGACCCTAATTCACTGTGGCTTTCTGTTGGAGTAAAACAGTCAGGTGAATAAAAAGATCATTAAATTTACTTATGGCTGTAATTTAGCCAACTTAAGTACTACGTATGAGAGGGCAAGGGTATGAATGTAAGCAAGGGAGTGAATATGATAAATGATGACAATTTAAATTAAATAAGGAAAATGAAGATACAAGGAAAAAGAGGGATAGTGAAAAGGAGGTAGAATCACTGGATTGTGAGTCCTCCTGAAGACGAAGGATTGTTGAAACCTAAGCACTAAATGACATGAGGAGGAATGATAGGAGAGTGTGTCTGGGAAATAAGAAACTAAAGTCACAGGAAGACTAAAGCTTGGTGAGCAATGGTCTAAAGTATGACTATGACAGAGGAAGAATAAATGACAGCGTCACCAACAAAACAGAGATCTAAGAACTGAGAGGGTGGGGCATTCAAAATAACCTGACGGGGTTGACAAGCTATTTTTCTCTTTTTCTTTTTTAACACAAAGGGCCACACATTAAATAATATTAAGCTTTGTAGACCAAAAGGTAAATATCAAGGATACTGTATACAAACTCATGTAATAAGAGAGAAAACAATTTCCACAACAATTTTATTAATGAAGTGCAAACTCTAATAACAATGCATAACTTTTCACCATACAGGTCTACTGATGAAAACACTGGAATTCTCTTTTATAGGGCTTCAAAATTAGCATTCCCTATCATTAAAGTCAATTGTAAATGTATGTTAATGCTGATCTGCAATGAGATTTTATGCATTTCATCTTTGAAACCATCTTGTCACAAAGACATACTGATAACAATCCATGAAAACGTTATTTTATCAAGCATTATTTACCACTTAGAAGGCATTTACAAAAAATTTTATTAGATCCCTGATATTTGCCTTTTATCATGTATTACACTGGAGATTAATTACTCCCAATTAAAGAGCAGGTAGAGTTGCAGAATTAAGTGGATTCTGAAATATGAAAATTCTCTTTGCACTTGCATCAAGGTCCAAAATCTGATGAAATTGTAGTTTGAGCTTGGAAAATATATCCACTGCCTATTTGTGTGAGAATGGAGATTTTGCTTCTTGTTCTAACTTATATCACAGGAAGTACATAAAGCAGCATTTTGTGATTCAATATCAGGTGCTGTCAAGATAACTTTATCATGGGAGAAATTTTACATATAGACACTGGTTTCCCTTGTAATAACAGACTGAATTTATTAAGAAACATTTTCAAGTCTTCAGCAAAAGCTAATTTCCAAAGCTATTCTTCAGTGATTGAGACTGGTGCTATTAATTCAGAAAAAGTTTAATTTTGGCTTTACATTCAAAAGCTCCCAATAAGACTTTACCATTTCTAAGATATTAAACTGCTATACAGTAGAGTAAGTCAGAACATTCAGCTTCCATAGCTGACAGAAATTCACAGAACATTGATAACAGTTAAGTCCACCAGAGCAAATGAAGTTCACTATTCACACTATTGGTTCAATGACACATAATGTATTCAAATGTTTCTCACAAAGTACTGGTCACAAATACTACCATGAAAGGCCATAAACTTTAAATGCTTTGTATTATTTCTCAAGCTTCGTAAATTAGTCCAACTAAACTATTCTGTTCCACATGTATTTTTTTTCCCCACCATTCGCTGTAACACAACTTAGCAGATCCACTTCAGTTTATATTAAAATAATGTTTTGTCAAGTTCTTTAAAATATTCATTTTTTTGAAAACACCTTGACATTTAAGTTGCATACCATTCCATTTATCCATTTAAAGTGTATAATTCCATTTTGAAACTATTCTTGCCTATGGTTCTTGCACAGAGACGAATTCTTCAGTCACTTCAAACCTTGTATTGACTTCTTGAATAAGTAACAGTGTAATATTGTAGTAAAAGAAGAAATATATATTTAGGCTGGGCACGGTGGCTCTGCCTGTAATCCCAGGACTTTGGGAGGCAAAGGCGGGTGGGTCACCTGAGGTGAGGAGTTCAAGACCAGCCTGGCCAACATGGTGGAACCCTGTCTCTACTACAAATACAAAAATTAGTCAGGTGTGGTAGCATGCACCTGTAATCCCAGCTACTCAGGAGGCTGGGGCAGGAGAATCACATGAACCTGGGAGGCTGAGGTTGCAGTGAGTCGAGATTATGCCACTGCACTCCAGCCTGGGAAATAAGAGAAAGACTCCGTCTCAAAAAAAGAAAAAGAAATATACATTCAATTTTTGTCCCCAGGTCCAGACAAAGAGCTCCTAAAACTCTAGTAATTTCCTGAGTGATTGGGGTGATAAAAGCATCTTTTGTTCTAGTATTTGGTCTTTGTCCCTGATTCCTGACAGAGCTCCTAAAATCCTTTCAATTTCCTGAGTGATAGGAGTGTCTTTTGTTCCTGACACAGAACTCCTAAAATCCTAGGAATTTCCTGGGTGATAGGAGCCTCTTTCATTCTAATGAGGAGACTCTTTCTGGGACCCTAGATAGCTTCAGGATAGGGGCTGGTCACCAGAAAGACAAGGCCTTGAGTAGAAGCCTAGAAATTTCAGCCCCATTCTCCTCAACCTCCAGGAACGGAAGAAGGGCTAGAAACTGAGTTAATGATCAATCCATCATGCCTACATTACTAACCTCCATAAAAGTCCCTAAGTAATGAGGTATTGAGAGCTTCTGGGTTGGTGAACACATCCAAGTGCCAGGATGGTGGCACACCCTAAATCCACAAGACAGAAGCTCCGGTACCTGGGACCCTTCCAGACCTTGTCCTGTGGACCCTCTTCATCTGGCTGTTCATCTGTATCCTTTATAATAAAATGGTAAATGTAAGTAAAGTGCTTTCCTGGGTTCTGTAAACTGTTATAGCAAATTATTCAAACTCCCTCCCCCTGTGATTTATAGCCAGTTGGTCAGAAGTACAAGAGGCCTAAACTTGTGATTGGCATCTGAACAGGGGGCAGCCTTGTGGGACTGAGCCCTTAACTTGCAGGATCTGATGCTAACTCCAAGTAGTTAGTGTCAGCATTTAATTAAACTGTATAATAGGACACCGGCTGGTGTCCAGAGTTGGAGAAGTGTTTGTTGGTATGAGGAAAAACCCACACATTTGGTGTCAGAAGTGGGTAGAAACAGATCATAGTAATTGGTACCATCTGTCAACTCATCAATAGCCAAGGAAAGCCACTTGAAATCATCTGCTTTGTTTTTTAATTGACTATTGATGTTGATACCATGTAGGATTTCATTTGAGAATCAGAGTTCCATCAAAAAAAGTTTAAAAGCCATTCTCCTATATTAGTTTCACTCCAATTTCTTCTGTTTATACTACTATTAAATTTCACCTGTAATTATTCTTCCTCTGAAATGTCTTTCATGTCCATTTCATTCCATTTTCAGTCTTAAGGTCTTTTTCAGACCCTTATCACCTAATAAAATATACTTTGCTAGAGTATGATAGTAGTATTCCTAAGAAATCTCATTATAAAACAATCATTTCAATGAGGCAGGGGAAAGAGAGACTGAGATTAGTTTCAGAAGTTAGTTTCCTTCAGGGGAAAAAAATTTAATAGCTAATTAATTAGATCTACAATGCAAACACTGATGAGCAAATATATCCAGACTGTTACAGAGTAAGTAGCTTTAACTCTCAGTTCAAAAGAGTAATGACTTCATGTAAACTTCAAGTTTACACACAATATTCCAAGAACAGCTTTCAAATACAAAATATCACGTAAAATACAAGGGGGGAAATGAACAAAAATACTTCTATTCTGCTAAGACAGTATGTTACTACTACTTATTTTTTTGCTGCAATATTTTACTTTTTAATGTCAGAAAAGGCCTAGATAATGTTAGACATTGAGCAAATTCTCCTATTAAATAATCTACCAGAAGTCTGGATGATTAAAGCATAGCATCAATATTGCTTTTAGTAGCCAGCTTCCACCCATCCTGTAACAATCAAGAGCTTCTTCAGCCTTGCCTGGTATCTCATCTTCTTAACAACAGCACTTCAAAAGTTTCCCAGACTGTCTCTAGTATTTCTGTTGAAGGTTTCTGCATAAGCCAAACCCCCTTGGATCTGTCACAGAATCCTAACATTTTAAAATAATACCTTTCAGGTTCCTATAGGTCCACTGTCTATTTCTCCTAAACATCATTTAAGAAAACAAAATGTCTGAAGAACAGGTAGAGCACAAGATTTTTCTATTGGGATAAAGTTGGACTTTCTCAGGACTCTAGAGTCACAGTGGATCAAACTCCATGTCCTCTCCCTCTATCCATTGATAAAGAACTCAAAGGTTGGTGAAGTGGGCAAGACCATATATGACTGATTTTTAAGGTGAAGAGGGATGAAGTGGGAAAGAATATATATGATTTTTAAGGTAGAGTTCCTCCATTATATAAGTACAATAGGCCCATATAGAATACTGTGGGTCTTCAAACAGCAACAAATAGGTTGTTCTTTTTGTGTTTGCAGTCATTTTGTTTTTTTCATGAATGCATTTGTCTCTTTAATTTTAACTAATCACACAAATGTAAAACAAGAAAGAGTAGGGGTCATTATTCTTGTATCAGATAAAACAGACTTTAAACCAACAGTAAAAAAAGACAAAGAAGGTCATTTTATAATGACAAAGGATTCAATTCAATAAAAAGACTTAGCTATCCTAAATATATACGCACCCAAAACTGGAGCACCTAGATTCATAAAGCAAATATGTCTAAACCTAGGAAAAGATGTATACAGCCATACAATAGTGGGAGACTTCAACATCCCACTGACAGCATTAAATGAGGCAGAAAACTAACACAGAAATTCTGGACAAGTGTCTGATTTCTCACTTGACCAATTGGACCTAATAGACCTCTACAGAATACTCTACCCAACAACCACAGAAAATACATTTTTCTCATTTGCACACAGAACATACTCTAAGATCAACCTCATGCTGGGCCATAAATCAAGTCTCAATAAATTAAAAAAAATGGAAGTCATACCAAGCACATTCTCAGACCACAGTGGAATAAAAATAGGTATCAATACCAAGAAGAACCCTCAAAACCACATAATTACTAGAAACTAAACAACTTGCTCCTGAATGACTTTTGGATAAACAATCAAATTAAGGCAGAAATCAAAATATTCTTTGAAATAAATGAAAACAAGAGACACAACCTACCAAAATCTATAGAATGCAGCAAAAGCAGTATTAAGAGGAAAGTTTATAGCATTAAACTCCCATATCAAGAGGACAGAAAGATTTCAAATTAACAATGTAACATCACACCTAAAGGAATTAGAAAAACAAGAACAAACTAATCCCAAGGCTAAAGGAATAAAACAGAGTAGAACTAAATGAAACTGAGACCCCAAAACCATACAAAGAATCAACAAAACAAAAAGTTGGTTTTTTGAAAGGATAAACAAGACTAACAGACCACTAGCTAGATTAACAAAGGAAAAAATTCAAGTAAGCACAATCAGAAACAACAAAAGTGACATTACAACTAATCCCACAGAAATACAAAAGCTCCAAGGAGATTATTACGAACACCCCTATAAACAAAAACTAGAAAATCTAGAGAATACAGTTAAATTCTTATAAACACACAACCTCCCAAGATTGAATCAGGAAAAAATTCAAATCTTGAACAGATCAATAAGGAGTTTCAAAATTAAATCACTAATAAAAAACACACCAACCAGGGGGAGGGGGGAAAGCCCTGGACCAGATGGATTCACAGCTGAATTCTACCAAATGTACAAAAGACAGCTGGTACCAGTCCTACTGAAACTATTCCAAAAAATCAAGGAGAAGGGATTCCTCCCTAACTCATTCTACGAAACCAGTATCATCCTGATACCAAAATCTGGCAAAGACACAATGAGAAAAAAAAAAACACTAAAGGCCAGCATCCCTGATGGAAATAGATGCAAAAATCCAGAACAAAATACTAGTAAACTGAATCTAGGAGTACAACAAAAAGTTAATTCAGTTTGATCAAGTATGCTTTATTCCCGGGATGCAAAGCTGGCTCACCATACGCAAATCAATGAATGTGATTCACCAAATAAACAGAATTAAAAACAAAAATCACATAATCATATGATCAGCTCAATAGACACAGAAACAGCTTTTGATAAAATCCAACATCCTTTCATTATAAAAATCCTCAAAAAACTAAGCATCAAAGGAACATACCTCACAATAATAACAGGTATCTATGACAAACCACAATCAACATTATGCTGAACAAGCAAAAGCTGGACACATTCCCCCTAAGAACTGGAACAAGACAAGGACTCCCATTCTCATCACTCCTCTTCAACACAGTACTGGAAGTCCTAGCCAGAGCAATCAGGCAAGAGAAAGAAATAAAAGGCATCCAAACAGGAAAAGAGAAAGTCAAATCGTCTCTCTTTGCTGACCATATGATTCAGTATCTAGAAAACCCTAAAGACTCTGCCAAAAGACTCCTACACGTGATAAACAATTTCAGTAAAGTTTCAGAATACAAAATCAACAGCATTTCTATACACCAACATTCAGCTGAGAGACAAATCATGAACATAATCCCATTTACACTAGACGCACATAAACACACACACACACACCCCCCCCTCATACCCTAGAAATACATCTAACCAAGGTGAAAGATCTCTATAAGAAGAACTACAAAACACTGCTGAAGGAAATCATAGATGACATAAACAAATGAAAAAAATGTTCCATGTTAATGAACTAGAAGGAATCAATGCCATTAGAATGTCCATACTTCCCAAAGCAATCTACAGATTCACCACCATCCCTATCAAACTACCAATGTCATTTTTCACAGAAATAGAAAAAAACTATTCTAAAATTTATATAGAATCAAAAAACAAAAAACAAACAAACAAAACGACAGCCCCAACAGCCAAAGCAATCCTAACCAAAAAGAATAAAACCAGGACTTCAAACTATACTACAGGCTACAGTAACCAAAACAGCATGGTACTGGTACAAAATTAGATACACAAACCAATGGAACAGAACAGAGAACCCAGAAAACAAAGCTGCACCTACAACCAACCGATATTCAAGAAAGTTGGCAAAAAATAATCAGTGGGGAAAAGACTCCTAATGGAGCAGCGGAAACTAGCTAACCATATCGGGAAGAATGAAACTGGACTCCTACCTATCACCATATGCAAAAATTAATGCAAGACAAATTAAAGACTTAAATGTAAGACATAAAACGATAAAAATCCTGGAAGAAAACCTAGGAAATACCCTTCCAGACACAAGCCTTGGCAAAGAATTTATGACTAAGTCCAGCAATTGCAAAAACAACGAAAACTGACAGGCAGGGCACAGTGGCTCACACCTGCAATCCTAGCACTTTGGGAGGCCAAAGTAAGAGGACTGCTTGAGGCCAGGAGTTCAAGACCAGCCTAGGCAACATGGCAAGACCTGGTATCTACAAAAAAGCTGCAACAAAAACAAAAACTGACAAGTGACACCTGAAGAAACTAGCATTTCTGCATAGCAAAAGAATCAGCAGAGTAAACAGACAACCTACAGAATGGGAGAAAACATTCTCAAACTACGCATTCAACAAGAAACTAATATCTAGAACCTGTAAGGCAGTTAAATCAACAAGTAAAAAACAATTAACCCCATTAAAAACTGGTCAAAGGACATGAGAACAGACACTTCTCAAAATAAGACATACAAGCAGTCAGTATATGAAAAAAGCCAGGCACAGTGGCTCATTCCTGTAATCTCAGTACTTTGGGAGGCTAAGGTAGGTGGATCACTTGAGCCCAGCAATTTGAGACCAGCCTGGGCAACACGTTGAAGCCTGATCTCTACAAAAAGCAAAAATTAACTGGGAGTGGTGGTGTGCACCTGCAGTGCCAGCTACTCGGAAGCCTGAGGTGGGAGGATCACTTGAGCCTAGGAGGTCGAGGCCGCAGTGAGCCCAGATCATGCCATTGCACACCAGCCTAAGTGACATAGCAACACCATCTTAAAAAAAAAAAAAAAAAAAGAACACCATAATGACATACTCTCTCACACCCCTAAGAAGGGCTATTACTAAAATGTCAAAAAATAACATATGTTGGTGAAGCTACACAGAAAAGGGAACATTTATACACTATTGGTAGAAATGTGAATTATTTCAGCCACTGTGAAAAGCAGTCTAGAGATTTCTCAAGGAAGTAAAAATAGAACTACCATTTGACCCAGCAATCCCATTACTGGGTACATGCCCAAAAGAAAAAAAAAAAAATTCTACCGAATGACACATGCACTCATAGGTTTATGGCAGTACCATTCACAACAGCAAAGACACACAATCAACATAGGTATCCATCAGCAGTGGACTGGATAAAGAAAATGGGGTACATATACACCATGGAATACTATACAGGTATAAAAAGAGCAAAATCATGTCTTTTGCAGCAACATGGATGCAGCTAGAGTCCATCACCCTAAGTGAGTTAACGTAAAAAATAGAAAACTAAGTAACACATATTCCCACTTACAAGTGGTAGCTAAATCTTGGGTACATGCAGACATAAAAATGGGAACAACAGACACTAGGGACTCCAAAAGGAACAGGAGGAGGAGTGGGGGAAAGGCCTGAAAAACTTCCTATTGGGTACTAGGTTCACTGACTGGGTGACAGAATCAATAGAAGCCCAAATCTCAGAATCGTGCAATATCCCCTTGTAAGAAACTTGTATATGTACCCCCTGAATCTAAAGTAAAAATTTTAACTAAAAAAAATTGTAATAATCAAACTACAACCTTGTCAATTCACTCCTAGGTAATTAAGAGTAAACTTAATTATCTAGTATATTTGCCAGAATATATTTTCTGGAATAGTATAATTGCAAATAGTATAATTACCGGAGTATATTTTCTGGAATAATTAAAAATGTACACTGACGCTAGGCACAGTGGCTCACGCCTATAATCCCAGCACTCTGGGAGGCCAAAATGGGAGGATCGCTTGAGCCCAGGAGTTCCAGACCAGCCTGGGATAGATAGGGAGACCCCATCTCTTAAAAAAAAATACAAAAAATTAAAAAAGATTACCCAGGCATGGTGGTATGCTTCCAATATTCAAAAATCCTGAGGTCTTCGGGAGTCTGAGTTTAAAGAAGTAATTATTTTTCCAAAAGAATATGGTGTGAAATAATTTGTCAAACAAAGCATTATATCGAGACCCAACTGAACGAATGTTTCATCTTCTGTAGAATGTAAAATAATTTTTCAAGGGGCCCTACATTAAAGGAAGGCAGGTTAACAAGTCAAAGAGTAGAGAAACTTATCTTGTTTTAGAGTACACTTTCTACAGTTTTTGAAAATATTTTAAAAGGGGAAATCAAACCATACTATGGTCAAATAAGAAAAATAAGAAACTACTGTCAAAAGTAACTTCAGTCAGGCATGCTGGTGCACCCCTGTAGTCCCAGAAACTCAGGGAAGCTAAGGCGGGAGGATTGTTTGAGCCCAGGAGGTAGAGGCTGCAGTGAGCTATGATCACGCCACTGCACTCCAGCCTAGGCAACAGAGGGAGACTTCACCTCTGAAAACAAAAAAAGTATTTAAGTTTTACCTACTTTCTCAAAATGACCAAAACTAAAGTAATATTACATTCCTTAAAGCTTAACTATGTTGTTCCATTTGTTTTAGAAAAATTTAAATACCTAAATTTGATTAATACATTTGTAATTATGATTAAATATTTTTGCATAAAAATATTAAATATTATACAATTTTTTTCATATTATGATTAACAAAACAGTAACATATTTTCCAAATTTCCATCTTTCCTCACAAAACAGTATTTTTTTTAACATGGCAGTTAAATGCCTTGGTATCTTGTAATGCTTTGCAAGATAAATCTGACACTCCTTAGCTTAGCATCAAGGCTAGACAATGCAATTCCAAAATCAAGCTTTCTAGACTTATCTCCTCACCCCCACTCTCCCCGTCCTTCCTGCTCTCCTCAGAACGGCTATTTACATGCACATCTTGTCTCTGCCCACTCCATTGTGAAATCCGGTCTTACCCCTCCACCCACAGACTTCCTTTCAGTGAAGCATAGAAGGCTACATACATACAGGTTACAGGCCAGGTCCAGGACTGGCTTTGCCCTTACCTGAACAAAATAAAAATCTCCCTGGTTAAAACCAAAAGTTGATGTCACTTCGAAATTTCCTTGGTATTTGATGTACCCTTTCAATAGCATATTGGTTAAGGGCACAAACTTTGAAGAGCTAGATTGTTATTTACCAGTTATACACACTGACGGAGGTGACTTAATCATTTTGAACCTCATCTGTAAAACAGGAATACCAGTACCCTCCTCACAGGACTGTTGTGTGGATAAAGTGAGACAATTTATGTATGGGGTTACCAGTGCTTGGTGGAGAACAGGTACTCAATAAATTTACTTGAGTATCACTAGGCTTATGATAATGATGAATTCTTAGGAATTGCTAGTTTTTTTTAAACTACAATGAAGTACCTGCCTCCTTCTGGTTCTTCTAAGCCAGCATATATGACACACTGCTTGGCCTCTTGTCCAGCATCTTCAAGTGTCTGGGTGTTTGCCTTGTCTGCCTCAGTTTTAACTTTAACTGTGTGTGTTTCTGAATCTATTATCTGAGTATCTGTTTACCTATTCTTGCTCAACGATTCCCAACTTCCCTCAGTACACTGTAGATTTTCCTTCTGGTCCTGGCTTCCATCATGCCTTTGCTTTACTACCTATGGTTCCTGTGATGACACTTGACTCCCATGCAACACATGGATTACAAAGTCTAAATCAAATTCACTCTTAGGGTCACTTAAATTCTATCTCTTCCATGAAGCCCCAATCTGAATCCTGTCTGGTCTATTTCAATGAAATTCTAAAGCTCAGGTTGTCTGCACCACTGTGTTGGAAATTTGACATATGCTTTATCAAACTGTGAGTCGCAGGATTCACATGTTCATTCACTCAATGACTACATAGAAGAACGAGACCACTTCAACCAAGTCTCAATTTGTTAAAGACTTGTTAAAACAAATGCTAAACATCTTTTTTAAATATAGCTGCTATGAACTAACAAAGAACATTCTATATAGATTTGAGGGGTAGGGATACTCATCCATAAAATATACACACTTAATTGAAAACTGGGCAACTTTCATTATAAAGCCTCTGATTTGCCATATTTCTGTTGTAAGACATAATAATAAAATGGAATCAATCTTCTGGATGACTTCTCCTATCCTCCTAAACAAAAAAAAAATTTAAGTATGGTTTAATATTTTTATACATATATCAGGTTTTTATAAATTTATATATATAATTACACCATACTTTAATTATATACATATATACACACACATATACATGATTTCTTTTATTGTCTTTACTGAGATATTTTGATATATAGTGTTAAGCTTTTGCATGTTTTATGTATAACCAATCTTTTAGTAGGAATTATTAACAGCTTTGCAGATTTAAAAAAAATGGTTTCTGAAAGCTTTGTTAAAGCAGAAAATGTCAGTCCCAGCAATCCATACTTCTCTGCTTAATACTTCCTTGGCAAGATCTGTCCATGCCAGTGCAGTCTGGGCTTTAGCAATCACAATGCCAGGAGCTTGTAGTGCACACAACATTCTCAGTTATACAAACAGTATTCATTTCCTTCATCCTCACAAATTAAGAGTTAAACTCTAAGTAGGTCTTTAACATTTTCTTTCTTAAGACTTCTCTGTTAAAGCTAATTAACTATAAATTAGGGCTTGAAAAACGTGAGCAGAAAACTAATTTTTATCAATAACTGAACCATACTAAGGGAAATAAAAAGGGTTAAGCTACGTTAGTCAAGGGTAAATCAACATTCTCTCTAACCCCATCCCATTAACCCAACTGGTTTACAAAAATAAAAGTGCGTTATTATTCAGCTATTTAATACAGCTATTTTATACAGTTGTGAATAAAAGTCATAGTAAAGAGGAAAAGAGGACTGCTGTATTTTTAGGCATGAAGAACACCAACTTAGATGACAGGTTTTCCAGTATTTTTGTATTTTTAAAGACAGAACTGTATACATCTAAGAACTAAAGGCTCAAAAAAGAACCTTATGGAAAAAGAAACCTAGTGAACATATATAATTCTGAGTGATTTCGTTTTTTCAAAAATTTCTTTTGTTTTTGGGAGGAGAATCTCTTTTTTTTTTTGAGATGAAGTCTGGCTCTGTTGCCCAGGCTGGAGTGCAATGGCATAATCTCAGCTCACCACAATCTCTGCCTCCCAGGTTCAAACGATTCTCCTGCCTCAGCCTCCCGAGTAGCTGGGACTAAAGGCTTGTGCCACCACACCCGGCTAATTTTTGTATTTTTAGCAGAGATCGGGTTTCACTATGTTGGCCAGGCTGTTCTCAAACTCCTGACCTCATGATCCGCCTGCCTCAGCCTCCCTAAGTGCTGGGATTACGGTGTGAGCCACCACACCCAGCCAGGAGGAGAATCATTTATAAAAACTTCCCTATAGAAATAGCTTCGTAACATTTTTACTAATTAAAATAAAAAATAAATTATGAAACCTGGCATAACTAAAAAGCAACCATAATTTGTATAACAGAACATCAGGGTAGGTATTCTGTGGCTTACTATTTAGAGGAATTTACAAAACTAAAATTAAAAATGGTACTTAGGTTTTTTACTCTTCAATCCCTCTTGGTGATAAGACTGGAAGTTTCTTAGAGTAAAATGCTCATTGGGTGAGAAGAAAATAACACAACTACGGATATATGCCATTCTAACATTTATTCTATATATGCATTTTTAAAATAGGCACCTTAGACAAGGAAAGGGCACGTCAGACAAAAGTACTTGATCCACAAGGAAATCTGCCAGTGATGATAAATATTTAACCTTGATATGCACTTGATCAGTAATTCTGGCCCTAAACAAAATGAACAATTAGAATTATCTTCAACCTTAGCCTCAAGTCCTCATCTTCTCTCGCACACCCAAAACATCACCTAAATAAAGGATCTGTGATATTTACAAAAAAGATAATATTCACAAAAAAGGTAAATCTCCCATAATTGCCAAAAATAGCAGTCCTGAGGGTATTTAAAATGTGAGTTTTCAGTGCCTTAATCTAAAGGAATAAAGCTTAAACCAGAATTTCAGGGATCAGCCTTTGGATGAAAAAGTACACTCCCCTAAATTGGTATTTCATAGCCAAGCCCAAATTTAGGAAATGAAATTAAATAATAGCCTGTCTAGGGCATGTTAAACATTTTACCTTTTGAAACCAAATCAACTATGTTCTTAGTTTTAGTAAGACACAGGTTTCTTTATGGTTGGCCACAGCTACCAAGCGAGTAATGATTTTTAACCATGTTGCAAAGGGGCAGAGAACGGGCTTGGAGGCTTGAGGGACCAGGAGGAGACAGTATAATGAGACCTAAAGGGAGAAGGAAGGGTGTATGGAAAATGGAGCCTTTAAGGGCTGATGGTTTTCACCAACCTTTGAGGGTCAGTTAGGTGACTCATTACTCACTTGACAATTAGAAAATGGATAGAAATATGGAAAATCTTTTTTAATGCTGTAACTATTTAAATGTATTCTTCTAAACTAAGGGCCTACAGAGAAAGAAAGCCTTCACGTGGGCAAACTTTAGGGCACTACCCTCCTCCAAAAATAAAAGCCATTTAGAAAATGAAAGAACAGTAAGAACATAATAATAAATGATGGAGACCTATTTGTGGTTCTAGATATATATTCCCAAATAGGTTTAACAAAAAACATTTTACTGCCTTTGAAAAGAATCTACAAAAAGAATCAAGAATATGAAGTAAAGAAGAGAAAACTATCCCCTTATATCAGTTCCACCTAGCGGGGAGGGAACAATAGGGCAGAACTGATTCTCTCTTCAAAAGAACTTTTCTTTGTTAAGGAACCCTAGTGATTGCTTTGCCCTGGTTCCTCTCAACTCCTTATCTTCTTCTACATTGTTCTCTATAATATGAGAACTCCAGCCTTTGCTTCTACCGCTCTTAGATGCTACTATACCTATAGGAAGGCTAAGCCACAATTGGCTTAGTAGCAGAGCAAGAAAAACTCAAAAAGGCCCAAATATAACTTTCCGCTTCTAGTCCCATTCTGCATAGCCAGTGATTTCACATGTGTACTCTGGAATCACAGAGGCTTGAGCTGAAATCTTGGTTCCATCATTTATTAGATATACACATTTGGGAAAGTTCCTTAACTTCTGTGCACTTCTTACTACCTCCTCATCTATAAAATGGGGATAGTAATAACTCCTGCCTTTCACAATTAATGTGAGGATGAAATGAGATATTTAACACAGTTTTCTGGTACTTAGTAAATTCTAAATAAACATTAACAACCCATTAAACTCTGCTTAAATCCAAGATGCCCCATGGTCTAGTGCAGTTGATTACAGAATTGTGACCAGCACTTTAAAAAAAAAAAAATTCATACACACATACAAAATATCGTAGTGCAACAAAGGTAAGTACTGTTTCAAAACTATTTTTTTCAGATACACACCCACCCACACACATATATTCTTAACTTAGCCTCATTTAGCTTTTCTGTGACACCTTCCCTAAGTAACTTCCACAGACAGCACATGTGTCTCTTCCTCAGGGCACAATAGTATCTTCAGAATTTTGTATAAAATTCTAGAACACTTAACTGCACTGTGCTTGCTTATATGTGTGTTTTTCCACGTCTATTTTCCCACAAGAATATAAACTGCAAAGAAAAAAACTGCCTTATGTTATTTATTTCTGGCGCTTGAAAAACACTGGATGCTCAATAAATTTTTGTTGAATGAATGAGTAAAATATCAAACCCTAACAGGTATTAAGAACACACAAAAATAATCACTTTCATTTTTATCTGATCAGGTTTTATTGTTATATAGGAATTTAAATTTAGCTGTAAGTCACACAAAATCTAATATAAATTTTTTCTCCCATAGTGCATAGTATAGCCCCTTCTAACAGAGATGAATACATTTACTTAAAAAACTGAAATGAGTAATGTGCAAAATGACTGTTAAAAAGTAGAACATTCAAGCATACAGACGTGTTGCACAGTTAAAGTTTCATTGTTTTATTTATTTGTTTATTTATTTTTTTTTTTTGAGACAGAGTTTCGCTTTTATTGCCCAGGCTGGAGTGCAATGGCGCGATCTCGGCTCACCGCAATCTCTGCCTCCCAGGTTCAAGCGATTCTCCTGCCTCAGCCCCCCAAATAGCTGGGATTACAGGCACGTGCCACCACGCCCGGCTAATTTTGTATTTTTAGTAGAGATGGGGTTTCTTCCATGTTGGTCAGGCTGGTATCGAACTCCTGACCTCAGGTGATCCACCCGCCTCTGCCTCCCAAAGTGCTGAGATTACAGGCGTGAGCCACCGCGCCCGGCCCGGCTGAAGTTTTATTTAAGCAGATCAGACACATTCATGCTTCTTTTTAGGGGCAAAGAAAATTGAAAAAAAAAGTTATCGGACAGAAAAGGTTGCTTCTATATGACAAACTGTCCTTTCATAAATACTGCAGGTTCCATGAGAACACATCTAAATAACAACACTGGGTAGGTACTTGCTTGAGTACTTTTAAAACAGAAAAATATGAAGAACTTTAATATTTCCAATATTCTCATATTATCACAATTCTCAATTCTATTCAAATGCAAAATTCAAAGTTATACAAATTTACCAACTCTGCTTTTATTCCATCACAAAAAGCAAAACACTGGAAATCAATTCTAAAGAAACACTTTTCAACATGCTTAGAGGCAACAAAGGTTAAGTCAATAGACTATTAAATCAAAGTTACTTATAAAAGTTGGTTTTACCACTGGCAAAAATAGATGCAAATAAATATTTGCTCTAAAATGAGACTTAGGTTTTTAAGGTATGTGTTCCTTTATAATGATCCTCTAGAATATTTAATTTCTAAATCATTAATAACTTGACTGAGAAATCGGCAATTCTCAACTTTTTAAGATTACATGTTTACTGATAGGGTAAGGTATACACACGAAATGCAAAGAAAGAGAATGAATTGTACTGCTGCTTCAGTAGTCAGGAATTCGCTTCCCACCTCAGACTAATGAATGATAACTTAAAGCTTAGTAAACACCTAAGGAAATAGCAATTTCAGAAAACCTTCCTTCCTTTTGTGACTTTAAACATATATTTTAGGTTATTATGCAACTCTATTTCAAAGTAATTTCTTGGGCTTGGACATTAAAGTTAAGTCTTAACAGTTAACATTGATTTATTGAAGGGATAAAAAAGATAACCTGTGATTTAGAGTCTAAACCAATGGAAATGGCAGCAAGTCACTGCCACTTATTAAAAATTCTTCCCGCCATCTGAAATAATCATTTTAATGAACCTAGTAAGGGTGGTTAACACTCACCAGTATGAATCTTCTCATGTCTCTGTAGCAGGTACTTCTGTATGAAACGCATGTCACATTGACTACATTGAAATGGTTTTTCGCCTTAAAATAATTTCACATCCACAAATTAGTTACTGAATAAAACAACAGTTTTTAGTTACTGTTTCTGAGGAAAGAAAAATCTTAGATGCCCAAATTTTGGAAAATTACAAAATAGCCATACAAATTTTTGATGTTATTAACAGAATTTTATTTCCTCTCCATTTTTTTCCCAGGATTTAAAAATTCATATTCTCACAATCACATAAAAATGAGATTAAATTTGATCTATATATTCAAGGGGGGAAAAGGAAATAAGTAAAACAATTTAAAATTAAATTTTAAAATCATGGGGTAAGAAAGAACTCTACAGGTTCTCACGTGTCTTAAACATATTTTCTTTCTTTTTATTTGGAAGACGGTGTGCCCATCCTGTTTTCTCCCTAGTTAACCATCCATTTATGCCCTTCTACATATTGTCTTCAGAACCTTCAGAACTTTCTAAACATCCCTTTTTAAAAAGATCTTGTCTCTTCAAACTTTCTCTCTCTGCTGGGGCTTTTCCTTTTAAGGAAAGTATTCTCTGGACTGTTCTATGCTGAGAAACCTTGTTTCAGTCCTGAAACACTTCTACCTTAGTACTTTCTCTCCTTCCCTTTCACTACACCTCCTTAAAAGAATAGTCCACTCTAAGTCAAATTCTTCACTGCCCACTTGTGGTTTAACCCTTATACTCTGCTTTCTGAAAAGCTACTTGTGATCTCCTTGCTATTTATTCCAAAGATTTTTTTCTCGGTTCTCTAACCTCTATCCTCCCTAGGGCACTGGCACTGTTGGTCACACCCTGCTTGGAATTCTAGCTTCTTCCAGCTTCTGGGACACTATTTTCCTAATTCATCAAATCTCCCTTATAACTGTTTTTATTCCTCATTTCATCTTACATGTCTAGTTTGTTTACCCAAAGGTCTGCCATCTTTAATACTGTTCTCTACAACTTCATTATCTTAGCTATCATTTATTTATATTTGATTTCCAAACCCATGTTTTAAACTCTGTCTGGATATTTTGCATACATAAAAAATGAACATTGACAAACAGGCTTTTAATAATACATTCTCTAATCATTTCTCTAGCTAAATGGAGCACATTAAGCCAAACAGGTGTCCAATTAAGACTATTTAATTAATTTTACACATCCATGCTAACTGTTTTCTCATTCAACATTTTTTCCTGGTTTCCTTCTGACATTCTGGCCTACAAAATCTCTGATTTGGAATGCCAGATTAGCTGTGGTCTTAGGAATGAATGATGTTTACACGAAGATGAAAATAACAAAGACAATAACTTTATGGCCACAAGCCCATTTCAATTCAAGAAATACCTGTATGAATGAAGACATGTCTCTGTAAGTGATAGTTCGTTCTAAAGGCAGCATTGCAGTGCTCACAAACGTGAGATTTAGGGGTTTTCAAACCAAGTGATCCATCCTCATTTATTGTAAGGATCTAGTTCAAAAAAAAAGGCAAAAACAAAAGAAATAAGTTTTAAACACGTAATTAAATAGTAATTTTTAAAAAAGATAATGCAAACAACGGTCACCAGAGATTATGAAATATTTTGTTTTTAAATAATCTTGAAAAGACTATTAGAATAATGTTACCATTAACTGTAAGAAAGTACAACATGACTCAGAATGAGCAAAAATCACTAATAAAACCTTGGAAGCTGGTTAAGTAAGATCTCATCACAGCCTTCTCCTCTGTAATGCTGATGCGTGATGGAGGTCCTAAGTTTTCAGTTAGGGTGAGCACAGGTATATTTTCAATTTCAAATTCTCATATATGCAGGAAAAAAAGCCTTTAGACATGATCTAAACATCAATCAGTATGGGACTAATTAAATAAACCATGGAAAATGAATACAATTTAATATTATGTGGTCGTAAAATAAAATGACAAAGCTTTCTAATACTTATATGAAAAGGGTGTCAGGATTTGTTAAGTTTAAAAAAGGCAAAGTTTAGAAGTGTTTTGCTAGTTTTGCAAAGTTTAGTGTATAGTTTTGCTAACTTTTGTATATAAAAGGTACATACAGGAATATATATTTGTATAGGCATAAAAACTACTTGAGAAGGATATATATATATATATATATATATATATATAGAAGTATATATCCTTGATTATGATGGCTGGGGAACTGTGCAGACAAGAGATAAAATGGGAGGGAGGTTTTACACTGTATACTTAACACATTTTTTTGAACCATGTAAGTGGTTACCATCACTTAAAAAAAAAAGAGAACACTTAAGTTTTTAAGTTATAATATGTAGAATTTAGGGTCTGTTTCCAGACCCTAAAGGTTATTCTAGAACTACTAAATTATTGTTAAACATATTCCTAAGAATATTTGTCAAACAAATAAATTACAAGTGGGTATGGGGTCCATCTGGGACATAAGTACTGAATAGGAAAATTATTCCTTAAAAAAATTTTTTTTAAAAATAGAAGTGGGTAAAAAGAAGGAAGACAGGAGTCAAAGAAAGCAACCTTATATTTCTGAGCTTATTGAGATTAACAGTATTGTGAGTCTCGTCTGGATGGCACCAGAGAAAAACTCACCTTAGGCTGCATGTATTCCAATTTATCAACAACTTGTTCAATGTGCAACATTAAGCTGCCTCTTGGCCAGGCATGGTGGCTCAAGCCTGTAATCCTAGCACTTTGGGTGGCTGAGGTAGGTGGCTCACTTCAGCCCAGGAGTTCAAGACCAGCCTGGGCAAAATGACAAAACCCCGTCTCCACAAAAATTAGCCAGGTGTGGTGGCACATCCCTGTACTCCCAGCTACTTGGGAGGCTGAGGATGGGAAGAACATTTGGGCCAGGAGGTCAAGGCTGCAGTGAGCCATCATCATCCCACTGCACTCCAGCCTGGGCAATAGAACAAAACCCGTCTCAAAAAAAAAAAAAAATTGCCTTTCATCAGACATATGGAAGAGTGAAAATTATTCCTTTTTCATTATTGAGGAAAGCAAAAAAAAAAAAAAAAAAAAAGCAGAATATGATGTTGAAGCAGCAAAGAAAACCAGAAGATCTGATCAGGAGGAGTATGCCCAGTGAGAGGGAAACAATGCTCTAGGTGCGGGCATACAGAATGGGAGCCAAGAAACTGTCCAACATAGGTAGAGAAAACTGGGAAACAAAGAACTGTGGAAACTGATGAGGGCCTGCAAACACACAGCTATGACGTCTTCTCAAACCTAGAAAAGGGTAGTAGGTAAAGGAAAACGGCTTTAATCCTTAAAACATTTTTATTTTAAATTCAAGAAGACAGTTTAGTTTATACTATATGCAAATCAGCAGTGATTATTATGCAAATTATACAGGGCATTTGGATTCTGGGCAAACAGCCAATGTGGTCAACAATGCTTCAAAGTCTATGCACCAAAGTCATGGAAGGGAAACATTTGGCAGGAGAATGGAAGTGGGTGTCACAGCTTCCTGAGGAGAGTCAAAGAGAGTGGAAAGCTTCATCTCTGGGCCAGTCCGTTTTAAATTTTTTCAACCCCTCCAAGTCACATAATAATAAGCAAGTTAACACTGTGCAAAAGGAAAACACACAAAATCTTTTAAAATATGACTCAAAATATTTTTGACATAAAACAAACAAAAAGATGTTAAATACTTATATAAAATGGAACTAAAAACAAGACAGCAGCAGGTATTTTTTTCATGTATGTTGATAACAAATAAGAAAATCCAACTGCCAAAAAACATGGCACTTCAATAGCTTTCTGTGGCATAGCAACTGCAAGGAAAGGCTTTGTAAGGAACAAATCTGGCCCAAGTTGCTTAATGTGAAACGGATGTAATCCTTGACTGTACAAAGTCCTTTTATGAAGAGTTGAGGAGTTCTAGGTCATTGTTTTCTGGTACTGCTGCCTTTCTTTGTAGATTCAAGCCTTAATTCAAGGTGAATTTTGTGGATGAAACAGCTACCACTGCCTTGTGGATAAACACACAGGAAAATCTAGCTTTTTTAAAGTTCAAAGACAGAAAGACCAAATTCTTGGACATTTTATATTTTCCTTTCTTTCTTTAGGCCAGAGTAACAAACATCTTTGTTTAAAGGACACAGAGTAAACTCATCTTGACTCAGATGAGCATCAATGGCCGTTCCAATTTGTAGCCTGTTTTAAATATATCTAAATGATTTTTATTCCCCCTTATAATCTCAGTGTCCAAAATGGTATCTGGAGCATAGTGGGGACTCTATTCCTGTCAACGGACCTGGCTGCCTGCTGTTCATATCAAATACTCCTCTTAGCTTACCACTTTATTGTTTTTTAAATGTGTTGCTAAAAGCAAAACTTTACTTTTCAATTTTTTAGTCTTCAGATAACTGAGTAGTGAGAGAAGCGTGTAGTTAAAGAATAAAATCCCTTAGCAGAACAAAACTAGCACATTAACGCAGGCAAAATTTTCTTCCCTGGTATTGACTTGCCTTCGTTTCTTGCTTACACCTTTTCAAGACCTTTAATGTAGAATGTGATCTACCAGCTGAGTGTGTTTGCCTTGGAGATTAGCAGTCTTACCTGCAACTGGTTCCATAAAATATTTTTGCTTTTCTTTTTCCCCCAACATATGAACACCATTACAATTAAAGAATTTTATGTTTAAAATGTTAAATTCTAAGATGCCTGCTATAGCATTTTCAGATGCTTTATCTTGCCTCTTGTCATTGCTACTTCAGGAGAAATATGGTATATTACATACACCAAGTAATCAGGCTTTAGTAAGTGGAGAAATCAGTAATACTCTAATTCTCAACACACTAGATTTTCATTTCTTATGTGTTCAGTAAATTTAAAACAACATTTTATAGAAAAAAAATTGAGTATCAAATGGAATTTCTCAGTTAATCTGCTTTCTAATAATCTCATATTCATTGTGATATATTTTCTGTTTTAAGACAAATCCATTACCAGCCAGCTACCTAAATATACACATATGGTGAATGTTATCTTAAATAATATACCCATTTTAATCAGGCAAAACCCTAAAGTCTGCCTATTCAAATTCAGAGATTTTTCACTCCATAAGGATCGCTGCCACTGACTAAATGAAACCTGACACCCCTTACTGAGAAAAAGTTCTGTTTTCCTAAAAGGCAGACACGATTTTTCACATTCAAATGTGTACTACTAAAATTATTAAAGCATATTTCAAACTAAACACTATAAGTTTTATCATATATTCCTGAATCAGTCAAAATCAGCTTCTAAGCCACCAAAACTCAAAAGACAACTTAGATAAGAGAGTTTATATTTCTCACCTATTATGAGATGTTCTACTGCAACTGGGGATGGAGAATGACAGCTGTGACAATTGTCTTTACTCTCCAAATCCAATGAGAAATGGAAAATAGTGCAAGTCCAAAGATAACACAATTAACAGTCACCCTGAGTAATACCCATCATGGCAACTTGACTGTCCTGGTCATCCTTATTAACCCACTCTAACATTGTCACTTTCTTTCATTCACCGAGTTTTTTTTATTGTTTCTCAGTACTACATTTTTCTCATCACCAAATTTCATTTTTAAATGGCAATTCACTGTATTATAACCATGGTACAACAACTATGTTAAGCAAAATGACCCTGGGTTTTAGAAAAGGCTTTTTCTTCCCTGTTTCCTGAATATTAGGCAAAGAAGTAGGTGATATTTTCTAACGAAAGATTTACATCAGATTTTTTTTTCAAAGTTAGGGTTCAGTTCTATGGGAAAACAATTTGCCCAAAACACACAATTTCCTGGGAAAATTAGATAAATAAAACTCTATTATTTTGCCAATCTTCTTCCTTCATTTTCTTACTATTCCATACTTCCTGTTTTCATCCTCAAGTCTTATAATCAGTTCATCTTTAAAGCTACTTCTTCCTAAATCAAGGTAACATGTAGAAGAAAGCATGACAAATGTCTGGTACATCTACTTCTCTGTTTCTTTTCATTAAATTTTCCTTATTTTACATAATTCAATCTTAAATCTTTTTTATACCAAAATCCAAAATCTTTTCTGGGAACCAACAATATATAATAAATTGTTGGGAAAGGATTCTCTATACAGTTTATAATCTATTTGATGCGTGAAAAGTACTCTTCCTCAGTTCAGCATAACTTTGAATAATCAATTTTTATTCAGATCACCTAAAGATCTGAATAAAATTTTATTCAGATCACCTGTTTGTTACAACAAACAACCCAGTTCCTTTCTTCTGATGAGAGATCCTGGCACATAACAGGCACTCAAATTATTTGTTGAATAAATGAAAAGAGAGATATATTTCAGAATAAAAAGATGTAATTAAAAATATCCTCTCTCTCAGTTACTAAGGAGCTTGAAAAGACCTATATAATATATACGACATGGGATTTAGATAATGTTGTTACATTTTACTGAAAAAAATTCTTAGAATTCATTAATGTTAACCCAACAATCCTCCTAAAACCCTTCTGAGATGGAAAATGTTACCTTCTAATTCACGTAACAAGTGAATACCAAAGTCCAGTAGTAATACTTCATTTATTCAGAAACTTCTAGTGTCAAGATTTGAGGTTTTCAAGCTTAAGAGTGTAACAATCACCAAAAACAGACTCAAAGGGGCAAAGGAAAGTGATGTTAAGTGGCCACCCAAATATACAGCAATGTAAAAATGAATAGCATATCACCAAGGAATGAGAAGTGAAGTGATAATAAGCAGTATAACACTTAAAGTCTAACAGTGAGGATTTTCAGGGTCAGGTGGGTGGGGGAGAGCCCTAAAATCTCTGTTCTCCTAGAGGGCTTCAACTGCAATACACGATTTTAAAAAATGTTTATGTCAGCTTCAAGACATTAAACACTGAATTACGTTGAAGTACACTATATTTAAAAGGAAAACAACATATTAAAGATTTCCCAAAAAATGGTGAAAATGAAATTTGATATTTAAAAGGTGTAAGCTTCTATTATGTAGAAAACTTACTTTCATAAAACAGCTAATTGCACAACAGATGCAAATAGCTTGACCTAGATGATGTTCCCTAGCTCAGTTATCCTCTTCATCAGGCATCCTGCCAAGTGTATTTAGGCAGCTTTCAAGTATCAAAACCTACCTTAAGATGATCAGGCTTTCCCATTGCATTTAAGTTTTCCAAAAAAAAAAAAAAGACTCAGCTTTGCCATATGAGAAAGGTTCAGAAAGCAATTATTGCTTAAAATCCATGGCAGCTAAAAGATGACATAACAACACAGTACTTCACAAAACTTATAAAGGGAGCCATAGTTACATGGATGTTTATAAGCTCTGATATTTTTACTAAAACTCTATCGCATTAGTTATATTTCTCGTGCAGGTCCCCAATCTAATACTACACAATGGTGACACAAACTCAAAATATTCACAATGGCAAGATTTTAAGATTTGGAAAAGGTGCTGGGGGAGAATGGAGTCCTCTAGGCATAATAAATCATAATTCTTTGAGGAACTTAAAATTGCTTTTAAGGAATTTGAAACAAGTAACACTTACTGATTTACAAACATGGGTGAGTTTCTCTTTCTCTTCATACGAAAGAGCAGAACAAATTACTTTAACAAAAGTTCTGAAGCATAAATTTTTATACACACTCCTGAGAAAATGTAAAATTACTCACTGATTATACCTTAAAGTTCTAAGACTCCAGACACAAAAAACCCATTCATCTGGAGATGGCAGACCAGTGGTTAAAAACAGTTCACAACCATTCCCTGTCCCATTACATGTAACATGCCAGGATAATTGAAAAATAATTGTTTGTTCTTTATTAAAACAAACAAACAAACACAGGGTTCCACAATGTTGCCCAGGATGGTCTTGAACTCCTGGGGTCAAGCAATTTTTCCGTCTCAGACTCCCAAAGTGCTAGGATTACAAGTGTGAGCCACTGTACCTGGCCTGTTTGTTATTCTTACACCTCTGTCTTCTGTATATTGTTTCTAGTCACTTCATCTTTCTAAGAATTTCTCTAAAGGGCTTCCTTAAAACATTCTCTTATATATACTATACTTAGAACAGGACGACTCTTGTCATCTGGCCACTATAGGTATATAATACCTTTAGAAATATTCTAAAATGATACATTATAAATGAGTTTTATCTCAAATTAGACAAGCAAAATAGCTTAAAGTCTGTAAATACCTATCTATATTTACAAATACCTAGAACATATCACCAAAAACAGAGTCCAACACCCAATAAGCAGATAATCTGGGTTTTAGTCAGAATTTCAAGAAGAGAGCACACTTGAAATAGATACCCCATAGATCAGCAATGAATCCAAAGTAACAATCAATCACTATCACAAACGATTTTAGAAATAATTTTGTACACAAAACCTGGTATCATTCTATATTTGAAGAACTTGATTTGCTCATTAATGTAAAGAACCCCCAAAAATGATATAAATTACTGAGAAAAACATTAAAACCCCAAGAAAAGAAGTGGAGGGAGAGGGAAGAAAAGAAGGGAGAATTTCACAAAACATGAAATATAAAATGCCAACAAAAATTTTAGAAGTTTAGTGTGACCAGAAACTAAAGAAATTCAAATTTAAACTATAATGAGGCTCCCATCTTAAGCAAAGTCACTCAAGACTAGTGAGAATGCAGACAGATACACCTCAGGTTCACTGCAGGTAGAAATGTAACTGGTATAACATTTCTGAAAAGAGTAACATTATCAAGAAATCTTTCTAAAAGTTCACACCCTTTGATCAATAGTGCACAAAGATACATACTCAAACATTTTAAGTGCAGCATGATTTAAAACAGAAACAAAAGGACTACAACTTTCAAATAACATAATAACATCCAATAAAGCAATAATTAATTATTAACATGATCTATCAAAAAATAGATTATGTAGCTAATAAAATGATTACAAAAAACATTAAGAATTTAAAGCACAAAAATTGCTTACATACACTTTAAGTGTTAAAAATCAGCTAATTAAATCTGTATTATACCTACATATCTATCCGCACATATTTGAAAAAAGATAGAAAGGGAATATGGCAGAAAATCCAAGTAGTTATCTCAAGGAAATGTAACTATGGGTTATTTTAGTCTCTATGTTTTTCAAAATTTGCTATCGCAGGCATACTTATATAGCCCCCAAATAGTGGTATGCTGGCAAATATTTAACCACCAGCTAAGGAATCAGGGGGTAGAGAAGCATTTGCTGATTTCTGGGGTGTAAATATTCCCACCATAGCTAATTATAAGCTACCAATCGTTTTGGCAACTAGTTTGCAAATGAAATCTTGCAAGCCAGCTCGAGCTGGCTCCAACAATCCAGTAAGTCCAAAAGTATAAAAAACATAAATAATAATGATGATTATAATTTCAAAACACAAATATTTAAAAAGCCATCAAAAAATCTATTACAGTATGATCTTTTTTAAAAGGACTTTCTCACCACATGAGGGAAGAAAAAAGTAAGACTTAACTATAAAAATGCAAATATACTGCAGAGAGTTCAGAGAATTTCTAGGAATACCAAAAATGCTGCATACATTCAGCTATCACTACACTAAAGAGAAAAAAGCAGGCCAGGAGTGGTGGCTCATGCCTGTAATCCCAGTACTTTGGGAGGTTGAGGTGGGAGGACTGCTTGAGACCAGGAGTTGGAGACTACCCTGGCCAACATAGGAAGACCCCATTTCTGTAAGAAATTCAAAAATTAGCCAGGCATGGTGGCACATGCCTGTGGTCCCAGCTACTCAGGAAGCTGAGGCAGGAGGATCCCTTGGGACTGGGAGACTAAGGCTGCAGTGAGCCATGATCATGCCACTGCACTCCAGCCTGGGTTACTTGTTGATTTACTAACCCATTCATTAACCCATAAAATATTTATTGAAGATCTATTATGTCTCCTATTCCAGGCTCTTAGGATACAGCTGTGAACAAAATGAAGTCCCTGCCCTCATGAAGTTTACATCCTATTAACAGGGATCCTATACCTTTTGCTGATGAATAACTGGTATTACATTTTCCAGAAACCTTCATATAAAGATAAGGAAAACTAACACAAATGAGAAGAAAGGGCAATGCATGCCATCTGTTAGAGATATGGAAAAAGAAAAGTTCATTTTTAGACAAGTCAGGAACATGGTGAAAGAGAAGCAGAAAAACTGAAAGCAAGGCCCACCACCTCCATGCAGGCATGCACCCCTTCCTACTAAACCACACAAGACTTTTACATCTGCCTTAGGGTCCAGCCAGGTTCTTGCCTATAGAATTAACCAACAGTTGGAATTAAGAGCTTGTGATTACCACCTTAATATATTGTCTTACTTTTGCGGGAGAACGTTGTTTCCGCTTCTTCTTTTTCTGTAAGTCTACTGGCTCTCTGATTTGTTTTTTGTCTCTCATCAGTTGCTCAGATACATCAGTAAAAGTAATTTCCTGCTTTACACTTATCTGTTTAAAAAAAAGAAAAGCCAATTTTAGACACAAATAAAAAGTTCATTGTGACAAAAGGCCATTTTATGTTTAATCCTTTGCTAAACCCACATATAGGTAGGTGCTCCCAGAATGATGATCTATTTGTGTGTGTGCTAACTATATACTGTGCTATAGAATTCATCAATAGGCAGTGAGTAATAAGAATTGAGAGTACATAAATTGAGGGATAAACAATTTTTTTTAAAAATCTACCTGAGAAAAAAGATTAAAGACGTCCTGGGAAAACATGATCATAAGACCAAGCAGAAGTCAGGAAATCGTAACATCAATTTCATTCCCACATTTAAGGAAACTGATACTTAAAAGCACACAAAAAGGTTAAGTTCCAAAAATCACAATACTGAATGGGCACTGTATTTATAAAATATCAAGTAAACCACACAAAATTCTAAAAGATAATTTATCAAAAGAAGGACAAATTAACAATGAAAATCTACTCATCTTCACGCTCAACATTTTTGTCATATGACTCAAGATCTTAGCCAGTACTTTCCTAGGCTCTACAACAAACCATCACCAAATATGTGTTTACAGAAGCAAGTATAATTTTAGGCCACTACACTGTACAAGACATGATACTAACTACATAATAGAGAAATACTAGAAGAAACATTAAGATTTCAACAATGTTCTTCAATTTTCAGATCTCAATTCTCAGAGTTACTTGTCCTTAAAGAAAGAAAAGAAAAACCAAGGTTCTAAGATCACTAACGGTACTGTCGTCACTTCTCATCAGATTTGATGGTGTTCAGTCATCCCCTCCTCACTGCTACATTTTCAATCTATCCTTGAAGTTAAACAAGAACCTTAAAACTAAGAAACTTTCAACTCAGGCTATAAAATACACTAAAGATCCTTGAGAATAATTCAGTAAGAACAATATGCTAATGGCTACATTTTCAATAACCATACTAAAAAGCATGATGCAAAAGATGATCAACATCTTACAGATTCACAGTGTAAAGGTGGAAAACAGCTGTGTAGAAGAGGTTCACAAGAAAAATGCAACCCAAGCCAGGAATCTCAGACTGACCAAATAAAAAGTGGAAGTTCTCATGAATTCCTGAAATGCAGGCCATGGGAGAATCACAAATCAAGAACCTTGGCACAAAAACATGATATAAATGATGATTTATTTAGCTAGTAATTCTACCAAGTTACAGAAGGGTGCAGTGACCACTCTTCTGGCTTTGTTGGTATCAATTATTTTGAATACGAAATAGGATGGTAAAATCACCACCTACAAGACTTGGGAATACAGACCTCTTATCACCTCTGAAGTGATATTTACTGAAAAACAATTACTGGGAATGAGTATGAGACAAGAAAAGATAACAGACTATGTAAGCAGCTGTGGAATTTTTCTGCCCTATTTTGAAAGAGTACCAAAAAGTAGTGCAAACATTTCTGTCAGCGTGTAAATTCCAAATAAACCATGGAAATGTAGCATGCAGCAATAAAAAAGAGGAACTCTTTTTAGCAAGTGTCAAGAGTGTAAGATAAATTCATAAATAAGTTCTGCTGTTAACCGCCATTCACAAACCAAAGAAGAGTCTTTATATGCAAACAGTAAAACAGATTAATACATATATCTGAACCTGTTATTTCCACATATATGGAAAGTGATTATATGAATACTATGATTTTCACCTAGTCCCATTAGTACCCTCATGCCTATTTGCAGGCCTGAATTTCAATGCTGTTCTTATTACCAGTCCAGAAATGCCACCACCATCACCATCCACCACCACCCTACCTGCCCTTCTTCAGATATGCCTAAACGCAGACATTTCTCCTAAAACTCTAAGGCCCCTGCTCATCCACTGAGCCAATCTCCCTCTGGGCTTCCCACTTTAAACTACAGAAGCTACCAGACATGATTTCCTTTTCACATCTCCCTTCTATACTCATCTAACTTCTTCCCCAAGTTAAGACAGAAGTAGAGATCTATAGTGTCATGCTTCCTCTCCTCTTGCCACTCCCTATGCTGGTTCTTTCTTGCAAGTTCTAAAACATCTCTTAATTACCCTATTTCTCATTTTCAATCTTTCCCTCTTTATTCTCCTGACTTTAAATATAGAGTCCTCCCTATACTGAAAATATCCTTCCTTTGATTCTAATCATTAACTCAACTCCAGAATGATTTGCTTTATCAAGACTTATTTCTCACCCCAAAATAAAGTCTTACTTTTATATTTAACTATTTAGTGTACATGTATACTGTCTTGCTATTTTAAAGTAAGATACTCTTTATTGGTATTTCTTACAACAGCTGTCATTCATTTTCTCATTCAATGGCTATTAAGTGCCTGCTATGTCAGGCTAAAATACTATAACAAAAACATTTACTGAGATTGTAATACGTGCAAAGTGCCATTCTACATACATTCTAGATACTACATTCTAAATATGAGATTTCCTTTTCAAAGGTCTTAAAATGTAGACGCAGAGTTCTGATGCATTACCAAAAAAAAACAAAAAACAAAAAACAAAAAACAACAACAACAACAACAAAAAACACCTAATACAGACAGCACATGTCATACTCAAACTGAACGGAACAGAGAATAAGGGTAGAAATTCAAAGGGAGAAATAAAGACAATGTGAAACAACTGCATCAGACTTTAGGGACAAAACAACAGATGATGACAGCTGCAAGTTTATCACATATATCTCCCGTTTTAATTTTTTCTTGCAAATTTGCTACTCTTCTCAACTTCACCTAGTCTCAATAAGTGATATAACAAATATAAATTAACAAAAATAATGTTGCCAGACATAATATGATGAATAAGTATTTCACTACAGTTGCAAATTTTGGTCTACCCTCTCTCCCCACCTTCCAAACAAGATGACTGACTCCTTGGAATCATTTTAGACTCTTCCTTCTCTTTATTCCCAACATCCTGCACCCACACCCAGTGACATCCACTTCCCTCCAATTAACCATACAACCTCACTGACTTAGAGCATTATCATCTCCCAATGTATTCTTCTACAAATAAATTAATATAAAACTATTTCCTTATCATTTCCTCAGTGAGGAATTGGCAACAGACTGTTGCCTATAGTATCCATTATCAGCTCCCCAGCTCAACTTTCAAAATTCTATATGATCTACTTTACAGAAAAGACCTAAGGTACTTGGCAGAAGGATATGACCTTACCATCACTCCTCTCCATTTCTAGAGTCACATGTTCTTATCAATTTTCAATTTCAAATTTTGATGTTCTCTCTCATCTCCCAACCCACTGGAGTAAAACGAAGGTGGTCTTTCTGTTTTCTCCTATACTCTACTACTGATTCCATTCCCACCCATTTCCACAGCTCTGCTGTTTCACTATCTATTTTATAGTCTCCCTGACACTACTGGCTACTTCTTCTCTTCTTAAAAGCACACTGAAATTTCCCCTATAAGTTCTTGTGGACCAAAATTTTTCCAGCTACTATCTTCCTTCTTTTGGCCAAATATTTTGAAAGAATAATCTGTAGTCAGCATAGAGATAAAATAATTGTGCCCAAATTTAGAGAAATGGTTGTTCTGAGAGTAAAAGTAGTACACACCGCCGTATAAAAAAAGATGTGTTTAACTATCACTAGAAGGAACCTGTTCAAAATACTGCCTAGGCAACACCCAAGTTGAATCAAGGTGACTGAAAGTATAACAGGTTTAAATATAAAAGGAAAGGTATGACACAATTAACGGTACTGTAAATGTACTGTCTAAAGAATGTCAGCAATATGGGGGTATTCATGGAGTCCAGAAAAGGAGAAATTTAAGATTAAGTTTTAATTTGCATGTATATTTCCAGCATAGAACTGCAAGAACAGTTTGATGTAACCAGACAACAGGAAGACTTCAAATTCTAAGCTCACAAAGCCACAGAACAGGACAGGGAGGTGAAGCAATACACTGATGGACAGGCCTGTGTGAATCATGAACTATACCTGTCCCGTTTGCCTGATCCATGACTGCATGCAAAATTTGGAAAAGAGCTACATTTGTCAGGCGAAAGTCCATAGCTATCCTTTGATTTTGAAAAGGTTCAGAGAGCCACAGTTGGAAACAAACATTCTGGTCTATATACCTATTACATTTCTCACTATAAATGTAAATTCTGGTTACTAGATCACCATCTTACAGTTTATATAATTAAAGATGAACTAGATGAACTGATCAAATCAAGTTACCTTACCTGAATCAGTGCTGACCATCCCTATCCTACTTGGAAATTCTAGTCTTCCAAGTTCCATAAAATCACCTAATTTAAGTTCTCTCCTTTTCTTCATAGCAGTTCTTCTGGATCCATCCTTCCAGTGATATGTGCCTGTATTTTGTAACAGTTTCAGTAAATTTACATCAGTGGTTCTTAACTCTTTATGTTTAAAGTCGGGAGAATAAAAAAGGAAAGACTGAAAATGAGAAAAAGGTCAGGGTAATCAAGAGATGTTTTAGAACTTGCAAAAAACAGTCAGCATAGTGTGGGGACTCCTGAAGGTCCCTTATACCCTTTTAGGTCATTCATGACATCAAAACTACTTTCACAATAGTATCAGATTTTTAAAACTCTCTTTCTCTCAAAAGTATACAGTGGCATTTTACAGAGGCTAATTAAAATGTGATATCACCACAGACTGAATATATGTCACCAAAGATATGCGTTATATCCAGTTATATTAAGCCAGATAATAAAGAGATATCAAAAAATGTAAAACAATTTCCCTCTTCTCACTAAATTTTTTGTTTTGGAAAACAGTTATTTTTTATTTACAAATGTTACATGCTAACATGTAGTGAGTTTTATAGTGACAAATTAATACGTAAAACTCTAAATTTCTCAACTTGAATTTTGCATATGGTAAATACTGATACATATAACAACATAAGCAAAAGCTCTCAGGAGTCCTCAGCATTTTTTAAGAGTATAAAGGGACCCTAAGACCAGAATATTTGAGAGCTGCTAATCTAGATATATCTTAACTATACAATCCCTTTCTCTCCTACACTCAACCTCTTTTAATACAGATGCCTGGGCCCCACCAATATAAAGAAATTACTATAGATGTCGTGTGCATGTGTGGCTTAGTAGACATACATGTATTTCCTAGCTTGTTTGCTGAGGTCACTAAAAAGCAACGACACCCAACACACCTAGCACCCAGATCTTGGTTTCTAAATGCCATTATCCAAATAAAAAAGAACCAGAGTCCTCTGAGAAGTGGCTGAGCCCAGAGCTGAGTCAGGGAAAAATATAAGATTACCTTAGATCATAATGTCAGAAGCTAAAGTGTTCAAAAACGGATCAGAGGATGTCAAAAGGACATAAGACCCAGACTAAAAGAGCTCCTAATGGCCAAAGATGGAGTGATCCGAGCAAGAAGGTAAGGAACAACAGTACTGGATTATAAACCACAGAATAAAATGAATATCCACAGATACAAAATGAAATAGTAAAAACAACAAATAAATGGAGGAAATGGGACAGCTACAAGGAACATCAATATAGAAGGAATGAAGAAAAGACAAAAATCACAATTAGGTAAACATCATGGTAATAACCATCACAGGCAAGGTCCCCACCAATAGATGCTAAAGTTAGTGGGCAAAATTTTGAGAAACAGGATGTTTAAACGGTCTCAAAGTATCTCCTCCAAGGTATCTGTCAATTAGAAAGAAAAAAATAGTAACTTTACAGTGGGGAAACCCAGCAGATAATCACAGTAAAGAAGGATCAAGGTTACTATCACCAGTTTTAAGACCTATCCACATTATGTGCCCCTGATATGATGCACCGAGGGGGTCACAACATCACTTCTGTGGGGATGTCAAAAGTGCAGAGCATCAATCTAACCATGAGAAAACACCAGAGAAGCTCAAATTAAGAAACAGCCTACAAGACAACTGACCAATATTCATCAAAGTATAAAGGTCACAAAAGACGAAGAAAAGTCTGCGTTCAACTGAAACACATTGGAGGTGGCTAAAAAAACAGGATAACTCAATGAAAGGTGGGTGCTGAATTGAATCCTCAAACAGAAAAAGGGCATTTGGAGGCAAACATAAAATTCAAACAAGGTCTGCAGTTTAATAGTATTTCACCAATGGTAAATTCCCGGTCTTGAAAACTGTACCATACGGTTGCATAAGTTTTAACATTAGGGGAAGCTGGGTGAAAGGTTTATGCAAACTCTTACTTCTGCAACTTTAAGTATAAAATTATTTCAAAATGAAAAGTTAAACTAGACTCTGATTTTTCTAACTACAAAAATACTCAACATTTACATGGCATTTTTATGAGTTTGTGATTCTGCCTCCTCAGCATAAACTAAGATTTATCAGACATTTACTATGTGCCACGCACTGTCCTAAGTGCTGAAGACATAAATACAATACACGGGGAAGACATGGTCTCCAGCCTGTATAGTCTATTGCACTGAATCCTACAGTAACGCTATATTAAGAATTTTCATTAAAAAAATAGAAAACTAAGGCCCAGGAAGGTTGAGTTACTTGCCTTAAAGCACATTAATTAAGACAGAAAGATAAAATTTAAACCAAAGTCTTCTGAATCCAGTGACTAAGATTCTAACGATTGTGATCTGTGAATTCTTTCTTATCCTCATGTTACCAATAAACAAACTAAAATTTCAGGGAGGTAAGTGTCTTACCCAGTTATTAAGTTGTAAAACTAGGACTTAAGATCAAATACCTTTCAGTCCAGGACTGCTTTTCAATAAATCTAAGTTATTCAAACTTATTTAAAAATGCTTTTTATACAAACATACTGTATTTTTCCATATATGAACTATAGTTTGGTTGCTTCCAAAATAAGAAAAAAACTTCTAGTGGTTTTAGAACACGTAGTGATTATTACTAAAGGAAAACAAAATGTTAAAAAAAAAAAATAGGCCAGGCACGGAGGCTCATGCCTGTAATCCCAGCACTTTGGCAGGCCGAGGTGGGTAGATCACCAGGTGAGGAATTCAAGACCAGCTGGCCAAGATGGTGAAACCCCACCTCTACTAAAACTACGAAAATTAGCTGAGCGCAGTGGCAGACACCTATAATCCTAGCTGCTTGGGAGGCTGAGGAAGGAGAATCGCTTGAACCTGGGCGGCAGAGGTTGCAGTGAGCTGGGATCGTGCCACGGCACTCCAGCCTGGGCGACAGAGTGAGACTCTGTCTCAAAAAAAAAAAAAAAAAGACAAAATGCCAAGAATATTTAGATGAAACAGAAGACTTGGGTTTCAAAACTATCTCTTCCAATTACTAGCTAGGTGAACCTGGCTTCCAGAGGTAGTATGGCAAAACAAGAAAAGCACAGGCTTGGGAATTCAAAGAAATAAAATCCAGTTTCAAATAGTAATACTAACTGTGTGTGACACTGAACAACTAAAACTGAATCATGCCGAACTTTGCTCACCTGTAACCTAGAGGGGAAAATCTCATAGGATTTTTACAGAGTTAAATAAGATAACTCTGTAAAGTACTAACTACAGTACAGAGCACTATGAAATAGTTCTTGATGCCTCTTAGTATCATAATAAACTCATCTGTTCATTGGTAGTGGTAATAAAATCCATCTTACATCAGAAAATCAAATGAGATTACATGAAAAGCACCTTGAAAACCTTTAAGCACTAAATGAATATATATAGTTATTAATTATCATACAATTAATAGGTGTGTAACTGCTTGGATACACAAAGGATTAGCAATTTCTATAAAATATCTCTACTTAGACATCTTGATATCTAAAACTCAATATGCCTAAAAAATAATCTTTCCTTTCACGTTAGATCCTCCTTCTAAATTCCCTGCCTTTCAATATATTATCCCAGTATCCTATCTAAAGATTCTTTTTTTTTTTTTAAAGACAGAGTCTCACTCTATCACCCAGACTGGAGTGCAGTGGTGCAATCTCACCTCACTGCAACCTCCACCTCCCAGGTTCAAGCAATTCTCATGCCTCAGCCTTTCGAGTAGCTGAGACTACAGACATATACCACCACACCCAACTAATTTTGTATTTTCAGTAGAGACAGGGTTCGGCATGTTGGCCAAGCTGGTCTCAAACTCCTGGCCTCAAAAGATCTGCCCACCTTGGCCTCCCAAAGTGTTGCGATTACAGGCGTGAGCCACCATGCCCAGTCAATGCTATTTTTTAGTTTTCTTTTCTACCTTCCACCCAGGACAAAGTCCAGTTGTTGCTGTTCTTCCTAAATACAATATACAAATCTAGAAATTATACTTCATATTTCCTTCTTTAGATTATTTATGATGATACTAAGTTGGGACTCTCATATACTACTACAGGGAAACTAAATTGGTCATCTTTTGTAGACTACAATCTGGCCAATATACAATAAAAGTCTTAAGAGACTTACACCGAAGAAATGCTTTCACATGACAAAAAAGCACATATATAACACCACAATATTATTTACAACAGTAAGAAAAGGGTGCAAATGTCTAATACCCAATAATAAAGATATAGTGAGATAAGTTATAATGCAGCTATATGGCATTATACAAATATTAGAAATCTGACTTTTAATGACCAAGATGAAATGCTCATGGTGTAAGTTAAAGTAATAAATATAAATAGGCATGTAGATAAACACCTTTGCACAATTTTATACAAACACAAATATAAATAGAGCAAATTTTATGCAAACACACAACTACCTACATAGAAAAACAAAAAAGAAACATTAAAATGCTAGCAATGGAATGTTAAGAGCAGTTATCCTAGAGTAGTAAGATTATAACAATTTTTATTCTCTTTATAGTTTTAAAATTTTTACATTTTTCAACCTTAAAAAGAAATTAAATCCAGTCCTAGTACAAATCCTTACCATTAATTTAAAAACATATTATTATCTTAATATACTAAGTTGTTCTAAAAACTGAAACATTAACCCAGCAAAGTGAGAGAAAATCTCTATGAGTAAGTTTGAGAAAGAAACCAGAGCTATCAAATAAATCTTAATCTCCACACTTCACATCACCAGCAAAAATCAATTCCCAGTGGATTAATGATCTAAATGGGAACAGAAAACCATAAAGCCTCCAGAAGTCAAAAAAGGAAAATACCTTCACAATGTTGGGACAGGCAAAAATTTCTTAAGAGGGACACAAAAAATATCAAAAGGAAAACACTTATACAATAAATTGAACCTTATTAACTCCTGTTTATCAAAAAAGCAAAAAGACCAGCCAGAGTCAGAAATGATAATTGCAATACATACATCCAACCAGTGGATAAAAAACTACTACAAATCTGTAGGAGAAAGAAACAACCTAATAGAAAATTAGGCAAAAGATGAACATCTACCTTACTAAAAAATAATATTCAAATTGTCAATAAACATGAAAAGACATTCAATTTCATTAGTTATCAGTGAAATGAAACATTAAGCCATATTGCAATTCCACTATCATACCACCAAAACGGCTAAACTTAAAAGGACTGACAAGATCAAATAGCAAGGATATAGAGCAATCATTATAAATTGGCAAAACCAATTTAAACAACTTGTCAGTATGTACTAAAGCTGAACATATGCATATCCAGTAAATTCAATTCTAAGTATATAACCAACAGAAATGAATACATACACATACAAGTGACATCCAAGAATATTCACAGCAGCACTTAATACAAAACATTTAGAAACAATCTAAACTATTAGACTAGAATAAATGAAATTCATTCAACTGATGATTATACAGAAATTACATGCAATAACATGGGTATATCTCATAAACAATGAAAATAAAGAAACCAGATACTCAGTATATAGTGTCTATGATTCTGCTTATTTCAAATTCAAAGTCAGGTAAAACTAATAGACTATGACAAAAGTGTTGGGGTAGTAGTAGTCTTTAGGAACTAGAGGAGTGCTGTGACCAAAAGGGATTCTATATCTTGATCTTGATAGTAGTTACATGAGATGTTCACTTCAGAGAAATTTAACCAAGATGTACTCTTATGATTTGTGCACTTTTCTGTATAGATGTTACATTTCAATAAAAAGACATATACCTAGAGCAATGTTATAAATGTGCACGCATGCACACACACACACACACACACACGCTCCTTTCCAATTATTTCACTCAAACAAACCCAGTAATAACAAATGTCAATCAACAGAGGAGTGTGATTAAATAAATTATGGCATATCCTTTAATCACTCATTAAAATAGGGCAGTTTTATATGCAATAACATGGAAATCTCCACAAGATGTGTCATTAAATGAATAACGTAAATTTCAAATGCACACAAACAGCATTATCCAATTTATGTAAAACAAAATATTGTGTATTTATATTAAATATGCCTTTTTTTTTTTTTTTTTTT
>NW_012100654.1:1718478-1748137 GCF_000951045.1 Mandrillus leucophaeus | reverse complement strand
AAGGTTTCATCGTGTTAGCCAGGATGGTCTCAATCTCCTGACTTCGTGATCCACCCGCCTCAGCCTCCCAAAGTGCTGGAATTACAGGTGTGAGCCACTGCGCCCAGTCAAATATATGTATTATATATCCAAAATGTATTATATAGACAAAAATGTATGCACACAATATGTTTCTTCATAAATGTAAAACTTCCAGAAAGGTATTAATATTAGTAGCTATTTCTTTGGAATTAGAGTAGTAGACAGACATCGGAAACAAGGAAATTTTTACTTTTCACTTTTTTATTTCTTCTACCTTGTTTTAATTTTTACAATGACAATGTAGTCCTTTTATAATAAAATACAAATATAAAAACACCAAAGTAGACCTCTCTGAAACTAATGTAGCTAGGCTGACTCTACATACCCTGTCCTAAATGATTTCCAATTTGTGTACTGTACTACTAGTCTAAGAGCGTAACTCTCCTTCAGTACCACTGTCTCACAATTCCAGATGAAGCAATTAGACATCAAAGGTCAGAGAGAACTATATTAAGAGTGTTAGGAGACTGGTTATGTTATTAAAGTCAGCTAGAAACCAGCTGTGGTGGCTTACACCTACAATCCCAACACTTTGAGAGGCTGAGGCAAAAGGCTGGCTTGAAGCCAGGAGTTCAAGGCCAGTCTGGGCAACCTAGCAAGTTTCCATCTCTATAAAAAATTTAAAAATAAAAATAATAAAGTCATCTATAAAGAAATCTTCTATCAACAATTTATGTCCACTTAAGGGGGAAAAAAAAGATATAAACTGGGTCAAACAACCTTAAGAGCAAGTGAGGATACTGAAAAATAGACCATGTTGGGTCAACTCCCTAAAACAATCTACTGGAAGAGACAATCTGATTCATCTACTTGCCTGTTGAGTTGAAATCATTAATAATAAGCAATAAACATGACTCCCACCAGGAAAGGAACAGTACTCAGTACATGCTTTCTGCCCAAATAATGATTGCTGGTAGATAATACACTTTTTTAAAGAGCCATGTGGTATGAGAGTAAAATCTTGTGAAAAAACTAGAGTTGAAGTTAGTTACCATCTATTCTCCTTAAAACAAAACTACTACTGAATCCCTCAAATAAACTTTAAAAGAAATGCAATGGTAGTTAAGAATTGCGTATAACTTATAAAAGACTTCGAAAAAGTACATAATGTAATAAATAACAAGTTGGAAGTTAGCCAGAGAGGGGAAGAAACATATTCTATAAATGGCTATTTAAGCCAACAAATACAAAGGCAAACTGATTTGTCACCCCCTAGAATGATTCTGAAAGATCATTCGTCACCAATAAACGCAATGCAATTCCTCAATTAAAGCAAAGCACAAAATATTTGTCAAAAATAATAAATACCACAAAGCCACTGAAATGGGTAAAATAATTCCTTTTTTCTAATAGGAAGAAAAAAGTCACCAATCCCTAGCATCTGTATATTAAGTTTTTATTGACTGGAGCATGAAATATTTGGGAGAATTATCTATACCCTCCTCCCTAAACTAGTAATAGGATTTAAGGAAATCTAAAACTAAAAACCAAAACAGAGGTCTTACACCAATGGCCAAATATATTTTGAGTTTCCTAGGCCATTAAATGAATTAATCATAAACACAAAAATGCATAACAGTATGCCTACAATTTTATACATGCTGCTTTATAGCACAAAAATTCATGACTAACAATGCTACATGAATGCTGAAGCATTTTTTAAGGAATTATATACATGCCTGAAATATTTCATATTTTATTACATCATTATGTGACTAGAGCATGATTTTTTAGATAGTTCCTACTTTATAAAATCCTTTCACTCAAGTGATACAAAGCAATAGTTTCTAGAAGATGAATGTCGCATACATCACTGTGAATTACAATTTGCCCTATTTTGCTAATACAGAACATAGTCCTTCCTGTTAACATGCTTGCCACCAAACTGAAAAAATAAAGACCATAAAAATTTATGATTTGCTAAATCCTCCTGAATGGGTCTGATAAGTGTAAAATGGATAGGCCAAATAATTTTTTTAATTGCTGAAATAAAATTTTGTTTCTGAGTTGAGAGGCTTTCTAATATAGTGCTATCTAATAAAATATTCTGAAATAATGAAAATATTCTTTATCTACACTATCCAATACAGAAGCCATTAGCTACATGTGACTACTGACAACCTGAACTTAGTGTGACCAAGGAACTGAAAAATTAATTTTATTAAAATCTAATTTAAATATTTAAAGTATTAAAAACAAAATTCTAATGAGAAAGATGTAGATGTTCAAAAGTTGGCCTAGGCAAGGCATAGTAGCTCATGCCTGTAATCCCAGCAGGACTGCTTTGAGGCCAGGAGTTTGAGACCAGCCTGGGCAACACAGCAAGACCCCATCACTATTAGTAAAGTTTATTAAAATAAGAAACAGCTGGCCTATACTTTGCTGTTGAAAACATAGTGCCATTGAGCTAAATCTGAGTGACTGACTTAGAGAGCCAAAATAAATCCTGAAAATTGGTAGTTATCACAAATGATGACTTATATTTCAAATGTCACCAGACACTAGCGAGTTTACATAAGCTACAGAACTTAAACAATTTTAAAAAACTAAAAACTCAATTTTTTGCTTTGAACTGACCAAAAAAAGTTAAATATAAAGTTATCTGTACCTTCCACATGAATGAGCAAATCAAAGAAGAAAATCATTAACATGTTCAGTATCAATTTTTAAAAGGCTTTAGCACAATCTACAAAAACACTTGGGTAAAGGACTGTGAAGTTTCTACAGTTTTGGGGACCTGGATCATATTATTCTAGATCAATTTCTCTCTTCAATTCAAAAATTACATTCGGCCAGGTGCAGTGGCTCACACCTATAATCCCAGCACTTTGGGAGGCCGAGGTGGGTGGATCACCTGAGGTCAGGAGTTCAAGACCAGCCTAGCCAACATGGGGAAACCCTGTCTCTACTAAAAATACAAAAATTAGCCAGGCATGGTGGCGGGCATCTGTAATCCTAGCTACTTGGGAGGCTGGGGCAGGGAGAAATGCTTGAACCCAGGAGGTGGAGGTTGCACTGAACCGAGACCGTACCACTGCACTCCAGCCTGGGTGACAGAGCGAGACTCTGTCTCAAAAAAAAAAAAAAAAAGAAAGAAAAAGTACATTCATGGCCAGTTGTGGTGGCTCACACCAGTAATCCCAGCACTTTGGGAGGCCAAGGTGGGAGGATGGCATGAGCCCAGGAGTTCAAGAGCAGCCTGGACAACATACTGAGATCCCATCTCTGAAAAAAATTTTAAACATTAGCCAGGCAAGGTAGCACACAACTGTGGTGCCAGCTACTTTGGAGGCAACGGTGAGAGGATCACTTGAGCCAAAGAGATCAAGTCTGCCATGAGCCATGATCACGCCATTGCACTCCCGCCTGGGTGACAGAACAAGACCCTGTCTCAAAAAAAAAAGAAAAAAGGAGAAAGAAAGTACATTAATGAAACCCAGACCTGCCCTTTACCTTTACCCCCCAACCTTATCAACATAAGTAAGTAAGAAGTAAGGGATAGAATTTCTCATGTCTCTTATGTTCTACTATAAACCAATGTTATGCACACACTTTGCAAATTCTGCCCATCTGGTATATGGCATAATACAGCTTTTCATTGATTCATTTTCAGAATGGACTCAAATTTATCATTATCTATTGGGAATATAAGGAATGAATTATGGGTTACCATAAAAATGGAATTATCAAGCAGACACTGAAGTTGTTTTAGAAGAATACAGAGTTGAAAAAAGTTCAAAATATACTGTTAAGTGAAAAGACTACATAAAAGCAATACCATCTCATGTACGGCATGCTTATCAAAAAAGCATAAAGCACATACGCCAAAATTTATGAGTGACTATATCTGGGTGATAGCGGTATGGTAGGGTATTTATTCTAGAGATATGAACACCTATATTCACAGAAAAACCTGCACGCAAATGTTAACACCAGCTTTATTTTTAATAACCAAAACCTGGAAACAACTAAACTCGATAAGTGAATGGTAAACTGTGGTACATCGATGCTATGCAACACTACTATAAAACAAACAGTAACAAATTACTGATATATGCAACAACCTGGATGACTCTCAAGAGCATTATGTTGAGTGAAAAAACAGTCAAGTCCAAAAGGTCACATCCTGTAGGATTCCATTGATACAACATTCTCAAAACTGACAAAGTTCTAGAGATAAACAACAGATCGGGGGTATTCAGGGGTTAGGAACGGTGGAAGGAAGACAAGAGGTGTGCCTATAGCAGATAGCACCAGAGATACCTTTGTTATCCTGGCTTAGTTCTGTATCTTGATTGCTTTGGTGGTTACACAAATCTACACGTGCTATAAAACAGAAGTCCCCAACTCCCAGGCCATGGACCTGTTAGGAACCTGGCTGCATAGCAGGAGGTGAGCAACCAATGAGCAAGCAAAGCTTCATTTGTATTTACACACTCTCCCCACTGCTCGCATTAATGCCTGAGCTCCGCCTCCTGTTGGGTCACTGTCAGCATTAAAATCTCATAGGAGCTCAAACCCTATTGTGAACTGCACATGCAAGGGATATAGGTTGCCTGCTCCTTAATAAGAACCTAATGCCTGATGATGATCTGTCACTGTCTCCCATCACCCCCATATGGGACAGTCTAGTTGCAGGAAAACAAGCTCAGGGCTCCTACTGATTCTACATTATGGCGAGTTGTATAATTACTTCATTATATATTATAATAACAGAAATAAAGTGCACAATACATGTAATGCTCTTGAATCATCCTGAAACCATCTCCACCCCCACCCCATTCGTGGAAAAACTGTCTTCCAGGAAACTGGTCCCTGGTGCCAAAAAACGGTTAGGGGTTCTTGCATAAAGTACTCAACATGGGATACACTGTAGCAATGTGAATTTCTTGATTTTTGACATTGCAGTACGTTTATATAAAATGTAACAACTGGGAGAAACTGGATGAAGGATGCAGGGGGTCTTCTCTGTACCATTTTTGCCACCTTCCATAAATCTATATAATTTTAAAATAAAAAAGGATAGATTTTGTCCTTTTCCCCTTCCTGCTCTTGCCTATCCTCTTATCCTCCAGGAACCAGTCAGTTCTAAAGCCATAAGCTGGGGCCAAGCAAGATGTCAGATACCAGACAGAAGGAAGAGGGCTTCTACATGGGAGGAGGCCCAATATAAGATGTCAAAGCCCAAGAAGGGTGAGGTGGTTCTCCATATAGAAGGGCAGCTCAGCATGAGGTGTTGGAGCCCAAGCAGCATAAGGAAGGGTCTAGATTGTGGGAAAAGAACAGCCTGGAGCATGATGTCAAAAGCTAAGTAGGATGAAGAAGGTATCAAAGAGTGGGTGTGGACCAGTGCAGTGTATCTAAGTAAGAGTGCCCTAAGGAAGGGGTCCACTTGGAGCTAAGGTCTAGTTCAAGTTGTCAAAGCACATGCAGGAGGAGAAAGGTATCCACACAGGGCAGGGGTAGCAAGTACTCCTGTGAGGTTTAGAAGCCTAGGAGCATCTGCATCGGGCATTAGGGTAATAAGTAAATATGCTGAGATAACAAGCCAGGTTTCTCACCGTCTAATGTACTCTGTTGGACTGTAATGGGAGGTATCATTAGGAACTTATGGTTTTCAATATTGATAGGTATGGAAATTATTATAGAAAGGAATATGTGCACTATATACGAATGTATATAATTACATACATACATACATTCTCTAGCTCTGTCCATTGAGAGGCCTGGGAGCAGGTATACCCCAACTGCAAGGAGCAGCATGTTCAGCACCCAGACCCTGGTTTCTAAATACCATTCTCCACTAAAATGAACTAGGGGGTCCATGGAGAAATGGCTGACTCCAGAACTGAAGCAGAAAACGGACAAAATAAGCCTAGAACATAATGTGCCAAAAAGCAAAGAAGTACTCAGCGACTGACAAGGTATGTCCAAGAACATAAAACCCAGCTTGAAAAGGCTTCTTTTAGCCAAATCTTAAACAAACTGAATATGAAAATAATCACAGTAATATATTGTAACCCAGCAAATTTTTAAAAACCCTAATTCCATACTGATGCACATAAAGTGTGATAAGGAATAACTTTATAGTAGCAAAGCCTGGAAGGTGTCAATTGATCAAAGTGAACCATCATCTGAATGACGGCAAATAAAACTCAGGTGCTGCCTGTCAGAATGCAATGGGAAGAAAACACAGCACTATTTCTACAATATTCCTGCCAAAGATGCTTAACTTAAATATCATAAGGAGGAAAAAAAATCAGGTAAGGCCTGAGGGACATTCTCCTAAACAAATGTAAAATATAAATTCCAAAAGTGATGAATTAACCCAGACTAACAAAAACTGAAGAACACGACAATTAAATGTAACATGTAATTTTGAACTGAGTCTTTTGGCTAACAAACTTTAACTGCTGGACTTTAGCAGTTCTCTCCCAGTAACTAACAGAACATGTAGATCACTGAGTACATAAAAGAATTAAAGAATACAATTAGTGAACGGGCATTGTGGCTCACACCTGTAATCCCAGTACTTTGGGAGGTGAAAGCAGGAGGATTGCTTGAACCCAGGAGTGTGAGACTAGCCTGGGCAACATAGTGAGACTCTGTCTCTACAAAAAAAATTTAAAAATTAGCCTGGCATGGTGGTGTGTGCCCACAGACCAGATAGCTGAGAAGACTGAGTTGTGAGGATTACTTGAGCTCAGGAGGTGAAGGCTACATACACCAGCATGGGCAAAAAAATAAATAAATAAAAGAAAAACAAAAAGAAAAGAAAAAAGAAAAAGTGAATATAACTAAACGACTTGACCTAACTGACATTTAGAAAATAACCCAACCAACAATAGCCAGAATACACATTCTTTTCAAGGATACACAGAACGCTCACCAAATAGATCATATGCCAAGCACTAAAACAAGTCTCAATAAATTTAAAAGGGCAGAAATCATACAGCATATATTTTCTAACCACACTCATTAGATATCAGTGATGAAAAGGTATCTGGAAAATTTTTAAATATTCAGAAATTAAGCAAAACACTTCTAATTAACTCACAAATCAAAAAGAAATAAAGGAAGTTTAAAAGTATCTTTAACTGAATTAAAATGATAAAAATACATCAAAAGCCATGCTGAGAAAAGTTTAGAGCTTCACATGTTTAGGTCAAAAATGAATATCTAAAATCAGTCACCAAACTTTCTACTTTAAAAAGTTAAGATGAGAAGAGCAAATGAAAACCAAAGTAGTAGAAGGAAATAATAAAAAGTAAAAATGAACAAAAGTTAAAGTGAATAGTGAAAATCGATAAAACCGAAATGTCATTATTTGAAGAGACAACGAAAACTAATAAATCTCTACCCAGTCTAATCAAGAAAAAGAAAAATTATTGTACCAATAGCAGGAATGAGAAAAAAAGAAATCACCATTGATCCTTAAAACAACAAAAGAAAATATTAATAGAACTTTGGTCAATTAAACAATTAAGAAATAGACAAATTCCTTTAAAAATACAATTTACTGAAACTTATTCAAGAAAAAAAAATGTTTAGTATGAATAGCCTACTTATGTTTTTAAAATAAAATTTGTAATTTAAAACCTTCCCACAGGTTGAGGTGGGAGGCCACTTGAGCCCGGGAGCTCAAAACAAGTCTGGACAACATAGTGAGACCCTGTCTCTATAAAAAAAAATTTTTTTTAATTAGCCTGGTGTGATGACATGTGCCTGTAGTCCCAACTGTTTGGGAAGCTGAGGTGGGAGGAACATTTAAGCCCAAGAGGTTGAGGTTACAGTGAGCTGTGACTGTGCCCCTGCACTCTGCACTCCAGCCTGGGCAACAGAGCAAGACCTTGTCTCCAAAGAACAACAAAAAAACCTTTCCCACAAAGAAAACTCAACTCTAGATTAGCTTTACTGGTAAAGTCTATCAAATATGTATGATAGAAATATCAATCTTACACAAACTCTTTCAGAAAATAGAGAAGGAAATACGTCCTAACCCATTTAAAATGAGGCCAATATACCTAAAAATGACATAGCTATTACAAAAAAAAAAAAAAAAGAAAACCATGGACTAATATCTCTCATAAACATACAAATGTTTAAATTAGTAAACTGAATTCAACAAGAAAAAAGGATGACACATCATGACCACATGTGATTTATCTCAGGAACGCAAGGGCTGTTTAATATCTGAAAATCAGCACAATTCACTATATTAAGAGAATGAGAGGATATTCATATGATCATTTCAATCAATGCAGAAGAAATACTTGAAGTTAAATATCCATTCACGTTTTTTAGACAAAGTCTCAGAAAACTAGAAAGAACACTTCAACGTAATAAAAGTAATCTATGAAAAACCTATACCTAATGCCGTTTTTGAAACAGGGTCTCACTCTGTAACCCAGGCTGGAGTACAATGGTGTGATCTTGGCTCACTGCAACCTCCACCTCCTGGACTCAGGTGATCCTCCCAATTCAGCCTCCCAAGTAGCTGAAACTACAGGTGCACACCACCATGCCCAGGTAATTTTTCTTTTTTTTTGGCAGAGATGGGGTTTCCCCATGTTGCACAGGCTGGTCTTCAACTCCTTAGCTCAAGCAATCCGTTCCCTGCCTTGGCACCTTAAAGTGCTGAGATTAGAGGCATGAGTCACTGCACCCAGCCTCTAACATAATTCTTAATGATGAAAGAGTAAATGCAGTCCCCTTAAGATCTGGAACAAAGCAAAGATGTCTACTTGCATCGCTTCTATTCATCATTGTTTTGTAGGCCCCAGACAGTGCAATAAGAAAAAGAAATAAAAGAGATACAGATTGGAAAGAAAGTAAAACATATGGACAATACGATAGTGAAGAAACCTAAGGAATCTACAACATAACTACTATAACTAATCAGTAAAGATAACAAAGTCACAGAACACATAGTCAATATAAAAAGAATCAACTGCATTTCTATATTCTAGAAAGTAACAATTAGAATTTGACATTTTAAAACATACCATTCACAACAGCATCCAACCAAAACCATGAAATACTTAAGGATAAAATTAACAAAATATGCCCAATAACTTTACACTGAAAACTACAGAACAATGCTGAAATAAAGAAAACCTCAATAAAAGTAAAGGTGTACAACGTTCATGGACTGGGAGCCATTATTGTTTAGATGTTGGTTTGTATCAAGTCAATAGACAGAATCAATGCAACCTCAATCAGAACCAGTTGGCTTTAAAAAAACAAAAAAACAAACAAACAAAAAACAAAAAAACAAAACAAAACAAAACCTAAAGGGTGGATTCTATATTTTATATGAAAATGCAAAGGTCCTAACATAGTCACTACAGCATTACAAAAGAACAACAAAAATGGAGGACTTACACAACTTGATTTCAATATTTACTATAAAAGATACAGCAATCAAAACAGTATGATACTGATTTAAAGACAGACACTAGGTCCATCAATGAAAACCCAAGAGAACTAAGACTTACACGAACATGTACCAAGAGAAATGAAAAAAAGACTTGTACAACAATTTTCCTAACCGCTTTATTCATAATCATTGAAAGAGACAACACAAATAACCACAAAAAGGAAAATGAATAAATAAATTTTAAGATATTAATTAAAATGACTGAACATTAATCAATAGGGAAAAAGAATGAACTGTTGATACATTCAACCAACATGGATGAATCTCAAAACATGTTGTGCAAAAGCAGTCAGACACAAGAGTTACATATAACTCCATTTACATGAGGTTCTCAAGGGACAACGACAATTTATGAAGAAAAAATATGAGAACAATTGTTGTGGAGGGAATTGACTGGCAAGAATTACAAAAAAACTCCTCAGGATGACGAAAACATTTGGTGTCTTGATGGATTATGGATTATACAAGTTTATGCAGTTGTCAAAACTCTGAACTACAAACTCAGAATCTGAGCATTTCACTTTAAACTTTTCCTCAATTAAAAACAGAATGCATATTTTCACTCAAAAACAATCTGCCTACTATAACCCAGGTATTGAAAACACAAAATTTAAAGGCACGATACAGAAAAAAATATCTTAAAATATAATGACAAGACAGTCCTGCAAGCAAGGAAATGCAAAGTTATTGTAGTTACCATAAAGAAAATCACAAGAAAGAGAAATCTTTTAAGGTGAAACGTGAACAACAGGAAATTGCCAAATAAATAATATTATAGGCATATACGACATTAACAAAAGTAACAGAAGAAAAACCATAGTAGACCTAGGCAACTAAATTAATTTCATATGCTTAAAGCATAAAATGGTGGGGAAAGGGGCTGAACTACAGTTTAAAAAAAAAAGTTGGATAAGGGACAGGAGTATGATGGCTATTTCCGCCCATGCAAATAAGTACATTTTAGCTGTTTAGTAATGAGGAACCACTAGAGAAGTTTCAGTAAGGGAAGGACATGTATACATCTCGTTTGGAAAGATGACAGTAGAAACTATCTGAAAGATACACTGGAGAAGGCTCAGGCTACTGTCAGTCCAATAAAAATGTCAGTCTATTGCAATCTATAGACTACCTCATCCAACAAAAACAGAATGCGCACTCTTTAAAAGCTCACACATAACATTTCACCAAGGTGGACAACATTCTGGGCCATAAAACACAATCTAATAAACTTAACAGAATAGCAATCACATGGCGTCTGCTCTAAGACCACAAGAGAATTAAACTAGAACTAAATAACAGAATGGTAGCTAGAAAATATTTCAAAATACTTGGATATTAAACGACACACTTCTAAACAATAATGGTGCAAAGAAGTTTGTTTTTTGTTGTTTTGTTTTGTTTTTTAAGACAGAGTTTCGCTCTGTCACCCAGGCTGGAGTGCAGTGGTGCAATCTTGGCTTACTGCAACCTCTGCCTCCAGAGTTCAAGTGATTCTCATGCCTCAGTCTCCCACATAGCCGGGATTACAAGTGCATGCCACATGCCCGGCTAATTTTTGTATTTTTAGTAGAGATGGGGGTTTTGTTGTGTTGCCCAGGCTGGTCTCAAACTCCTGAGCTCAAGTGATCCACCCACTTTAGCCTCCCAAAGTACCAAGATTATAGGCGTGAGCCACCACACCCAGTCCAAAGAAGGAATCTTAACAGACATTTTAGAATATATTGAACTAAACGAAAATAAAAACACAACTATCAACATGTGTGCAATGTATCTAAAGCAGTGCTTAGAGGAAAATTTATAGTATGAATGTATATATTAGAAACAAAAAATCTAAAATGAATACACTTCCACTTTAGGAAAGTAAAACAAGAAGAGCAAAGTAAATCCAAAACAAGCAGAAAAAAATAATAAAAATGAGAGTAGAAATAAATGAAACTGAAAATAGGAAATAGAGTTAAAAAAAAAAAAAAATCAAGAAAACCAAAAGCCGTTTCTTTGAAAATATCAGTAAAATGAACAAGCCTCTACCACTGGGCAGGGGGAAATGCAGAGTTATTCGAATATGAGTTTCAGTTTCAGTTTTGCAAGATGAAAAAGTTCTAGAGATCTGTTGTACAACAATGTCAATATAGTTTACGCTACTAAAATGGACACTTAAAAATTGTTGCTTTCTCCTCTGCTCGCATTCTCACTCTGCCATGCCCTGCTCTGAAGAGACACCCATCGTTACCCCCGGCAAACAGGCCTGGTTTGCAGAGGAGGGCAGCATGCAGCTCCGTTTTGCCTCACTCTCTGAGCAGGCCACAACCCTGACTCCGGGATCCACACAGCCCAAAGGCTATGACCTCGATGGTGCCTACGATGATACAATACCACCTACGGAGAAAGCTACAGTGAAAATGGGCATTCAGATAGCTCTTCCTTCTGGGTTTTATAGAAGAGTGGCTCCATGGTCTGGCTTGGCTGCAAAACACTTTATCGATGTAGGAACTGGTGTCATAGACGAAGATTACTGAGGAAATGTTGGTGCTGTACTGTTTAATTTTGGCAAAGAAAAGTTTAAAGTCAGAAAAAGTGGTCGCATTGCACAGCTCATTTGTGAATGAATTTTTAATCCAGAAATAGAAGAAGTTCAAGCTTTGGATGATGCTAACAGGCATTCAGAAGACTTAGGTTCTACCAGAAAGAATTAAAAATTATGCTAAGAATAGAAAATGAGAACTCATACTTTTTTCTTAAAGAGTTTTTGCTTAAAGCATTTTGGTAAAACTTCTGTAATCTTAATAGCTTTACCTTCTAAAAATACTGCATTTTCTTAAGATCAAGGAAAAGAGTACCTCTGCTTAGATCACAGAGAAACTTTGTTTTTCTGCTGATAGTTGTATGTAAATCTTCTTTGTCCTGATATAAGGCAAACAGTGTCTTTTTAAAATCAAATGTACATCAATTACAGACCCAAAAAAACCCTATATAATTTAACTCAGTTAAATGATACTTCACCAAAAAAAAAAAAAGGAATTAAGACAGTAATTTTTTTTAAATTACTGTCTTAAAACAAACAAAAAAGAGAAAACACAAATTACTAATATCAGAAATGAAAGAGAGGACATCACTATAAACCCCTGGACATTAAAAGGATAATAAAAGAATACTATGAACTTTGTTCCCACAAATTTGACAACTTTATCAAAATGGACCAATTCCTTGAAAGACACAATCTGTCAAAACTCACACAAGAAGAATTACATAATCTGAAGAGACCTACATTTATAGGAGAAATCGAATCAACAATAACCTTCCAAAACAAAAAGCACCAGACCCAAAGCAGTTCACTGGTGAATTCTACCAAACATTTAAGGAAGAAATTATATTAATTCTCTACAATCTCTTCCAGAAGACATAAGCAGAGGGAATACTTGCTAATTTATTCTATGAGATCAGTATTACCCTAATACCAAAAACAGACAAAGACATCAGGAAAACTATAGACTAATATTTATCAAGAACACAAATGTAAAAATCCTCAAAATATTATCAAATCAAATCCAACCACATTTAAAAAGAACTATATACCACAAACAAGCAGGATTTATTCCAGGTAAGAAAGTTGCTTCCACATAAAAAAATCAATTAATGTAATCCATCACATCAACAGGCTAAAGAGGAAAAAGTTATTGCAATGGGCTAGGTAAAGCTGGTGAACGTCTATATCAGGGCACAACTACAAGTAGTTATCCATTCATTCACACCATGTGCCAACACCTGGACTACAGTGAAAAGTAAGACAAAACTCCTGTCCTTACAGTCTACAATCTATCAGAGAAACATCGTACAAGTAAATCACAAGTCCCTGTCACAGGGACTCAACCTAGAGTTAAGAAGAAGAAGTCAACTTATATCTACAGGTTATAAAACAGGTATGAGGTATGACTGACGGTATTATCTCAAGCAGGATATATTAAAGTCTTAAATAAAAAAAAAAGTACCTGTTAGATGAACTGAAAGGAACCCAGGTTTGATATCATAGAAAGAAGAGACAAGAATTCACATGACGGTTGTGGTTTCACTGATTACTGGGTAAAAATAAAGGTAGAAGAAGGAAAAAGATATGGGCGCTTATGAAACATCTTAATGTCTGGCGTAGACAGGAAAAAGTAAAGGGCTGATATACTTTAAAAAGATAAACAGATCAAGCAAGTGGAGAACACAAAGAGAACAGAGAATAAGAGCATATTAGAAAAATTTAAGAAGGCAGGAATTACAGAATTCGAAGGAAAAACCCTTGAATGTGTGATCTTTTTCTAGTTATGTTGAAGATTCAAATGTTTTACTCTTTAAGGACAAGCCTAGAAGTTAAATAAAGTATCTTTCAAAATTAAGCATTTAAAATTTAATACCCAAGTAATCCTGATACAGAAATACTGTTATCCTGAAAGAAATAAGCTTCTAAAATAATATAATACAAGAACTTAATTTTGCCTTTCAAATATGATTTATGTCAATATTTTAGTATATCTATTCAAGAACACTATTTATCCCTGAAACACTTCCTGAAATTTCTTCGATGACTTGCAGTATTACTTAACAAGAAATTATGTTTCTAAGTTTAGTATCCTATAAAGGAATTACTTACAGGAACATTAAGTGCATATTGTAGTCCTTGAGGAAGTCTTTCATGTGTTTCCATCTGCTCCTCATCATTTTTCACTGTCTCCTCGTGGACCATGAGTTCATCATGTGATATCATATCCTGTTGCCTCATTTCACTTTCTTGTAACACTTCATCTGCAGCAAGGATCTCCTGGTGAGGCATACTTCGATCTTGAAGTACTGAATCCTGTAGCTCTCCAGACACAGTAGACTGGCCAGACACTCCACCCATTACAACCATTGTCCTGGAAGACTGCATTTCGTCTATGCCGCCACATTTAAGAAACAATCCTTCCAGTTTGTCGTCAATGTTCATGCTTAAGTATAACTGCCTAGAAAGACCAAGTTTGGCAACGAAACATAGTAAATTAGTTTCATATGACTACTTCATTTTTTTTAATTTTCAAATTAAGAATTTGAACAGTCAAATACAAAGATTTTATTCATGTACTTTGGAACTGCCTCCAATTTTAAAATTATAATACCAAGATCGGTTTCCAAAGGCTGGTAAAATAAAACACAAATTTTCATTTTGATATAAAGGCATAAAATCCTAACTACTTTATTATTGAAAAATAAGCCTGACATAAAAGCAAATTAGGGAAAAGTATTTGTAACATCAATCAAGGGATCCGTACTCTTTAATATATTAATAATATATTGAAATGTGTTAAAAATAAAAATATAGATGAATTCAATAAGGAATAAACTGACAGAGAACATCATGAAGCAAATCATTTTTAAAAATTTAGAAATAGTCATTAAACATAAAAAAAGAGTCTCAGTAGTAACCCAAGAAATTACCATTAAACAGCACTATCATATTTCAACTACCAAACTGATAATGACTCTTAAAAAATACATCCAATGTTGAAGTATTAAAAAAAGACACTCATCTACTGATAATAAAAGTATGTATTATATCAACTACTTTCAAAAGTCATTTGGTAGTATGTATCAAAAGCTATAAAAATGTACATATTCTTTGAACAAGGAATTCTACATTTTGGAATTTATCTTGATGAAATAAAAAATGTATACAAAGGTATACACAGAAAACCACTACAGCAGTCATTACCATAATGAAAATGTTAAGTATATTTCAGTTTAGTCACTTCTTTCCCAAATTAATCACATAAGTAATGACCAACTTTGATCACAGTTTTCAGCAGTCAAACACCAAAGCTAAATTCCAACACACTACTGAAATCAAAATACTCTTTCGTTTACTAAGGTTATTGTTAACGAAGAAACCTTTACTGAAATGAACAGCTCAAAACAACCTCATAAACAGCAAAATATACAAATGTATAATTCAAAACTTGCTAATCTTTCTTCCCTGGTACGAGGTGTTATCAGCCTAGAATATATACAGTATATCTGTACAAAACACCTTATTTCACTTTTCAAAATCTTTAAGGCAGCAAAGTTAAAATCTAAAGGTCAAAGATTGCTGGGTATGGTAGCTCATGCCTGTAATTCCAACAATCTAGGAGGCCGAGGTAGGCGTATCACATGAGCCCAGGAGTGTGAGACCAGCCAGGGCAACAAGGCAAAACCCCATCTCTACAAAATAAAAATACAATAATTAGCTGGGCATGGTGGCACGCACCTGTGGTCCCAGCTACTTGGGAGACTGAGGCAGGAGGATGGCTTGAGCCCAGGAGGTCGGGGCTGCAGTGAGCTGTGATTGTACTACTGCACTCTGCCTGGGTGACAGAACAAGACCCTGTCTCAAAAATAAATAAATAAAAATAAACGTCAAAGATGTTACATACATCACCAAATATCTGCTCTCTTCAAAAATTTCATTTATCACATTTCTTAGAAAATAAACTAAAACTAAATGAAACACTCCCTTAAGGCTAAAATTTGATTATTCTGACCATTTATTTGGAAATCCTTAAAAATCAATTGGTGAAAAGTATTTGTAACATCAGTCAAAAATTCCATATCCTTAATATATTAAAATACCTTAAAAATAAGAAGAGATGAATTCAATAAAGAATAAACTGACAGGAACACTACCAGACAAATCACTAAAGAAAACTTAGAAACAATCATTAAATATACAAAATAACTATGTTTTTATGTTTTAAATACATAAAACATTGGCCGGGCACAGTGGCTCACGCCTGTAATCCCAACACTTTGGGAGGCCGAGGCGGGCAGATCACGAGGTCAGGAGATCAAGACCATCCTGGCCAACATGGTGAAACCGTGTCTCCACTAAAAATACAAAAAATGTAGCTAGGCATGGTGGCGGGTGCCTGTAGTCCCAGCTACTCAGGAGGCTGAGGGAGAAGAATCATTTGAACCCAGGAGGTGAAGGTTGCAGTGAGCCGAGATCGAACCACTTCACACCAGCCCAGGCGAGAGCAAGACTCCATCTCAAAAAAAAAAAAAAAAAAAAAAAAAAAAAAAAAATTGGGGGCAGTGCATATATACATAAGTATATATATTTATGGGGTACATGAGATATTTTGATATAAGCATGCAATGTGAAATAAGCAAATCATGGAGAATGGGGTATCCATCCCCTCAAGAATTTACCCTTTGAGTTACAAACAACCCAATTACATTCTTTATTTTTAAATGTACAATCAAGTTGTTATTGACTACAGTAATCCTATTGTGCTATCAAATAGTAGGTCTTATTCATTTTTTTCTTTTTTTTTTTTTTTTGCCCATTAACCATCCCCACCTTCCCCTTCTCAGCCTCTAGCAACTATCCTTTAACTCTCTATGTCCATGAGTTCAATTGTTTTGATTTTTAGATACCACAAATAAGTGAGAACATGCATTTGTCTTTCTGTGCCTAGCTTATTTCATTTAACATAGTGATCTCCAGTTTCACTCATGTTGTTGCAAATGACTGGATCTCATTCTTTTTTATGGCTGAATCCTGCTCCACTGTGTACATGTACATTTTGTTTATCCACTCATCTGTTCATACACACTCAGGTGGCTTCCAATTCTTAGCTATTGTAAACAGTGCTGCAACAAACACAGGAGTGCAAATATCTTAACATACTGATTTCCTTTTGGGGGGGTATATGCCCAGCAGTGGGACTGCTAGATCGTATGGTAGCTCAATTTTTAGTTCTTTGAGGAACCACCAAACTTTTCTCCATAGTGGCTGTACTAATTTACATTCCCACCAACAGCATAGAAGGGTTCCCTTTTCTCCACATCCTCACCGGCACTGGTAATTGCCTGTCTTTTGGATATAAGCAATTTTAACTAGAGATGACATCTCATTGTAGTTTTGATCTCCATTTCTCTGATGATCAATGATGTTGAGCACCTTTTCATGCTCATATGCCTGTTTGCCATTTGCATGTCTTTTGAGAAACGTCTACTGAAATCTTTTGCCCATTTTTTGATTGAATTATTAGATTTTTTTTCCTATAGAATTGTTTGAGCTCCTTATATATTCTGGTTATTAATCCCTTGTCAGATGGGTAGTTTGCAAATATTTTCCCCCATTCTGTGGGTTGTCTCTTCACTTTGTTGACTATATCTTTTCCTGTGCAGAAGATTTTTAGCTTGATGTGATTTTTTTTTTTTTTTTTTTACCTAATTGTATGCTTAGCATCAAGCCAAAACAATAAGTATTGAGGAAGCAGTAGTATTCTAGGGACAGATAATATTTTGGAAAAAAGGCATAAAGTGCTAGAGTGAGAGACTTGGAACAGGAAGAGAGCACACCTTGATACAGAAGTAGTAAAGTGGAAACACTCCAAATGAAAAACAAATGACCTCTTTAAAAATCTTCCTGAAAACCGACCACATGCAAAGAAAAATAAATCTCTCTTCCTTTTTACATAAGTTCCTTATTCCTATGGCCCCAAATTAAGGCATATATTGGGAGTTAAACTGTCTGGCCTGGAAACTGTTTTTGAAATACCCTGAAATTTCCCCAAAATACCAGAAAGTACTAAGATATCAAAACAAACTCCAATATCAATGGATACAAGGTTTTAAATAAGACAAAGCTTTAAACTGAGCTTTGGAAATATCTATCAAAATGAAAACTGTATGTACTCTTGATTCAGCAATCTCACTGCTAGAGATATATAGTATACAACCTTATGGGTTTATTCATAGACACTCATCAAAGAAGAAAGTACGAGGATGTTTGCTACAACCCTTCAATGGGAAAGACTGGAAACATATTTAAGCATCCATAGACAGGGGACTTGTTACATTAATTATGACTCAATCATACAATGGAATACGTGCAGCCATTAAAAGGAATGATGTTAGCTTTATGTGCTGGTTCTCCAAGATATATTAAGTGAAAAAAAATCAAGGACAACTATGTAGATAGTAAGATCCTTTCTATACACACACACACACACACACACACAGAGAGAGAGAAACATATATACACACGCACACACATATATATATATATATTTTCCTGGTAAGAAACTTAACTGGAATTTGGAAAATGAAATAAGAAAGGATCTTCATGAAGAAGACTAATTTTGACTTTTTATTATTCCTTTTTCATGTACCAACATCTTTTCTTTCTTTAAGGTTACAGCAAGCTAACAGGGTATGAGTAACAGAATTGACTCTAGGTCTTGTTTTTCTTCTTTATTTTAAAACAAAGACTTAGTGTTATTTTAAGACATGTTTCAAAGACAAAGTGAGTCATACCTCTATCATATACCTCAACCTGTCTCTGGCCGGGAAATTTTACCAGGTCCATGGAAAAAGGGAACAGGACAAAGCTACATTTATTAATTAAAAAAAGATAAAGTAGAAAAAACACACTTGTATTGTCCTTGCACCTCCCTTCTCTGCCATTATGGTTTTAACCTTTCCCACTGAAACTCTTCAGTGGTCTCAGTCAAAGCTCTCACGTGCCTCACTGCATATTCAAAAATCCAAATACAACAAAAGGTTCCAAGCTCAAAAGCTAACACATGTCATATCCCTCCCCTAATTTCATTATTTTTAGGGAGGATCAGCTAAGTGTAAAGAAAGAAAACTGAGGTAGTCAAGCCACACTAATATGTGAATAATTAACTGTCTCTTCCTGTTAACTCCTCAAAAAGCCAACTGCTTTCTAATCCAAATGTGTGTATAATTAATGGAAAGTCAGGGGTTAGGGATACGACACAGAAGAGGAAAGAAAGAATGCTTCCTTTAAATCTTATTACTCACATGGAAGACTGATTTGGAAGGGGAAAAAACTAAACAATTAATTTCAGCTTCAAGGAACCCCTGTCCAACTGAAGAGAAAAGAAAATACGTGGAGTAATAAGCCACGCTGAGCTCCCTGTGAAGACCCTTTATCTCGTAGAGACCTTAGGCAGCTGACACCACAGAGTACAAAATGGCAGCACTGTTAAGAACCAAGACAGGCTGGACAATGATGTCCGAGGGCTAATTCAGCTAAGAATGAGAGGCAATCCTTCCTCTGCACTTCAAGTTACCCACAGCAGAGAATGGTGAAAACTACAACAGAGCAGGAAAGAGAAAGGAAGGAGACCAACTAAGGCCAATTTCTCCTAAATCTCCCTTTCACAGATTACTTCAAATTCTGCATTCTTTCCCCGCTTCCATGATTTATTCTTCCCTCATCACCATCCCTCTGCGAGAGAAACCGGCTACAGGGGTATTTAGGGGGCCACAACACAACTTCCAATTCCATTGAATTTCCCCTCCCCGCTCCCACTCCCAACCCCACACACACCTAACATCCTTCCTATTGACATGTTTAGTTCAGCTGTGTAAAAGTCTAACTGTAGTGACTTAGGTAACCGTCTAGTCATTTAAGCCTAGTGACAGAGGGGTACTTAAAAAGAATGTAAATTATCTGCCATTACTTTTCTCCTGTCTACCAGAAGAAATAGTTGACTCTTCTTGTGGTCATCTTCGAATTTAATGTCTCTAATCAATTACGTGTAAGTAATTAAAAACTAAGCTTTACAGATTTATATTAAGTTGAAACAGAGCAAACAGTTTTGGGTCAGGGCTTTTAATAAGGAATTAAATACACAGGCTTTTAACACAAATGTTTTTTGACAATTATTTCCAAAACTTGGGGAACTGTCTGGGCTTGTCTTCAGAGGACAAAGTTAACAGACGCATTACAAATGGACAAGTTGGGTACTATTACTCATTTTTAATCAAATATACAAGGCTCTTAAAAATGCTTCCTTGTTCTACAAGGGCCAATTAAAAATCGGGGAAAAAAAATGCTTGCTGAGGTTTTCTTAATGGGAGTTTTATACAATTAATGGGGTCTTTCCAAATTAGTATGTTTACGTCTGTATTCTAAAATTCAGAAATTATGAAAACCTGGAGAGGAAAGACAACTAATGTGTGCTGAAATGTAAGACACTGTGCTGGGCACCTTTAAATATATTGCCTTACTTAATACTTACAATAACCCTCAAGACAGTAACAGCATATCCTCATTTAACAGACAAACTGGGGCTTACCCAAGGATGCATAGCTAAGAAGTAAACTGGGATTTCAAACCAGACTTAGCTAACTCAATGCACTTTTTACCGTATCACACTATTTCCTGACTTTAAAAGGCCCTGGACACATTAGGAAGTAGTTGAACTCTTATTGCCCTCTCACCACCTGCTCTTAAGGCCTCTCTATCATCATTGCTTGGCTTGGCAAAGCAATCAAACTGTCCTTAGCTGACTACTCCATCTCATGGCTACCATGGGAGAACGTTCTGACACAGAATCCCCTTTTCTTCTGTGGGAGGACTCGACACTTTCCACATTTTCTGTTTTCCAATTTCTTTTTTTTTTTTTTTTTTTTGAGAGGGAGTCTCGCTCTGTCGCCCAGGCTGGAGTGCAGTGGCGCGATCTCAGCTTACTGCAAGCTCCGCCTCCCGGGTTCACGCCATTCTCCTGCCTCAGCCTCCCGAGCAGCTGGGACTACAGGTGCCCGCCACCATGCCCGGCTAATTTTTTGTATTTTTAGAGATGGGGTTTCACCGTGCTCTCGATCTCCTGACCTTGTGATCCACCCACCTCGGCCTCCCAAAGTGCTGGGATTACAGGCGTGAGCTACCGTGCCCGGCCTTCTGTTTTCCAATTTCTATCTGTTACTCATATCTCAGTGAATTTCTCCTCAGCCATTCTTTCTTTTTCATGGGTTTAAATATATCTTCTTAAGCTACCTTCCTTCCTCTGTTTTCTCAAAGCCTTACCAGGAAAATCTCTCTACCTTCCCATTTCCAATTGGAAATTTAAAAATAATCCTAAATATGGCTAATAAATGTAAAACCAGTCAGTGCTAATGATACACCTGTATCAAAAAAAGAGGGCTGTACAATTTAAAATGAAAACAGATTTGAAGGCTTGTGCTATATGCTCTAAAATTTTTTAAAGCACCAAGTTCCCTTTCAGAATGTATATGACCTTCCATGTGCCACTTATTACCTTTAATTAATCTGCATTTGAGCATGAAAGAAATAAATATTTCCCACTTAGAGATCCTCCATTTCTATGTATTGAGTTTGGTAGTAATATTATTTTCCATAAACTTTTTTGAATAATATGGAACTTCAACTATGAGTCAAAGCAGGTTATAATAGGCAAGCTTCGGAACCTAATCATCGTCTTCTGTATAAAAAGAGTAATTTTCAACTTAAAATATTCTCACAAATTCAGTAACACCTCTTCCCCCGACTTTGTAACAGAACCTATTCATTCTAAAATGAAACTTCACTTGCAAGCCAAAAGAGAGGCACTCAAAGGAACCTGTTCTGAAAACAGGTAAAAGAAAAAAAGCTAGATTTCACAAATTACTTCTGATCCAAAGCACTTTGTTATTTGCAGGATGCCAGTTACATTCACTTGGATATTAACATTTCTAACCTATGTTTCTAACTGTGAGAAATTACACCTTAAAAATATCAGCATTAGAAATACAAGTATCAATGAGCCTCCAAATCATTTGGTGAGATGAAACCCATGATTAATACCAGAACCTTTAACAAATTTGCTATTTGTTATTCTGAAGAAGTTTTGCATTTGCTTTCATCCTTGAAAAGTACAGTTTTGATCTAAGCAGAAACTACTTCATCTCTTATTAAAAAAACAAAATCTATTTCTTGTCTAAGTACACTCAAAGACCTCTTCAGATATATTTCTGTATAACTACCATTTTGTATCTATAAAACATACCTTGTAAACTATGTTAATTTTTAAAGTACTACTATTTCAAAATATCCTAACAGGAACATCATTTATACAATGGGACACAAAGGCTTCTCTGATCAGTGCTAACAACAATAAAGGATGTTTAAATAAATACCTGTTTCAATAGCTGCTTTACACACTAACAATAATCATTTTATATAATACGACTTCAAAAACCTAAAAAGTTAAAAAAAAAAAACTATTTTTCACCACAGAAAAATAATTTATAAATATTTGAATAAGCCAAAGTTAATAGGCATTTCTATACCACACTGAAGCCCCTCTCAAAGGAAACAGAATCTAGGCATATTCTGCATTCCAAATATTTATTATCTGTTCTGTAAAACAATGTAACAAGAAGATAGTAGTATTTAAAATACTAAAATATCAAATTTACAGAAATTCAAACAGTTTAAGAAACAGCTATAATTTATCTTAACAAGAAGAGGGGGAGGGAAAAGGTTAAAAAAAAAAAAAAAAAAAAAGTTCCCACAAAGCAGAATCCTACATTCTGTTGGATCTAGTTATTGCATCCATTACATTTTATGCCAATATCAACAATTCAAACATTAATATTCAAACTATAAAGTTTCTGTATTCTTACACGATCAAAAGAAATATTTAAAAAATATTTTTAAAAACTTCTTAAAACAAAATATCCCTGTATACTATGAACAAATGTTAAACACCTAATTTTTTTTCAATTAAATGAGATGGGACTGGGCACATACCACTATGCCTAGATTGCTAATGGTTATTTTTAATACATACTATACAGTAACCAAGACTCATTCTAGAACAACAACGAAAAAGTTAACTGTTTAAATCAACAGCACTTCTTTTTAATGGAAAATATATCGGACTCAAACCTTAATGTGACAGATACCTGGCTATCTCCCCAGAATCTGTTCTCTCCTTCTTATCCAGTAATAAAAATTAAGTGCAACATATGGCTGCCTAAATCAGAGTCACTTACTTCCCAGCCTCCTTTGCAGCTGGTTGTGACATGTGACAAAGTTAAAACCAAAGGGATCTGAGTGAAAGTGATATACACAAACTCCTCTTAAAGGTAAACAGAATGCCATTCTCTTTTTCTTCTTATCAGCAGACACAATGGTAACCATTCTCACCCACAATATAGAAACTGTACATAAGAGCAGAGCAAGACAAAGGAGCCCTGGTATATAGTGATTCTGCAGCCTCTATATACTCTCAAGATAGTTTACACAGACTTTTCAAGTAAATTCAAATATATTTCTACCTTTATAAGCCTCAGTCACAGTAGCCAAGCCTATATACTTAAGTGATTACTGAATTATCTATAAGACTGCTTCCTTATATTAGTGCAGGCATACACACAACATGTACAGATGTATAGAAACTGATATGTTTTTTCACATTTTAAAAATTATATAGCAAACACCATTAAACTTGACTAACATGCCTAACTTTCCTCAGTGTGAAAACAGTTTCTTTGAAAATTCTGGGAAATTTAATATGAGTGTATATGTGTTCAGGATATAGGGTAAAAAATGCTATATCCTGTTGAGAAAAAGTGTTAAACCAAGAAAATAACTCTCAATTCAATTTCACTTAAGATTACACATTTTTGTTGTGTGTTAGAGTCTAAAATGACACCATTATTCATCTCTTAAATTTGTTTCCTCAAGAAAAAAACTAGTTTCTTCCAAATATAAATACCAAAACTTTAAGAAACTATTATATAAATTCAGTATAAAATTCTAGCAGCTAAACACAATGACTTCATATTTGAAAAAACTTATTTATTCAAGATTATGAAATGCAAGTATTAAAATTACCTGAGACTAAGGTAAAAATGAAGACTTCAAGGAAGGGAATGCTGTAGAGTTGAAAAAGAAATCATGGTTGAGTTTCCACCTTTCATAGACTTCAGAAATCCTCAATACCACCTTAATCACTTATGCCATCCAATTCCTACAATAAACACACACACAACAAACATTATTAATGGTAGGAAAAAATACTATACAAATATAATATATGCAAATTGGTATGAATACTGAAGTGAAAATTCTTTCTAAATACAGTAAGTTATGACTCAATGATCAATGTACTGACTTGTTTTTATGTTTGAAATTGAAAAAATGCAATAGTAGTAAGTAGACGGTAAATGAGAAATAAACTTGGCCTTATAAAGAACAACTGCCGGCCAGTCACGGTGGCTCATGCCTGTAATCCCAGCACTTTGGGAGGCCGAGGCAGGCAGATCACAAGGTCAGGAGATCGAGACCATCCTGGCTAAGACGATGAAACCCCATCTCTACTAAAAATACCAAAAATTAGCCGGGCGTGGTGGCGGGCGTGTATAGTCCCAGCTACTCGGGAGGCTGAGGCAGAAGAATGGCATGAACCCGGGGAGCAGTGCTTGCAGTGAGCCGAGAATGCGCCACTGCACTCCAGCCTGGGCAACAAAGCGAGACTCTGTCTCAAAAAAAACAAAAAACAAAAAACAATTGCCTAGATGTGGAATCTACAGCCTCAAAGATACAGGATATTCAAGGAAATTCAGAGAATTACAGACCTAAAAGGTTAGAAAAAACAAAACTTAAGAAACTACTTACAAACACTAATCATATCTGCTTTGTTAAAGTCTATGAAGTGAAGACAGAAGAAACACAATGGCAGGCCTTACAAACAAACAGAACTAATGGCATGCCAAAACTTAAAAGAAACTATTATATAAATTCAACATAAAATTCTAGTGGCCAAAAACAATAGAAACAATTATGGTTATAAAATCAGATTAAATATTATCAGCAAGATTACCACCAACAGGAAAAAGCTGACAAAAAAGATAGATAAAAATATATGGAAAATTTTTAGCACATTCAAAACAAAAACAGAGTATAGGCTATACACAGGAAGAAAACTTCCTGACAGTAAGTATTCAGAGCATAGTTAACAGACTAAAGATTTTATGGAATTTCCTACCCTGGAGGTTCTTAAAATATTAGATTCCTATCTATCAAGAATAGTTTGCAAACACTCCTTCACAAGAAGTGTGGACACCAGATGATACATGAAAGATCCTATGATTTTACATTAGCTTAGGATGGTGCAAAGGCAAAAAGAATAGTCTTTCCCACCTACATCCATATCAGTAATGATTTCCTCTTTGAATTTCAGAAAGTATATTAATTCATTTTTTAAAAAACATTTCAACAGTTTACATATTTTTTTAAAAGTCCAAATTCTTATAGAGCTATTCACCTCTCAGTACTCTTACATTTCAGAATTTTCCTGGATATTCACGTATATCTTTTTCCAGATACACTTTCATGCAAAATAAAATTTCTTTTCCTCAATAGGATTGTATCATATATAAACTATAGTGAAATGACAACAGTAACAATAAAAGGGGAGGGGCTCATCACAATCCAGAGTTGTTACAATATATTTTGTAAAATATCTATTATAGATATGTTAAATATGTTAAAAGGAACTCATGTTTTAAAGTTTTTTAATTATGAAAAACCGCAATCAACCAATAAGAGATCCTCAACAAAGATGCAGAAATTATGTAAAAGAACCAAATGGAAATCCTGAAGTTTAAGAATACAGTAACAGAAATAAAAAATTCATCAGAAGGGCTCAACAGATTTATGGCAAAAGAAAATCAGTGACTTTTAAGATACATCAATAGAAACCATCTACTCTGAAAAACAAGAGTGGAAAAAGATGGAAGTAAAATGAACAGAGCCTCAAAGACATGTGGAACAACATCCAGCTTACCAACATTTTGAGTACCAGGAAAGAAGGGAAGAAAAAAAAATTAATAAAATATTGGCCAAAACGTGACAAATTTACTTTCTCTTTTTTTAAGACGGAGTCTCGCTCAGTCACCCAGTCTGGAGTGTAATAGTGTGATCTCGGCTCACTGCAACCTGTGCCTCCCAGGTTCAAGCGATTCTCCTGCCTCAGCCTCCCAAGTAGCTGGGATTACAGGAACCCGCCATCATGCCCGGCTAATTTTTGTATTTTTGTAGAGACAGGGTTTCACCATGTTGGCCAAGCTGGTCTTGAACTCCTGACCTCAGGTGATGTGACCACCTTGGCCTCTCAAATCCCCACCTGTGCTGGGATTATAGGTATGAGCCACCATGCCTGGCCCCAAATTTAATTTTTCTAAGGAAAATAAATCTACAGATCTAAGAAGCACAATGAATTTAAAGTAGGAAAATATAAAGCAACCTACAACTGGACACAACGTAGTCAAACTTGTTGAAAGCAAACACAAGGAGAAAAATCTTGAAAGTAGGAAGAGAATAATGATTCAGCATATGCAGAGATTAGTGGCTAACTTCCAATTAAAAACAATAGAGACAAGAAGACAGTGAAATCACATATTCAAAAAGTTGAAAGATACAGCTGTCAACCAAGAAGGCAGCAAAACTATCCTTCAAAAATGAAAAAATATTCCCAGATAACCAAAAATTGAGACAATTGTTTTTGCTAGCAGACCTGCCTTAAACAAACACCAAAGGAAGCCCATCAAGCTGAAAGGAAAAGACATCAGACTTAAATACACAGAAAGAATTGAAGAGCACCAGAAATGGCAAATATGTGGGTTAATTCAAAAAAGACTCTATAAACATATTTTTCTCATTTCTTCCTTCCTTTAAAACACCTAAGAATGTATAAAGCAATGATCACAACACTGTACTACTGGGTTTATAATATATAGAGAAGTATATTACAATAGCGGTACAATAAAGAAGAGAAAATGGACCTACATTGGAGGAGTTTCTTTATCTTACTGATAATAAGCAGCCTGTTAAAATGCATAATCCTGACAGCAACCACAAAGAAAATATCTTTAAAAATATACAGTTAAAAAAATCACTGGAGTAATTAAAATGGCACACTAAAAAGTATTTAACACAAAAGGCAATAGAGGAAACAAAGGAACAAAAACATAGGAGATATCTATCTATATCTATGTAGATACATATATATATAAAGGACCATATCATATATAAACCATAGTGAAATGACACTATATATACTTGCTTTATATATATGTGTATATATATCTTTTTATATATGTGTGTGTGTGTGTATATATATATATTGTGCGTGTGTGTGTGTGTGTGTAGCAGGTACCAAAATGGCAAATGCAAATCCAACTATATCCCTAATTAAATACGAATGGTCTAAATAGTCCAATGGAAAGGCAACGACTGTCAGAAAGGACAGAAACACAAATTCCAACTATATGCTATCAACAAAAGACATATCCTACATTCAAAACTGAAAGTAAAAGGATGGGGAAAAAAAGGATATACTATAGAAGCAGTACCCATAAGAGACAGAATGGCTATATTAACATCAGATAAAACACACTTTAAGACTATAGAGACAACGAAAGACATTTCATAATAATAAACAGTCAAAACATCAGGAAGATATAACAATTGTGTATGCATCTAAAAAGAGTCCCAAAATAATGAAGCAGTAACTAACACGATTGAAAGGAAAAATTAAAAATTCAACAATTATATTTGGAGATCTCAATGTCTCACTCTAAATAAGTGATATAATAATTAGACAGAAAACTAGAAAGGACAGAGAAGACCGGAACCACACTATCAACCAACTATACGTAAGTGGCATATACTGAAAACACTACCAAACAATACTAGAATACATATTGTTTTAAAACATTCTCTAGGACAGGCCACATGCTGGGCCACAAAATAAGTCTCACTAAATTTAAATGGATTGAAGTCATAAAAATATGTTGTCTGAGCCTCACAAGGTGGCTCACGCCTGTAATCCCAACACTTCAGGAGCCTGAGGTGGACGGATTGCTTAAGCCCCGGAGTTCAAGACCAGCCTGGGCAACACAGCAAGACCCTGTCTTATAAACAAATACATTTATATGTTCTCTAACCATACCAGAATTGAATTTGATATCAACTAAAAAACTGGGAAATCCACAAACATTTGGAAATTAAACTTCCAACTTCTAAATAACAAAGACAAAATATAAAGGGAAATTAGAAAATATTTTTAACTGAATGAAAACGAAAAATATCAAAATTTACAGGATGCAGCTAAAGCAATACTTAAAATATATAGCTTTAAATATATATTTGAAGAATTTCATATGTATCTTATCAAAAAATGTGAACTGATTCAAATACTCTTTCTTATTCTTCCATAGAGTTTAAATTTTTTTTTAAGTAATATGCTCCCAGGCATTTTTATCTTTGTAGTTGTCATTATGAATGTATACCTCTTCTTCCATTATGAGTCCCAATACCTATTATTTATATTTTAAAAGATAATTATTTATGTATATTCATTTTCTTCCTAAAGACACCTGGCCAAACTAATTTACGAAAAAGAAGAAAAAGAAACAAAAGTTGAAGTATGATAAGTTAGAGATTCATGTTATTCAGAGATGCTATAATCTGAAGGGAAAAGTGAGCCCTATAATCAATGATAAAGACCTTTTAAATCTAACACAGAACTGTTCTCCACTGCCCACCTCAGTCACGGAAGATGAGATTACTATATTCAACAACAAAAAATGAAAACTTCTGTTGGGCAAAATAATAAAATCAAAAGATGAGCAAAACTTGAGCAAAAGTAATCTAATAAATGACAAGAGGCTCACAAAGAAATGGTAAATATTTAAAGTGATGAAAATACTCTAATTAGCCAGATGTGATCATTACACAACAATGTTTTAATAGTGTATAAAATTTAAATGTACACCATGTATGTTACCATAAATATACACTATATATGTGTCAAGTAAAAATAAAAAACATTACACCCTCATAAGTGTATACAATTGTCAACTGGAAAACTTAAAAAAAAAAAAAATGGCAAGAGGCTCCTTTCCTTAATATACAAAAACATAAAGAGCTCCATAAAACGGCAAAGCACATGACCAAATCGGTAACTGAAAACATACATTATGGCCAATAATAAGGGGGAAAATCTTCAAACTCATTCGTAAGAAAAGCAAAGCTAATCAACAAAAAACTGACAAATATTAAAAAGTTTGACACTAGCTAGTGTTGTCAAAGAGATACAGAGATCCGCTCTCTCACAGACTACTGATATTTGGCCTTCTTTTTAGAGTTAGGCAATTTATCCACCAAATTGTTGAATGTACATAATCTTCAGTCCAATGATTTTTCCCTTCAGAATTTATACTACAGATATATTCTCACAAAGGTGATATTATTCAAAATTATTCACTGTTGGATTGTTTGGATTATCAAAAGATTGGAAACAACCCAGTATT
>NW_012100654.1:1700296-1718428 GCF_000951045.1 Mandrillus leucophaeus | reverse complement strand
ATTTTTTTTTTAATTTAAGACAGAGTCTTGCTCTGTTGCCCAGGCTGGAATGCAGTGGTGGCATCTTGGCTCACCACAACCTCCGCCTCCTGGGTTTAAGCAATTCTTCCGCCTCAGTCTCCTGAGTAGCTGGGATAACAGGCACCCACCACCATGCCTGGCTAATTTTTGTATTTTTAGTAGAGCTGGGGTTTCACCATGTTGGCCAAGCTAGTCTCGAACTCCTGACCTCAAGTGATCCACCTGCCTTGGCCTCCCAAAATGCTGGAATTACAGGCATAAGCCACCACACCTAGCCAGATAAATTTTTAAATATGTGCAAAGGTGTACCCAAGAATATTCACTACATCATCATTTACAATAGCAAAAAAAAGGGGCTAAATATCCATAAGTCGATGACTAGTTAGAAAAATTATGATATGTCCAAATATTAGAACACTATGCAGCATAAAATGAGAAGCAATGATTTGCAAAAATGTGGAAGTCTATTTTTTTAATATTACTGAATAATATAGTGTGATCTCATTTGTGTAAAAAAATGTGTAAATATAAGCACACACATAAATGCTTGTATATGTATAGAAATTGTCTGCAAGGATATACAATGATTATACCGAATAGGAAAGGGTTGGAAAGCTTTTTTTCGATGTTATAACATTCTCTATTGCCTGAGTGTATACACCTAATATAATAAACATGAGTAAAGAAGTGAAAAATATTGACCATAACAATTATCAGAAGATGAGGAAAAACTAGGAAAATCCTAAAATATGGCCACTGAAACTCCAAATAATTTCAATACACAAGGTGAAAAAGAATTCTCAGGCTGAGCGCAGTGGCTCAGGTCTATAATCCTAGCACTTTGGAGGCCAAGGCAGATGGATTGCTTGAGCTCAGAAGTTCAAGATCCGCCTGGGCAACATGGCAAAATGCTATCTCAACAAAAAAAAAACACAAAAGTTAGCCAGGTAGGGTGGCCTGTGCCTGTGGTCCCAGTTACTTGGGAGGCCTGAGGTGGGTGGATCACTTGAGCTCCGCAGACAGAGGTTGCAGTGAGCCAAGATCACACCACTGTACTCCAGCCTGGGCAACAGGGCAAAAACTCTATCTCAAAAAACAAAAAAATTCTCAAAAAACAAATTTTAAAATGCACAGAGAAACTTTAGAATTTTTATGATCAGGCTAGGTACAGTGACTCACACCTGTAATCCTAGCACTTTGGGAGGCTGAGGCAAGAGGACTACTTGAGTTCAGGGGTTCAGGACCAGCCTGGGCAACACAGTTGAGACCCTGTCTCTATAAAAAAAATAAAAAAATTAAAAATACAACAAATAGAATAATTTTTATGATCATTAAAAATTGACATGAGTATGTGCCACCGACAGATATGTAAACTCTTTGAAAACTGTTAGATAATTTCTTTCACATTGTATGAAAGATAAAAGCATAGGTTTAATATATGCACCAACATAGGCCAACAAGAAAGGAGAGGATCATTTGCCTTCCTAACATAAAGGAAATGAGGCCTAAAAGAAGATATGCAAGTAATCTTAAGAGAAGATAATGGACCTCATCTTATAAAATTAACAATGTCATTTTCTATGTACATATGTCCATATCTACATATTATTTATAATATTTATAATAGTGATGTTATTTATATGAATATAAAAAGAAAAGGGATTGGCCATAAATGCACACTTATACCCAACAGTTATTGTAAGTATGTGTAGTAACATGGGCATCTATCACAGGTAAAAATTAAAGATTGAGTCAAACAATGCTGAATTACCTCCATTAAATATGTCAGGCAAACGCCCATCCCGCCAGATCACGTGCTTGAATTTTCAAACTGCTGATTCCTCCCTCTATCCTACAAAAGTACACAAATACAGGTTATCCCCCAAAAGAATCAGGATTAAACACAGTCTTAAAGTCAGGTAAAATTGTTACATTTAAGTGTCCTAAGTTTAACAAAATTCTTTCCATGGTAGATACTGTTAAATAAAATTAGTAACAACTAACACTTCGTCTGAGTACAATGACCTATCAATGCTAAATGATATTACAACAATGACTCAGATACAAATTGGACTTTTTCAAACTTAACTTCCAGTGAAGGATTAAGATTTCTTTGAAGTCAGGACAATAACCTTGACAATCATCTTAAATATCCTAAAATAGGAAGGAAAGCACAAATGTGTTTCATTAAAATCATATTCTGACACTCTCCAACACTCAAATAGCACTATTTTCTTGATAAACTCTTATAGTAACATTTCCCTCAGCTGAAAAAATCTAAATATATTAAGGATGCAGTTTTTGAAAATACAAACATAAGCATCTTAAAAGTTCAAAGCAAAAGGTATTTAATAATGCTAAAATGGTCCATCAATATTTTTTAAACATTATGCTATAACCAACCTTTTAGCAGAGACTAACACAGAAAATTAACATTCCACATTGGTACTGCATTGATACCAACCACAGATCACTTTATTCATGTAACTGGGATTTTTCCCAAGTATATTAAATGAAAGTAATGAAGACTGAAAGTTGAATTATCATAAATAAAAAACAAGCCAAATATAATTTTATTCAGAAACAATAGGTAAAGCATTTTATGTAACAGTCCTAATACAAGTTTAGGGATCCATAAATACCTTGCACATCAATAAAAGCCATAAATGTAAAAGCAGGGTATTTTCTAGAAATTGATAATCTCTAGAAAATAACCAAGTATATCAACTCAAGGTTGTATTTACATATGCTTTATCAAGAAACTACAAACAGTACAGTCTTTCTGATAATTTAGCATTTTCCAGTACTTAGCTAGTCAGTAGCTTTGTTATTGAGCTAGTTACAAAAAAATCTACTTTACTTTATTTCTACTAAGCTCCTAATTGCCTCCCTCAATGTTTTGCAGCCAAGCATTCAAAAGCATATATATGTCATTCCTCTCAATTATGCAAAGTTATTTTAAGTACATACTTCTATAGCAAGAGTACCAAAAGGATAATAAAAGCTATAAAACTATACTACTAAGTTAGACACTATTAAAAATGGGTAAAGTAAAGCAAAATTATGTTAAATTAAATTAGGTCTAAAGCTGCCCCTCCGGGTAGCCAACAAAACCTAACTTACTATGTAAACAAACTGCTACCTAATTTAAGAGTATATTTTTGTAACAAGTAGCTGAGTCTCAGCAAATCACAGTAGCCAAGCCTCAGCCAATTACAGACTGTCACCTGATAAGACTATGTCCATATAAGGCAAATGCCAAGAGGTAACCAATCAAGCTATTTCTGCTTGTCATTTGCTTTTTCTGTGTATAAATACTGCCTGCCTATGTTGCTGGGTGGAGCTCTCCAAACCTCTTCTGGTTCAGAGTGCTGCCTGATTTACGAATAGTTCTTTGCACAGATATGTACGCTCTGCTAAATTTGCCTAAAGTTCTTCTTTTAACAACTGTTTTTGCATTACACTGCCACTGTTCAGTATTCTATTAGAATATTATATATTCTGTACATATATTGCTACATACATTACTATATCCAACTTTTAGAATTGCTAATTACAAGAATAAAATTGAACAGAAAAGGACACTGCAAAACCTATATAAGGGGAAAAAAAGTCTTCACATTATGCATTTTAACATTATGAGTCTTTTTAAAAGTTGATGTGATGTATCTACTCCACAATCAGGATATTATTACACAACTCATCATGAGCTAGTAACATCTACAGACTGGACAAATGTTTTTGAAATCTTAATATTCAGTCGAACACATTTTCACAAAAAGCATACTCACCTTCTTGCATCACATTTTATTGAAAGCACTAGATTACTGCTGTCATACATCAAAGAATATAACTTAGATATGTAAAAAGAAAACAAAAATAAAATAGTGAAGCAAGAAGGAAAAGTAAACATGCATACACACAAAATAATATAACCTCAAAGTATAAATTTATAAACAGAAATTCTAGAATGTCTTTCCCACACAACCATTCCTCTACCATGTAAACCCACAATTACCCTCAAGTCACCTGTCACATAGTCTGTCTCTGGAACCCTAATTCATTTAGCATCATCTACTAATTTCATGTCTTCAAGCCTCTATCCCCCTTTCTCCTCTTCCACTCCTCTCAACCAAGAATGGGGAGAAGAGAACCTACTAAGCTGGAAACTGAAACCAAGCAAATACAAAAAGGCAGATATAAAATTACTTGGACAACCACCCAAGTCAGTTCAGATCTTACTCTTTCCTTGCCCTACTACCCCACTTCAGCAGTCAGTGAATATTCCTGCTTAGCAATTCTTTTAACATTTTGCTGGCTAAATAATCTTTGATTATAAACACTTGGGCAGATATAAACAGATTAAGACTAAAAATATACAGATGTTCCTTGACTTATGAAGAGGTTATGTCCCAATAAGTAACAAGTTTATGCCTATAACTAAATGCCTATGCCTTTTGCATCATCATAAAGTCAAAAAATCCTAAATCAAACCACTGTACGTAGGGAACTATTATATTTTAAAGTAAGAGTTTTATTGTATCTATGCTATCAATCAAGATAATAGTTGTTTCCTATCAACCAATGACAGCAAATGTTAATAGATATATAATATACATAAAGACTTTTCGTTTTACATGGTACAAACTTGTATACCTATATAATACTTAAGGAAATTTTCTACTAATACCAATTTGAATAATTATGGCACAGAAATAAAATACATAAATATTTTGCAGAGGCCATTAGCTACCACCCTTCCACTATTTAGCTTTGATAGACTGGCAATGTTCCAATATACTTACTAGCAGGTGGTCCGATGTATTAATTAAGCCAACATTTTTGTCATTAATTTAGTCAACATTTTTTATCACATGATATATATTTACAACACATTAAGATTCCTAAGACATAATAAAATACCCTGGTCTCTGTCCAAAGGCATTCATAATTTAGCAAGGATGATAAGCACATACAGAGTAAATGTTTGTGATAATAATGTGATACAATTGAAGCATAAGCAATTTATCATAGAAAAGTCAAAGCAGTGATCAATTAACTCTCCCTTTGCTACCTTTTCAAAAGAAAAGGAAGAAGGTGATCTCTTAATGTTGATTCCACATGTAAGAATATATGCAATATATAAGTAATGAATATATGCTTTGGACTCTGCTCGGTAGTGTTCCTAGGACACTACAGGTATTAACTCAATCAAAACAACAAGCCTATGAGATTGGTATTGTTATTATTCACATTTTACAGATGACAAAACTAAAAGGTTATATAATTTACCAAAGAATATGAAAGTAGTAAGAGGCAGAACCAAACTCCTTATAAGGGTCTACAAAGCCTTACATGCACTACTGTGCTTATCCCCCACCCATCAACGACCACCTCCACCACTACCCACCCTCATCTTTCAGACCTCATTTTCTATCCTCTCCCCTTGTTCACTCCACTCCAGCAGCAGTGACCTGACCTCCTTATTGTCCCAGAATCTCCAGCATGCAGCAGAATCTACTGCACTGGCTATTCCTCTGTCTGGAACACTCTTCCTCGAGAGATCTTTGTAACTAAATCCTTTAGCTACTACAAAGTCTTGCTAAAGTCTTTTTAATGAGGCCTCTTCCAGTCACACCATTTAAAATTGCAACATTCCACCATATACATTCAATCCCCCTTTTATCCTGTTATACATTTTGCACAGTACTGCCCACCTCCTAACATATTACACAACCGACTTATTTATGGTTTTTTTTCCTGCCCTAACTATAAGCTACACAAGAGAAAAAATTTTTGCCTGTTTTATCCACTGATATATCCCAAGTGCCTAAACCAGTGCCTTACACATAAGAGACGCAGTATTTTTTAAATTATTAGTAAAGCTGGAATTTCCTCCCAGGAAAATCAGGCTCTAGAAGTTTAACCACCATACAACACTCTCTTTTTCATTATGGAATCATAGATAACAACACTAAGGCATGCAGAAAAGTCACCCAAGGTCACATTAACCTAATAAAATGGTGAAACTTGGTCTCAAAACCAGCCTAAATGGAGTTTGGCAACATTACGTTACCCTTAGAATTTCCAGAAAAAGACTTGACTGTCTTAACAATAAAGAAATTCAACCTACTGATAAGTCTACTATGAACTTTATGAAACACTGTATCAAATGCACCATGATAATTCTTAGCAACATAAATAGGTTAGTCCAATCTAACTTAATTTCCATTCTTTGTTTAAAAATAATGCTAGTAACAAATTTCAGAAGCACTCCTTCAGAAGAGCTACAAAAACTGCATGCACGTTGCAACAGATAGGAAGAGCTTCTTTCGTATTTTCAAATATTTCACATTTCATGTTTTCAAATATTTCACATTTCATGTAGACAGTTTCTACTGATACAATATTTTCAAAGTATATCTTTATGTTGTTTGCAGAGTATACTTTTAGCCCACCAAATTATGTTTTAACTGTCATCTTTGCCTAGAAAAGTAAGATTGCTAAAGATGAAGTTTTATGAATTAACGTAGCAAGATCCAGATAAAAGATGTGTTAGAAGAAACTCCTACAAAAATTCTGTCAAGAATATAAATTTCTAAGGCAATAAATAAAACCTTAATGTTACTCCTAAGTATGACCATCCTTTGAAAAGCCATTCATTGATAAAGAACATAGTTCTTGGTTAATTAAGGTAATCTTTCTAGAAAATCATTTTTAAAGTTTCAATGAAATGCATAATGGTTACACATTTTAACTGTTTATACTCCCAGGAGCTCTATCAAATAAAAAGGCTACCTCTGCCCTTTAAATCAAAAGCCCAAAGCAATGAAAAGATAAATTACAGCACACATGGTATAAGAATCTGAAACTAAAAATGCTTACAGTCCTTTAGCATCTTTTAACTAGAGCACATTTTACACATTATACATTTACACATTAGTCAAGTTATATTTTTAAATTAGTTCTTACTTTTATGATTTAATGAGGCTTTCTGAATGATGTTTTAAAAAGAATAAAAACTTGTTCCAGGCAAGAGATTTCTATGAATTTGTTTTGAATCTCTATAGAGTGACAATGCAAAGAACAGATGAACGTGTTCTTTAAATTTATAATAACTGCTTTGAAATTTAAAGTTATTAAGATTCCCCCTAAAGAGTTACACTTTATATATTTTGAACTAAATGATATCTGAATGGGCTAATAGTATATTTTTCATAACCATATCTATCCCAAGGAGGGATGACAGCCCAGTAAATTCAAACCAACCACCCCAGAAATCACTTTTTTTTTTTTTTTTTTTTTTTGAGATGTAGTCTTGCTCTGTCACCAGGCTGGAGTGTGGTGGCACGATTTCAGCTCACTGCAACATCCACCTCCCAGGTTCAAGCGATTCCCCTGCCTCAGCCTACTGCACAGCTGGGACTACAGGCACGTACCACCACGCCCGGCTGATTTTTTGTATTTTAGTAGAGATGGGGCTTCACCATGTTGGCCAGGATGTTCTCGATCTCCTGACCTCATGATCCACCTGCCTTGGCCTCCCAAACTGGTGGGATTACCAGCATGAGCCACCGTGCCTGGCCAGAAATCACCTTTCAAAAAAATAAAAAAATCAAGTCACAATCTTTAAAACTTTGCAATTAGTGTGGTTACTGCACTTAGTTGAGAAAGAAAATCCTACAAAGGAGCACTCATACATAGAACTTGGCTTAGCAAAGTGAGTAAAATAAAGCCATCAAGTGAAAATTTTCACCTTCCCTTGATCTTTTCAAATCAACTAACCAATAAACATTCATCAAAGAAGAAACCAACTGTCCATCCATGTTAGAAACAGTAATGCTACAAAAGTAAGCACTGTTATAAACAATGCTACAAAAGTAAGCATTTTATAAACTTTAGACTACAAACCACTAAAGAGATAGAACTTTTAAATCTAAATCACCTGCTTCCAGAAGAAACATTCCAAAACTAACCCTATCACAGTGAGGATGCTGCACTGACAAGCAACTACGTAATCCTTTCCCAGATAACGTAAATTAATTTTTAAGGTTAGTAAGCCACAAAACTTAAGGAAACGCTGTTTAATTCTTAAATTTTTACTGAATAAACATTCATTTTGTAAACAATCATGATACATTTTGTACTATGATGATCAAGATCACCCAGGCAAACTTTGAAACAATCTTCTCAAAGATGAAACAACCATATTCTGATAAAGTACTTTAGAGTTCACAAAGTGCTTTCACAGGTGACATTTCATTCCTCACCCTCTAAACACTCACACACAACTACCTGGGCAAGTACTATTGTTTGTCTCAGTTCTTTAGATGATGAAACAGGTTCAAGAGGTTAAGTAACGAAGATTATACACCATCTTAGTGGCAAGACAAAGACTTCAACTAAGGCCGGGCACAGCAATTCATGCCTATAATCCCAATACTTTGGGAGGCCAAGGTGGGAGGATCACTTGAGCCCAGGAGTTTGAGACCAGCCTGGGCAACATAGAGACCAGCCTGGGCAACCATCTCTACAAAAAAAAAATTTTTTTTAATTAGCCAGGCAAGATGGTGCATGCCACCCAGATACTAGGAAGGCTGAGGTGGGAGGATTACTTGAGTCAAGGAGTTTGAGGCTGCAGTGAGCTAGGACTGCACCACTGCACTCCAGCCTGAGTAACAGAGTGAGACTCTCTCCAAATCAAAAACAAAAGCCATCGACCAGATCCTCCACCTCCTAATAAATGTCTACTCTAACATAACACCACAGGTAAGGTCATTTTCAAATTAAGATATATTTAACATTACTCTTAGCAATCTTCTAGGAATCAGAAAAAAAAGTAAACATCTTTAAAGTTCAGTGTAACACGAATAGACATAAATTTTGACATGAAGATGCTATTTACAATGATAGATACATATGTATATTATCAGAGAAAACTCATCATTTTTATTACACGAAGTTATTGTAATAATGAAGGGAACCCTAGAAAAGAATATAGAAATGCCCATTTAAAAATTAAAGTTTAACACTTCATTTAACTTTGATTTTTAAAGTGTCAATTCTTTGTGATCAAAAACATGTTAAAATACTATTACAAGTAGTTAGCCAGGCATGCTGGTACCCACCTGTAATCCCAGCTACTTGGGAGGCTGAGGCATGAGAATCACTTCAGCCTGGGAGGCAAAGGTTGCAGTGAGCCAACATTGTGCCACTGCACTCGACTCTGCGACAGAGTGAGACTCTGTCTCAAAAAAACAACAACAGCAACAAAAATACTATCACAAGTCAAAAATAACAAGAAGGAATGGAATTACTAGTTTTAATATGAAATATAATTAAATATGATCATTTAAAAACTTATAAGTGGGCCACAGAAAGCCATACTCCATTTCCAGTACGTCTTTTGATATTTTTCACCTTATTCAATGCCAGAACCAATCTGATCTACTCTGTCTAGAATACATGCCCAGAATTACCCTAGGCACTAAACACAATGTACAGGTGTGCCTAAACATAAAAAAAAAAAAAAATCATATAGTCCCTGAGCTAAGGGAATAATTTTAAATCTGATTAGGAAAACTGGGATTTGCCATAAGAATCAATTAGAGAATACTAAGAAGTAGCCGCACAGGAGCCCAGTGATTCTGTAGTTGTTGCTGTTGTTCTTAGTGATAGGGTCTCACTACATTTCCCCATGCTGATCTCAAACTCCTGACCTCAAGTGATCCTTCCACCTCAGCTTCCCAAGTTGCTGAGATTACAGGTGTGAGCCACCGTCCCCAGCCAAAAACACTAGCTTCTATTAATGTACGGTGAACATTTTCTTATTTGGGGCCAATTTATTCTCCATTAGAAAACTAGGCAATGTAAAAGCATGACAATTTATCTTACCTTTTCCAATCGATTAATTAGAATAAATCAGTTGCATAATACAAGATTTTCAGTCTTTTTCTGAAAAATGTTTAAGAGTACTAAAATGCAGTAACGTATTACGGGAACAGTTGAAACACCTTAAATACAATCTATTAAACACATCTTTGAAGAAAATGCTCAGAATTCAAAAACTCACTTTAATTAACTAAATAACAAAATTCTGTTTATGTGTAGATGCACAGGAAAATAGTATGCATCTATTCCCTAGCAACCTCTTGAGCTGGATATGACTGACCTCACAAAAACTTTGAGGGTCAGATAGTGTGGTTTATAAGTGAAGCACGCATTTTACATAATGCTTAAAAGTAAACAAGGCTGTACATTTTAAAATAACTAAAATAATATAATTGGATTGTTTGTAATACAAAGGATAAATGCTTGAGATGGATACCCTATTTTCCATGATGTGATTATTATGCCTGTATCAAAATATCTCATGTACCCCATAAATATATAACCTACTATGTACCCACAAAAATTAAAAATTAAAAATAAATGTTAAGTTCACAAAACACATAATTATATACCATTATTTTCAATGCTGAAATAACTCGCTGGATTGAGATGATGCAGGGACTTCAACTTCCAGTTCAGACAAAATGGCCTAGATCTGTTCTCCTACTGCCACTACTCACGAAGCACAACTGTAAACCATTGAAATAACAAAAAAAGGAAAATCCAAAGATAGTAAAAAGGCAGTAAACCAACTTGGGACCCAAGGACCTGGAGAAACAAAAGAGCAGCAGAGTGTTTCATGTCCTCACACCCAACAGAAGAAGACAACCCAGACCTGACATTTCCCAACCACCAATCTAGCAAAAGAAAGTAGCTCAGATAGTCAGATTCCTCCCCGAAAACAAATGGCAACAACTCTCTGATGTTGTCCTGAAAACATCAGGAGAAGGAGATCAACTGGAAGCCCAAATGACAATAAAGACCACAGGAAGCACTCTTCTTCCTTACTTGGCCTGAGACTCTGTTTTCCACCTAGAGATGGAGAAGCAAGTAGGAGAAATTCATGGACCCAGCCATAGCAAGTGGCTCAGGTTGGGCCAAGAACCTCTTCACTTGCCCGAAGTTACCAGGACAGGGGAGAAAAGAAGAGACCAGTAGGTGGGTCCCAACATAATCCTCTCCCATCTGTAGACAATCAGAAACCCAGCATGGGGAAACCCCTTCCAGTGGGCGCTGCAGTAGGATCAAACAAACCAAGTAGACTGCAAAGTCTCTAAAAATTAAACTGCCACTGGAACCACAGCCCACTCCTAAAATAAAAATGTAAATAGGGCCCAGAGCCTCCTAAGATAACAGATAAAATGTCCATGATGTAACAAAAAAACACCTAAGAAAATCACACCATAAATGAGAAAAGAAAATCAACCAAAGCCAAAATAGAAGTAAATCAGATGCTGGAATTTGACAAGAATTTTTCAGCAAAAGTTTCAACAATATATTAACAAATTCTACCGCAACAAGTGAAAAAAACACAAAACATCCATAATAAAAATGTTTCCACAATTATACATTACCCAGAAACAAGTGAAAAAATGGAAAATCTCAGCAAAGAAACAGAAGTTGTAAGACCAGCGTGGGCAACACAGTGAGACCCCATCTCTACAAAAATTTTTACAAATTAACTGGGCATGGTGGCACACACCTGTAGTCCCAGCTACTTGCCAGGCTAAGGTATGAAGATTGCTTGAGCCTGGGAGGTCAGAGTGAGAGTGAGCTGTGATCACACCACTGCACTCCTACCTAGAAAAAAAATTAAATAAAATAAATAAGCAAATAAAAACTAAAAAGAAGAAAAAAGTAACTAAAAATTACAATAAATTTTACGGTGGGCTCAATAAAAACATAGAGACGGGCTGGGCATGGTGGCTCATGCCTGTAATCCCAGCACTTTGGAAGGCCAAGGCGGGTGGATCACCTGAGCTCAGGAGTTCAAGACCAGCCTGGGCAACATGGTGAAACACCATCTCTACAAAAAATATAAAATTAGCCAGACGTGGTGGCTTTACACCTGTAGTCCCAGCTACTCAGGACGCTAAGGTAGGGGGATGACTTGAGCCTGGGAGGTGGAGGTTGCAGTGAGCCAAGATTGTGCCACTAACTCTGGCCTGAGTGACAGAGCCACACCCTGTTTCAGGGGGGAAAAAAATGGAAATGACAGGGAAGAGAATCGTTGAACTTGAGGACAGAAAATTAGAATTCACCCAATCTGAACAAGAGAAGAAAACAAACTGAAAAAAGTAGTAGCTTTAGGGTACTACAGGACAATAAAAAAAGATCCAACATTCACACAATCAAAGTCCCATAAAGACGAAAGAAAGCGTGCGGTTCAAACACTACTTGAAGAAATGATGACTGAAACATACTCAAATTTAGGGAACACTAACTTGCAGATCCAAATAGCTAAGCAAATACAAAGAGTTGATAAGCCTACTGAAAGTCACGCTAACACATAATTAAACATTCAAAAACTAAAGACAAAAAAAAAACAACAACCACCTTGAAAGCAGCCAGAGAGAAACAACACATTACCCATAAGGGAACACCAATTCAAATGACACCAGATTTCTCATTTCAAACCACAGAGGCCAAAAATAAAAGTGGCACAGTATTTTTCAAATATTGGAAAAAAAGACAACTGCCAACTGGGACTTCTATATCCAGTGAAACTGCCCTTCAGAAATAATAAGGAAATAAAAGTATATTCTCAAATAAAGAAAAGTTTTAAAAAAAAAGTCTCTAGCACATCTATCCATAAAGACTGGCTGAAGGAAATTTGCTGAACATAAAGAAAATGATTTTTTAAAAAGGAATGTCAAAATATCAAAGAAGAAACAACAGAAAGAATGGAAATATAGGTATAAACAAGACTTCTCCTTCGTTAGTTTTATAAATCATATTTCATGATTGAAACAAAAGTTATAACATCATCTGATACTCGAGACAATCATATTTAAAATTGGAGAAGGTGAAAGGTAAAATAAAAGTCAGGTTTCCACACTTCTGTTGAAGTATCAATGTTGATACTAGCAGACTAAGTCACGTATGCATATAATAACCAAAACTGCCACTACAAAACCGAGATAGACTCAAAACAACATAATAAGTAAGTCAAGATGGAATCCTAAATAAAGGTTCTAGTAATCTGCAAGAAGACAAGGAAACAAACATTCACGCACTACCAGAAAAATTCTTAATTTATATTAAACCAGAAATGTAACTATTTCTGTAGAAGATTCTTCCTGGCAATGTTAACTTCACAGCAGGCTAACACTACATGGCTCACATTTTAAACACGATGGAAAAGCAGATTCATGCTTTTACATGTCTTTTTCAGTATGCAATCTTTCCCTATGACTAAAGTGTCAAGGCTCACCTTAGAGTACATTTAATAAAAACGCAAAGCACACATAGAGATTTACAATTTTAAAGACAAAAAAAAAAAAAAAAGGTCCTATTATGTGGTCCCAATGAGAGGTGAAGTTAGCTGGACTTCCTGGGAAGTGGAGACTTGGAGAACTTTTCTGTCTTACAAGAGGATTGTAAAATGTACCAATCAGCACACTGTAGCTAGCAAGAGGATTGTAAAATGCACCAATCAGTGCTCTGTAAAAACTCACCAATCAGCACTCTGTAGCTAGCAAAGAGGATTGTAAAATGCACCAATCAGCACTCTGTAAAACGCACCAATCAGTGCTTTGCAAAATGCACTAATCAGCACTCTGTAAAACGCACCAATCAGCAGAATCCTAAAAGTAGCCAATCTCAGGGAGGATTGAAAAAAGGGCATTCTGATAGCACAGAAACAGAACGTGGGAGGGGACAAATAAGGGAATAAAAGCTGGCCACCCCAGCCAGCAGCGGCAACCCACTCAGGTCCCCTTCTACACTGTGGAAGCTTTGTCCTTTTGCTCTTCACAATAAACCGTGCTACTGCTCACTCTAGGTCTGTGCCATCTTTAAGAGCTGTAACATTCACCGACTGCGAAGGTCTGTGGCTTCATTCTTGAAGTTTGAGAGACCACGAACCCACGGGCAGGAACCAACTCCGGACACACCAACAATAAACTCAAAAGTCTATGACAAATGGGGACTCTGTTGAGCTGTTTATACAAACTTTAGATTTGGTACAATTATACTGAAAGTTGGGTTCATCTGAAATGTTAAAAAAAAAAAAAGTTTATGTTAATCCTCAAATGATGCTTATTATAGTTTAACAGTTCTGTTAAATGCACGCATTGAATTACTTGAGTTACCCAACTGCAGCAGCTGCTCCTAACCGTGTATGGTTAAGGACTTTAACTGGCCATCTTCCTCAAATTCTATTCCTTCTTGACCATTCCCAACAATTATCTTTGTAGTGATTTTTCTGCCATTAGCCATTTTAGTAGAACCTTATACCAATTTGGAAGTGCCCATCTCACTACCACCAAATGACACGGAAGAGAATGAAGTGAAGCCCCCATGACCTAGTGACCTGAATGTAACAAATCTTGTATCAAAAGAAGAAAATCCACTTCCAAAAGATGGAAATCCACTGAATGTGGAAAAAATGACTCTGTCCCTTGGCTTCCTCAGGGACCTTATTCCAAAAAAAAAGTCCTCAAAAGGGTCTTCAAAGAAGTCAAATAAAAATGGGTTCCTTCCAACAAAAAAAAAATTCCCTGAAGACATCATCTGGGTTACAGAATGTGAAGCCAAACTCAAATGGACTGTCAAAATGACTTCCACTTCCTCCACCACCATTTAATCCTTCTTTGCCATATCTGTCATAGATGTACCATCTTTTAGCATCTTACAGCACCTCACATGCCTCAGCCACTTGTTTTAATTTTCTCTCTGTTTCTTCTTTATTCTCAGGAATGTAATCTGGGTGCCACTTCAGTGCCAGTTTTCATTATGTTTTTTTAGTATCCTTGGGTGAGGTATGTCTCTGCATACCTAGAACTTCATAGTAATCCAACATGTTTTAGCAGATTGTTGGAAGAGGACTGAGGATGCAGGTGGCAGGCGATGGGACACAGGGGAGGTGGGGCAGTGGCCTGGATGCTCTGGGCTCCGGATCTCCTCTCAGCCTGAGTAGATTTTTTTTTTAATGGCCCAATTATATGTTGCTTGCAAGAAATTTAAATTTGGCAACATAACAAAAAGCACAAGAATGGAAAGATATAACAATAAATTTTTTAAAGCAGAGTGGCTACATTAATAGCACAATCAACCAACAGGGTCTTATTGACATATGCAGAGAATATTCCACTCAATAACAGCAGAATACACATTTTTTTCAAGCACCCATGGAACATTCACCAAGGCCATAAAACAAACCTCAAAAAACTTAAAAGAACTGAAATGGTAACAGTGTATTTTCTAACCATACTCTACTCAAACTAGAAATCAGTAACAGAAAGACAACAGGAAAATCTCTAAATAGCGAAATAAACAACACACTTTTAAAAAGTCCATGGATCAAAACAGAAGTCTCAAAATTTTTAAATATACATAAAAATAAATGAAAATAAAAACAAAACACATATCAAAATACATGGGATGCAGCTAACAACAATCAGACGCACTAAATGCTTATATTAGAAACGAGGAAAGATCTAAAACCAGAAACCGAATTACCAAAAGAAACTAAAAAAGAGCAAAATGAAGCCAAAGCAAGAAGGAAGGAATTATTAAAAGAAAAAATAAAAGAGGAAAATAGAGAAAATCAATTAAGCAAAAAAATTAATAAGCCTCTAGCAAAATTAACAACAAAAACAACAAAAGACAAAGAGAAGACACAAAACATCAGGTATGAAACAGAGGACATCAGTACAGATCCTATAGCAATTTTAAAAGAATATAAGGGAATATTACAAACAATTTTATGCTCTTAAATTTGACACCAACTTCTCAAAACCACACGAGCAAAACATAACCAAGATGAAATAGAGAATATAAATAACCCCATAGCCATTAAATAAAACTGACTTCTTAATTTAAAAGTCCCCTCAAATGCTGCCAAAAACAAACAAAGAAACCTGCAGGCTCAGATGGCTTCACTGGTGAATTCTACCAAACATTTAATGAAGAATTAATACCAACTGTTCACAAACTCTTCCCAAAACTTGGGGAGAATATTCTTCAATTCATTTTATGAGATCAGCATTACTATTACCAACACAAGACAAAGACATCACAAGAAAAGAAAATGACAAGCCTATAACTCTTACAAATGTAGCTGCAAAAATCCTCAACAAAATACTAACAAACCAAATCTACCAACACATAGAAAGGATTATGCATGACCAATCTCAGAAATGCAAGTTGGCTTAAGATTTGAAAATCCATATAATACACCACATCAATAGAACAAAGGCCAAAAACTTTTATTTTTGGCAAATCATCTTAGATGAAGAAAAACATTTGATGAAATACAAAACCATTTACACAATAAAAACACCCAACTAGGAGAGGGAACTTCCTCAACCTGATAAAGGCCATCTATGAAAAATCAAAGCTAATATCATATTTAAAAGTAAAATAATAAGTGCTTCCCCCTAAGATCAGAAATAAGACAAGGATGTCTGCTCTTGCTACTACTTCTATTCAACACTATAGTAGAGGTTCTAGCAAGGTAAATGATCTGATTTGGTTCTGTACCCCATCCAAATTTGATCTCGAATTGTAATCCCCACATGTCAGGGGAGGGACCTGTAATCCCCACATGTCAAGGGAGGGAGATGACTGGATCATAGGGACAGTTCCCCCATGCTGTTCTCAAGATGGTGAATGAGTTCTCACAAGATGTGATGGTTTCATAAGCATCTGGCATTTCCACTACTTGCACTTCTCTCTCCTGCCAACACGTGAAGAAGGTCCTTATTTCCCCTTCATCTTCTGCCATATTTGTAAGTTTCTTGAGGCCTCCCCAGCCAATTAAACCTATTTCCTTTATAAATTACCCAGTCTTGGGTATTTCCTTATAGCAGTGTGAGAATGGACCAATACAGTAAATTAAGCAAAAAACTGAATTAAATGACATTAATATTGGGGGAAAAAAAAAACTGTCTCTATTTCCAGATGACATATATATAGAAAACCCTATGGAATCCACTACAGCTACTAGAATAAACAAGTTCACCAAGGATTCAAAATTTACAAAAATCAACTATATTTCTATACACTAGCAATGAAAAATTCAAAAATAAAATTAAGAAAATAATAAACACACAAGAGCAGCAAAAAAATAAATAAATAAAGTACTTGGTAATAAATTTAACAAAACAGGTACAAGACATGTACACTGAAAACTACAAAACATCCCTGAAAGAAATTAACAAAGACCTAAACAAACATCTAATGTTCATGGACTGAAACATTTCATACTGTTAAGATGAAAATACTTCACCAAATCACCTACTGATTCAGTGCAACTCCTATCAAAACCCCAGAATCTTTTTTTGCAGAAATGGACAAACTAATGCTAAAATTCATATGGAATTGCAAAGGACCAAGAAAATCCAAAACAATCTTGAAAGAAAAGAACAAAGTTAGAGGACGCATATATTCTGATTTTAAAACTAACAAAGCTACAGTAATCAAGACACTGTGGTACTGGCATGAAGATAAACACATAGATCAAGGAATAGAATTTAGAGTCCAGACATAAATAACTACATTTATGGTCAATCCTTTTTGTTAAATTTTATGTTTTTTTGTTTGTTTGTTTTTTTCTGAGACAGGATCCTGCTCTGTCGCCCAGGCTGGAGTGCAGTGGCATGATCTCAGTTCACTGCAAACTCCACTCCCCAGCTTCAAGCGATTCTCCTGCCTCAGCCTCCTAATTTTATGTATTCTTTTTATAGAGGCAGGGTCTCATTATGTTGCCCAGGCTGGGCTCGAACTCCTGGGCTCAAAGATCCTCCTATCTCAGCCTCCCAAATAGCTGAAGCTACAGGAGTGTGCCCACTGCACCAGGCTGAGTCAACCAATTTTTTGACACCAAGACAATTAAGTAGAGAGACAAGTTTTTTCAACAAACCAGTGCTAGAACCAAAGAATATCTACATGCAAAAGAATGAAATTGGATACCTTCATCATTCCATATATAAACATTAACTCTAGGCCGGGCACAGTGGCTCAAGCCTGTAATCCCAGCACTTTGGGAGGCCGAGA
>NW_012100654.1:1679130-1699851 GCF_000951045.1 Mandrillus leucophaeus | reverse complement strand
CAACAAAAATTAGCTGGGCATGGTGGCACATGCCATAGTCCCAGCTACTCAGTAACCTGCAGCTGGAGGATTGCTTGAGCCTGGGAGATCAAGGCTGCAGTGAGCTTTGATCGTGCCACTGCACTCCAGCCTGGGTGACAGAGCAAGACCCTGTCTCTAAGGAAGAAAAAAAAAATAGTTAAATGAATTAAAGACCTATAAGTAACAGTTAAAGCTATAAAACTGTCAGAAGAAAAGTCTGGTGTGGTGGCACATACCTGTAGTCCCAGCTAGTCAGAAGGCTAAGACAGGAGGATCACTCAGGCCTGAGAGGTCAAGGCTGCAGTGAGCTGTGATAGCACCATTGCACTTCAGCCCAGGCAAAAAAGCAAGGCCCTGTCTCAATTTAAAAAAAAAAAAAAAAAAAAAAAAAAAAGCTATACAACAGCAATAGCATCAAAAAGAATACTTAAAAATAAACTTAAGGAGGCAAAAGACTTGTACACACCAAAAACTACAAAACACTGATGAAAGAAATTAAAGACACAAATAAATGGAAACATATCCCATGTTCATGGATTAGAAGACTTAATGTTAAAATGTCAAAACAATCTTCTTGAAAAAGAACAACAAAGTTAAAGGCCTCACACTTCCTGATTTCAAAACATATTAAAACAGTATGGTACTGGCATAAAAACAAGACATACAGACCAATGGAACAGAACAGAAAGCCCAGAAATAAACCCAGGCATACAGAGGCAATTGATCTTCAAGAAAGGTGCCAAGAATCTACAACGGGAAAAGAACAGTCTCTTCAATAAATGGTACTGGGAAATCTGGGCAGCTATATGAAAAAGAATTGAAGTTTGACCCTCATTTTACACCATACATAAAAGTCAACTCAAAATAGATGAGAAACTTTAATAAGAGCTGAAACTGTAAAACTCCTAGAAAAAACATGGAAGAAAAGGTTCATGACACAGCTATGACTTCTAGGATTTGACACCAAAAGCATGGGCAACAAGCGTAAAAACAGACAAGTGAGATTACATCAAGCTAAAAAGCTTCTACAGAGCAAAGAGATCAATCAACAGAGCAACCAGGCAACTTACGGAATGGGAAAAAATATTTGCAACTACACATCTGCTAAGGGGCTAAAATCCACAATATATAAGGAACTCCTACAACTCAATAGCAAAAAATAACAAATAGCCTGCATTTTAAATGGGCAAAGGACCTGAAAAAATATTTATTCAAAGACAACATACAAAAGGCCAACAGGTATATAAGCAGATGCTCACCATCAGTAATCATCAGGAATACGCAAATCAAAACCACAATGAGAATGTAATTCTTACACCAGTAAGAATGGCTATTATTAAAAATCAAAAACTAACAGACATTGGTGAGGCTGTGAAGAAAACGGAACACTTAAATATTGCTGGCGGAAATGTAAATTAGTTCAGCCACTGTGGAAAACAGTTTGGAGATTTCTCAAAAAACTTAAAACAGGCGAGATGTGGTGGTTTACATCTGTAATCCCAGCACTTTGGGAGGCTGAGGCGGGAGGATCACTTGAGTCCAGGAGTTTGAGGCTGCAGTGAGCTATGATCTCACCAACTGCACTACAGCTCAGATGACAGAGCCAGACCCTGTCTCAAAAAACAAACAAACTTAAAACAGAGCTACTATTCGACCCCAAAATCCCATTACTGGGTGTATATCCAAAAGAAAGAAATCATTATACCAAAAAGATACATGAACTTGTATGAACAACCATTATCCAAAAATAAAAATAACAAGTATTGGCAAGGATGGGGAAAGTGTAAACCCTGCGTACTGTTCATAGGAACGTAAAATGGTGCAGACACTATTTTTTTTTTTTTTAAAGTTCAGAGGTTCCTCACAAAACTAAAAAAAGAACTACTATACGTTCCAGAAATCCCACGTCTGCATATTTATCCAAAAGAATTGATAATGGGTTTTGGGTTTTGTTTTGTTTTTTGTTTTTTTGAGATAGAGTCTCACTCTGTCACCCAGTGATGCAGTGGCGTGGCACAGTCTCGGCTTACTGCAACCTCCATCTCCTTGGTTCAAGTGACTCTCCCACCTCAGACTCCCAAGTAGCTGAGACTACAGGCATGCGTCACCAGGCCCAGCTAATTTTTTTGTATTTTTATTAGAGATGGGGTTTCACCATGGTGGCCACGCAGGTCTCAAACTCCTGACCTCAAATGACCCGCCCGCCCTGGCCTCAGCTTCCCCAGGTGCTAGGATAACAGGCATGAGCCACCACCATGGATTTCTGAGGAAATATTCACACTTATGTTCACTACAGCAGTGGTCCCCAACCTTTTTAGCACCAGGGACTGGTTTCATGGAAGACATTTTTTCAATGGATCAGGGATGGTTTCAGGATGAAACTGTTCCACCTTAGATCATCAGGCATTAGATTCTCAAAAGGAGCATGTAAAATAGATTCCGCTGTTAACAATAGGCTTCATGCTCCCAAGAGAATCTAAGAGAATCTGACACCACTGCTGATTTGACACTAGGCAGAGCTCAGGCAGTAATGCTCACTGACCTGCCGCTCACTTCCTGCTGCGCAGCCCAATCTGTAACAGGCCTCGGACTGGCAGCGGTCCATATGTGTATACATACACACAATGGAACATTATTCATCCTAAAAGAAGGAAATTCTGTAACGTTGACAACATGGATGAACCTTAAGAACATAAGTGAAACAAGCCAGTCACAGGAGGCCAAATACTGTGTGATTCCACTTTTATGAGGGATCTAAGATAAAGTAGTCAATCTCATAGGAGCAGAAAGTAAAACAATGGTTGCCAGGGGATGACGGGAGGTAGAAATGAGGAGTTGAGGCTGGGTGTGGTGGTCCACACCTGTAATCCCAGCACTTTTTGAGTGACCAAGGTGGGAGGATCGCTTGAGGCCAAGAGGTCAAGACTACAGTGAGCTGTGATCGCACCACTCCACTCTAGCCTGGGCAACAGAATGAGACCCAGTCTCTACAAAAATAATAGAAAATTTTAAAATTAGCCAGGCGTGGTGGCAGGCGCCTGTAGTCCTAGCTACTCAGAAGGCTGAGGTCAGAGGCTCGTTTAAGCCCAGGAGGTTGAGACTGCAATCCATTACTGCGCCACTGCACTCTGACCTGGGCCACAGAGTGAGACCATGTTTCAAAAAAAAAAAAAAATGAGCAGCTGCTATTCAATGGGTGTTGTTTAAGCTATCCAAAATGAAAACGTTCTAGAGATCTACTGTACAACATTGTGCTTACAGTTAACAATACTGTATTACACACTTAGAAATTTGTTAAAAGGGTAGATCTCATGTTATGTATTTTTTATTACAATAAGAAAATTTTAACTGTTATGCTTCAAAAGACACTATCAAGAAAGTGAAAACAACCCACAGAATTGGAGAAGATATCTGCAAATCATTTAACTGATAAGTCTAATATCCAGAACATATAAAGAACTCTTAAAACCCAACAATAAAAAGACAACCCAACTAAAAAACAGGCAAAAGATCTGAAGACATTTCTCCAAAAAATACATACAAATGGCCAATAAGCAGAAGAAATGATGCTCCACAGCATTAGCCAACAGAGACATGCTAATCAAACCATGAAATACTGCTTCACACCCACCAGTATAGCTATAATCAAAAAGCCACTAAGAAGTGTTATCGAGGATATGGGGAAACTGGAACCCTCATATACTGCTGATAGAAATGTAAAATGGTAAAGCTGTTTTGAAACATAGTCTGGAAGTTACTCAAATGGTTAAACAGAGGTACCACATGACTCAGCAATTTTTCACTCCTAGATACACATATACACAAAAGAAATTAAAACAAATGTTCACATAAAAACTTGCACATGGACGTTCACAGCAGCATTACTCATAATGGCCAAAAAGAAAAAAAGTGGAAACAACCCAACAACTGATGAATGGATACAGAAAAAATGTGGTAAGCCCATATAATAGATTACTATTCAGCAATAAAAAGGAATCAACTGCTGACACATGCTACATCATGTAACATTACACTAAGTAAAAGACGCCAGACATAAAAGACCATCTACTTTACGATTCCATTCATATGAAATGTCCAGGCAAAGTCCTAGAGACTGAAAGTAGACTAGTAGTTGCCAGGGACCGGGAGGAACAGGGAATGGAAATTGACTGCTAATGGGTAGTTTCTTTTTAGGGTGATGAAAATGTTCTAAAATTGATTATGGTGATGGCTGTACGACTGTGTAAATACGCTGAAAACAACTGAACTGTACAGCTTAAGTGGGTGAATTGTATGGTGTACAAGTTATACCTCAATAACACTGTTTAAGAAAAACTACATGATGGCTGGAATTTGCTTCAAAAATAATATGGAAGATCTAAGTAAATGGAGAACTATCCTGTGGTCATGGACTGAAGGACCTCTATACAATAAAAAAAAAAAATCTTCTCGAATTCAACTATAGGTTTATTCAATTCCTATCAAACTCCCAGCAAGATTTTTGTTGTAGATACAGATGTGATTATTCTAAAATTTATATGGAAAGGCAACAAAACCAGAGGAGCTAAAACAATCTTGACAGAGAAGAATGAAGTGAGAGGAGGCACTCTACTCAATAAGACTTACTATAAAGCCATAATAATCAAGACAGCGTGGTACTAGAGGGAAGACAGACACACATATCAATGGAAGAGAACAGAGAACCCCAAAACAGACCAACACAAGTATGTTCAACTGATTTTTGGACAGTTTGGAAGTTTCTTAAGTAACTAAACATGTACTTGCCATACAACCCAGCAATCCCACTTTTGGGCACTTACCTCAGAGAAACGAAAACTTTTGTTTACAAAAAACCCTGTACACAAATGTTCATAACCTCTTTATTCATAATAACAAAACACTGCAACATACTAAAAGTTCTTCAACAAGTGAAGGGCTAAACAACGTATGTATACAAAGCATACATACATAAACAAAGTACGTCGTTCTGGAAAGAACAAAACTATGGATAGTAAACAGTTTGCCAGGGTACAAGGAGTGTTGGAATGGGATGGGAATATAAAGGGATAGCAAGAGGAGTTTCCTTTGTGATGATGCAATAGTTCTGGATCTTGGTCTTGGTGGTAGTTACATGAATTTATATATGGAATAAAACTGCTAGAACTGTAAACACACAAAAATGAGTGCGGGGTTAAAAAACAGTGAAAATGACAAATTCTGTAGTGTGGTTAGCAGTAATATACCAATGCCAATTTCCTAGTTTTGATGTCTTACTAGAACTTTATTAAGATGTCTAGGTGAAGGGTACACAGGACTCTGTACTAATTCTACCGTTTCGCCATATTTCCCAGGCTGTTCTTGAACTCCGAGTTCAAGAGATTCACCTGCCTTGGTCTCCCATAGTGTAAGGATTACAGGCATGAGCCACTGTGCATGGCCCAGAATAAAGTTTAAAAAAAAAAAAAATTAACATGTGAGGCCAGGTTCAGTGGTTCATGCTTGCAATCCCAGCACTTTGGGAGGCCAAGGCGGGAAGATCATGTGAGCCTAAGAGTTTGGAACAGCCTGGGCAACACAGCAAGACCCCATCTCTATATAAAAACTAAAAAAGAGAGAGGAGAGAGGGGTAAGGTGGAGGTATAGATGACATAAGCTTAGCCATTAATTGCTATATCAGAGTTCATAATATTCTATTTTTCTTTCAGTTTTTCCATAATAAAAGGTTAATAGAAATATAAGAAAGCCATATTAAAAGCAGTTTCTCTTGATTCCATTTTTCTTTATGCTAATATGCATTTTAAGTTTTTTCTATTAAATAAATTTTTTACATAAAATTTAAATTTTAAATTTCAAAATTTTAAAAAATTTAAATGTTGAATATAAATTTTTAAGGAAATCTTTGCTCTTATTGTCTTTTTGGAGATGTCCACTGCTCCTGGGGCCATACAAATCACACTCAGACATGCAGAGCCTGGAAAACTTAGTTCACTTTTTTTGCTTTTTTTTTTTAGGAAAAAAAATTAAATATAAAAGAACCCCATTGAGGGAACACTTATTCTATTTTATGGAATTAAGTGTTGCCCAATTTTTTAAAAAATTAATTTAAAAAAAGAACCCCATTGATACTTCTTCTGACAATACACTGCTTAAGCAATCTGAAAATATTTCATCTAAATATCCAATTAATATTTCCCCAATTACATTTCACCTGAAGGTTTCAGTATCTTTTTCTAAAATTAACTAAGGGGCCTTGCTATAACACATTTACAATCAGCACAATAATTCACTACTTTAGTGATCCTCACACAACAGAACAAATGTGTCAAGTTCAAGATATCCTAAGATGTTTCAGTAATTCTGGTTGAGTTTGCATTCAAAATTTTGCCTAAGCTAACTAACTTTAACTGTTTTGTTTTAAAAAGTGTATGTAGTCTTTTTAAATTTTTCAGACATTTTCTTAAAAAGCAGCCACTGAAAAGTTTATAGTGGTAACAACACCATGCTGAAGAATTCAAAAATATGTGTGAATCTGAAAAAGTAATTCATTGAAAGAGAGTATTTCTCACAACGCGATTATTTAAAATTGTAATTTGATTAAATTTATCTGTATGAAGCAAAAGTGATGCCACACCCTTTCCCTCAGCAATGATTTAAACTAAGAAGTAGAAGTAAAAAGACACCTGAGCTCTGCATTATCTGTCCAACCTTGGGTAAGTCACTATCTCTCCAAAACTCAATTTCTTCATCTACACACTGAAGGAGTTACACTTGTTAACCTTCCAGCTCCACAATCCTGTGTTCTAATGTTCTAATATATACTTCATAACCTTTGACCCATGATCATTCTAATGACAACACTGGAAAAAGATTTATAATATACATGATATAGCGGTATCAATTACATTACAAATAACTTTCACAGGTTTAAACCATTTGGGAGAATGTTATTCTCAATACACCAGATCAGGGTTTTGTCAACATCAGCACTACTGACATTTTGCACTGGATAATTTCTTTATCATGGGGACTGTCACATGCATTGTAGGAGGTTTATCTACCCACTAGATGCCAGTGGAACCCCCCCAGCATGCTGAACAAAAATGTCCCCAGACATTCCACAAAATCACCTCTGGTTTGAGAACTACTGCATTCGATTAAAAATGTCCAGGGTTTTTTGGAGAAGGGAAAAAGGAAGAAGACTGTTTTTGTTTTGTAATATAGGAGGAAAGGCATAAGAAAGGCTAGGAATGTTTTCCAGCAAAACAGAAGGTCAGGCTGGGCACAGTGGCTCACACTTGTAATCCCAGCACTTTGGGAGGCCAAGGCAGGAGGATAGCTTGAGGCCAGGAGTTCGAGACCAGTCTGCTCAACACAGTGAGACCCCAGTCTCTAAAAAAAAAAATTGCAACTCACATACTAAAAAAAGGTACCCTCTTGTATGAGGCCTAGTGAAAACAATTAAATATTATTGTGTGGCTAACACAGTAACAATGAGAATAAAAGTATATAAGCTATGGGGAAATCTGTAGGTATTCCATCCATGCCTTGTAGAGAATCCTCAATAAAGAGGTCCAAAGGTTTTTAACAGAGATTAACGACATTAACTTAATTCCTCTTAGCATTTCAAGGAGGCTAAAAGTGCTAAAGTTACTCCCTATTCTAACCACTGAGAACACTCGCATGAAAAACATATCTTCCCCCAGTTAAATACCGTAAGCATCTACCTGTTGTAATAAAATGTAAATGTGGTACTTCTAGTGTCACTAGAAGTAACACTGTGGAATATCCTCAAGTCCTCTGTTTTTAAAGAAAGGCCAAAAAAATCTAGTGGGGAGAAATTACATTTAAATGTTATAACAGAAAAGTAAACGTTCACACGTTCACTTTTTGGCTCAGCCATATTTTCCACCAAACAGACAAATACCCAGTTTCCTTAGTCTATTCTTGGATTGGTCACCAGACTGGGCATGAGAAACCCAGAGTCTATTCCCAGCTCCAAAACAGACTGGTAATCTCAAGCAAATTATTCAGTCAGGTTAAGGTTCTATACCTGTATCATGCTAACAATACTGAAAATCTGCCCAGAAACAAGCACAGAGAAACCCAGGACTCGCTCCTGCATCCAAAGGACAACTGCAAACATATTTTTAGATTTATTAAATCTAAAAATCTGAATAGGATTTTATTTATAGCAACATTTTAACACCCTTGAAATTTCCAAACTGAGTGGTGCCTTTACCACTGCCCTCTATAAAATTAAGAAACGCTCTTTTTTAATCACAACATGCCTAATTTTGCAAAATTCTTCATGTAAACTCAACAAATCACAATTATTATGTAAAACAAAAAGCTGTTTTGAATTCAAGCTGTTGGAAAGAGTTTCAACTTTTGCATTTCCAACTCTAGCTTTCAATCTACTGCACAAGTAGTTCTTTCCTGGCATCATAAAAGGTGTTTCACAAAGTCTGGAGAGCAAAAGTTTGCCCCCCAGCCCAATTCTGGAAAGGCCTTAGGATTGTTCTTATCACTAGACAGGCAGGGGTTTTAAATATAAGGATACAGGTATACATTTTTTGCTCTTAATACCCAGTAAAAAGCTGTCTAGTAAAGCAAGTCACCTGCTGAACTTTTCACAGACATGAAACTGTAAACACAATGCAGTTCAACAGAAGATTTATAAAAGAGGAATAAGAGGAAAACCGGGTGTCCATTATCAGCCTTCGGCTGCCCCCCGTCCCCACTATCTGGCGTACACTTGTTAGTGGCTGCGGAGAAGCCACTCACAGAGTTTCCCATCCCGCTGAGGGAAGGAGCCCTGACTGCGCCAGCGGGGCAGACCCAGAAGGCGCGGTGTCTGGGAGGTCTGGCCGCCGCAGACGTCCCCGTCCCCGCCCCCGCCGAGGCCCCAAGTGCGCCACCTTCTCCGCGCCCCTCCACCTCCTCTCTGCAGATGGGCGCACGCGCACAAATACACGCACGCACGCACGTACACACAAAAGGAAGTCATGGAAGGTGCTGCTCCCTGCACACGGGCACACTCGCGCAGGGCACACTCGCGCGGGACACACAAACAAACCCCAAAAGGACGCGTGCAGGGTTCGCCAGACAGTGGGCAAAGTCCATCCTTCCCGCCCCAGGGCCTGCTCACTTCAGGGGGCGCCCACTCGCCCATCCACGGGCCCAGAGCGCACAGACCCAGCCGGGCGGCAACCCATCCGCCACCACGCAGCTCCACGCCGCTGCTCCACAGTCGCCAAGCGCACAGCCAGCACAGTCCTGCCCGCGAAGCTGGCCCAATGGGGCCCGGGTTGCAAAAGCCCAGGGAATATCAGGGCTCCCTACTTCCAAGTTTCTTTAATAAAAATATTACATTTAATGATGCTTGTCAATATCCTCACCCCTACAAACCATGGCCTGTTTAAATCCCTTTCCTTAAAGAACCAGTTATCAATAGTATCCAACAAAGCACCACAGAACACAGCTTTGTATTATCACACAGCCTGACAGTAAGAAATCTTTCAGTAGACTCTGCCTTAATCCTTCCTCTTACTCTCTAACTTTTCCACACCGTAATTTATTCATTTTAGTTTTTCCTTGCCTTTTTGTTTTGTATTGTTCCCAAAAGAAATCTTCTGTAAACCATCTTTCCATTTTACTTTTCTAATACTTGTAATAACAAGCTTCATAAATCAACAGGCGCAGGAACTCACGCCTGTAATCCCAGGACTTTGGGAGGCTGAGGTGAGTGGATCACTTGAAGTCAGGAGTTCGAGACCAGCCTATCCAAAATGATGAAACCTCATCTTTACTACAAATACAAAAAATTAGCCGGGTGTGGTGGTGGGTACCTGTAGTACCAGTTATTCAGGAGGCTGAGGCAGGAGAATCACTTGAACCCAAAAGGCAAAGGTTGCAGTGAGGCATGATCTCCTCACTGCACTCCACTCTGGGCAACAGAGCAAGATGCCATCTCAAAAAAGAAAAAGAAAAAGAAAAGCTTCATAAATCACTTCCATTATATCTCCCACTTAGCTATTCAAAATCTCTCCACAACTTTTATAATTTTTATCAGCTCCTACCAAATCGATTCATAAATAACTTTCTCAAACACTGCATTTTTATTGTCTGTTCTCATTTCTTCGAAGCTAACACTCTCCAACTTACACAAATTTGCCCCAAACTACCGTCAAAGTTTGTGCATCTATTCCAGAAGCCCCCACAGTTACAGAAAAATCTATTTCCTAGGCCTGTCCCCAAAACCTTGAAAACGATCTTTCCAAATATTCTGTAACATTTAAATCATTCATAACTCAAAACTAGTTGGACTAGTAGTCTCACTTCCCTTAAGACTAATTATATAATCTCATCAAATAAATTCTAATATTATATGTATCTACATATACAGGTGTGTACATATAACAAGCACACATATACAGGGGCCTGCAGAACACCAAGCGTGCACTTCATTCTAATCTCTTGGATACTGGCTCTTCTCAATTTTACAGGGAAACTTCTCCATGCCACCCCAGATGTTCAAAGGTCAAATCCCTGTATTGTGAAGACATTTATCTATGTTGAATTAATATAGTTATCATTTAAAACACACTTCTCTCCATGTCTACTATAATCTTTCCCATCACCTTCTTTAAGATACTCATCATTGGCCTAACCCACACAATCCACCCAAATTTTCAGAATATGCTCTCCCTCAACAAGGTCCAGTATGAGGCATGTCCTAAAAACAACTCTAGACTGAATGAGGCAGGGCTGCTACATGATGGTACAGCCAAGTTTCATGAGTTGGGCAAAGTGAGAACCCTGGGCCCTCTTCAGGCCTTCAACACTCTGAGTCTCCAGAGATCTTTCATTATTAAATTTGGTGGCTAAATAGATGTAGAAGTTAAGACAGGAAGAAAGTGATGAAAGCCCAGGGCTAAATCCTGGAACTAATCCTGAAGCAAAGCTACACTAGGATGGAACACCAATACTACATATTTTGTGCCTTGTCATATTTTTCTTACTGCCATTTCATGTTTCTACATTAAATATGCGCTCTCTCTCTCTGAACCATGAACATCAAAAACTCTGATAGGGGCCATGCACAGTGGCTCATGTCTATAATCCCAGCACTTCAGGATTATTAAAATTATTATAGACAAAAAAGAAAGTAGAGTCCACTTTAGTTCCCTTAGGACATCTCATTCTTACCACGTGCCCCATTCTTCCACATTTTACCCGAATCTCTATACCTATGCAAGTTTTTGCCAACAGAAAACATGATGTGGTTTTGAAGCACACAAATAGAGATCTCAAGGTCTCTATCATTGACAATATTTTTTTAAAAGTTGGCATGACATACTGCCACCTTTTTATCATGGGTGGCATAGACTGTTCTTATTTGCACAGAGAAAGAATAGGTTCCTGACATCAGTTATTTCCTGCTCACTTCAGGGAGCGCCCACCTGCCTGCCCTGCCATGGGCCAAGAGCACACGGACCCAGGCGGGCGGCAGCCCACCCGCCACCACGCAGCTCCACGCCGCTGCTCCACCAGCTGCTGAATGCACCGCCAGCACAGTCCCGCTCGTGCAGCTGGCACAATTGGACCTGGGCTGCAAAAGCCCAGGGAATATGAGGGTTCCCTACTTCCCAGTTTAATAAAAATATTACACTTAATGATGCTTGTCAATATCCTCACCCCTACAAACCATGGCCTGTTTAAACCCCTTTCCATATGTTCTCTCCATATTTTCTCTGCTGCAAGCTACTCCCTCCTCTCTTATGCCTACAACTTCAACCTTCTCATTCATTTCCAGTCCATCTATTTACTAGATCCTATCAGCTTGTCCATGTTCTACTGTCATCCAACAATAGAACATCTTTTGTCTTTTACCTTCATCTTTTCTCTTTTTTTAGAAAGGGTCTCACTGTTTTGCCCAGACTGAGTGCAGTGTTTCAATCATGGCTCATTGAAGCCTTGACTTTCAGGGCTCAAGTGATTCTCCCACCTCAGCCTCCTGAGTAACTGCAACTACAGGTGTGCACCACCATACCCAGCTAATTTTTTATTTTTATGTAGAGACAGGGTTTCCCTATGTTGCCCAGGCTGGTCTCGAACTCCTGAGTTCAAGTGATCTTCCTGCTCCTGCCTCCCAAATCGCTGGGATTACAGGTGTGAGCCATCACATTCGGCTTACTTTATCTTTAATACACCTCCACCTCATCTAACCCACAAATATCTTTCAGCTAAATTCATATAAGTATATTACAAATGAATGGTTATGATTTTGCAAGTATTATTTATTTTATAAACAAATTGTTGGGAGGCCAAGGAGGGAAGATCACTTGAGACCAGAAGTTTAAGACCAGCCTGGGCAACACAGGAAGACCACATCTCTTTAAAAATAAATAAATAAATAAAAATTTAAAAATTAAGAAAAAAAAAATATATATATATATATAAAAGAAAAGTCGGATATGGTGGTACACATACGTAATCCCAACTACTCAGGAGGCTGAGGCAGGAGAATTGCTTCAGCCCAGGAGGCAAGGCTGCAGTGAGCCATGACTGGACCACTGCACTCTAGCCTAGGTAACAGAGAAGACCTTGTCTCAAAAAGAAAAAAAAAAAAATAGGAGAACTGGTAAATGTAACAAATCTAGCTATTTTTCTCAATTCTCATGGCTCAATGATTCCAATCACTATCAACTCTTGCCCAATTATTGTAACCATCTGTCTCATCTTACCTGGCTTTTCCTGGACAATCTGCTTCTCTCATGACTAGCTATATCATTCTCCTACTCCTTCAGCTTGATAAAAAATGACTTGCTGCTTCTTGCTCCCCAGGGCCACTCCCTGTTATCCTATCACTAAAAAATCGCTTGGGAGTCACATTACTCACTAAAACCATTCCTTCTGCAACATCTACCAACTTCCAGAATATCCTCCTATTTTCCCTACCCAATGACTTCAATTCTACTTGGTCCCAAATTCAGACATTATTCTCAATGATTTCAACAAAGATGCTGAAGAACTTTCTACACCCTGACCTTCAAAAACTCCTAAAACCTTCATCTGCACTTCAGCTAGCCATAAAGAAACTGAAAACAGAGTCATCAATTGAAAAGTGCTAGGCCAGGTGTGGTGGCCTGTAATCCCAACACTTTGGGAGGCCAAAGCAGGTGGATCACTTGAGGTCAGGAGTTCAACACCAGCCTGGGCAACATGGTGAAACCCTGTCTCCATTAAAAATACAGAAAATTAGCCGGACATGGTGGCTCATGCCTGTAATCCCAGCTACTAGGGAGGCCGAGGCAGGAGAATCACTTGAACCCAGGAGGCAGAGGCTGCAGTGAGCTGATGCCGCTGTACTGCAGCCTGGGTGACAGAGTGAGACCCTGTCTGAAAAAAAAAAAAAATTTACAATCCACTAGGATTATAACTTCAGACACCACTCCCCTTTTCTTTATCCACAACCACTTTATATTCTAGTTGTAGACCTGCTCTTTACCTCCACTTGGCTGTATTGTCTCCCTATATAACTTAAACCTATCCAACAGTCATTTTAACACTGTCCTCTCCAGAATATCATGACCTTCCATTATTCTCACTATGCATCTCCCCAGTGATAGACAATCCTCACCATCTGTTTCCTCCACACCCACGCACTGGGTGTTAAGCACCACCAGAAAGCTATGAAATCTTCCACAACACATTTATTCTAAATACAACTCTCCATCTCATTGACTAATCCAAATCATTTTCATATTTAAATCCCTAATCCCATCAAATACTCAAACCCTTCTATAAAATTCCCTCAAATCACACCTTCTCCACCTGTAATCAAATCCTCTTCACAGTTTCTAAAATGTTATATCTCCACCCATCTGTTACTTCTTGCCTCCAGTTTTAGAATAAGAGTTGTTGTTCTTCCTTCTCAAACTAAACTTCTTTATTCAATTCCTGTATTTATTGCTTCCATATTCTTCCAACCCACTCAGTAAAGCCCCATGCACTCTGGTCTCTGAACTGCTCTTTTTGAGACAGGCTCTCACTCTGTCACCCAGGCTGGAGTGCAGTGGTGCGATACCAGCTCACTGCAACCTCCACCTCCCAGGCTCAAGTGATCCTCCCACCTCAGCCCCCCAAGTAGCTGGGACTACAAGCGCAAGCCACCACACCCAGCAAAGTTTATTATGTTTTGTAGAGACGAGGTTTCATCATGTTGCCCAGGATGGTCTCAAACTCCTGAGCTCAAGCAATATGCCCACCTCAGCCTCCCAAAGTGCTGAAATAACAGGTATGAGCCACTATGCTCAGCCAGTCCTTACCCTCTTTTTGGCAATGACACTTGAGCTATCCACCTTGCTTTATGTCACTGTAGCGCATGATTCTACTCTGATGTCTCTGGTTGTTTCTTCTATCTGAAATCACTGCTGCTCTTCCTAGTCCAAATTGTGGATATCTTCCCAAGTTCTGACCTGGAGCCCCCTATAATTCTTAGCTACTAAGGGTCTCATCCCTCACCACTGTTTCTACATTTTCATTCTTCATATGGCTATCTTCCCCCAGCTACCCAAAATAATCTTTAAACCATCACCCTCTCCTACAATCCAATTTACTCCCGAGGAATTAGAATACATAATAATTTCTTTTTAACTAGAATTGGAATATATAATGATTTCTTTTTAACTAGATTCTTCAACTATTACTTCAATTAACACTTCAATTATCAGTCCAAATAATTTCATATCCGTCAGTGCCCTAACTCAATCCAGAATTAGTAGCTGCAATTATCAACTCTATGTATGTATTCCCAACTCTATATTGGACTTCTTTTCTTAGCTCCAATCCAGTACTGATGCCTCATACACAGGTCAATGTGTCTTAAAACCCCAAAACAGTTCTGCTAAGTGATCTAATAATTTCTACTAATGGCACCATCAATCTCAGTCACCCAGATTAAAAGCCCTAGAGCTTTTCTTCAGTTTTCTTTTTTCTCTGCTGTTTCCCAAAAGCCTATCTGCCATCAAACCTTCCCATTCTTTCTTTGAAGTATTTCTTATATCTATCCCTCTCCTTTTATTCCCACTATGATGGCCCAACTTACATCCTCAATACTTCACTTTGGGGTTTTTTTTTGTTTTTTGTTTTTTGTTTTTTTTTTTTGAGACAGGGTCTCCTTCTGTCACCCAGGCTGGAGTGTAGATTTCGGCTTACTGAAACCTCTGCCTCCTGGGTTCAAGCGATTCTCCTGCCTCAGCCTCCAATGCAGCTGGAACTACAGGTATGTAACACCACGCCCGGCTAATTTTTTTTTATCTTTGTAGAGATAAGGTTTCGCCATGTTGCCCAGGTTGGTCTCAAACTCCTGAGCTCAAGCGATCTGCCCTCCTCAGCCTCCCAAAATGCTGAGATTACAGGCGTGAGCCACTGTGTCCAGCCTACTTCACACTTTTTCCTAACTTTGTCTCCCAGCCACCAGGTTCTCTTCATTACAAAAAAAGAAAGGTCACTAGATTAGTATTCTTAAATATTCTCTTACTTACCCATTCAAAAATCAACAACAGTTCTCCACTGCATACTGACTTAAGTTAAAACTCCTCAGACTTCAGCCGGGAATGGTGGCTCATGCCTGTAATCCCAGCATTCTGGGAGACCGAGGTGGGCAGATCACTTGAGGTGAGGAGTTTGAGACCAGCCTGGTCAATACGGCAAAACCCTGTCTCTACTAAAAATGCAAACATTAGCTGGGCGTGGGGTCACGTGCCTGTAATCCTGGCTACTCAGGAGGCTGAGGCAGCAGAATTGCTTGAACCCAGAAGGCGGAGGTTGCAGTGAGCAGACATCGCACCACTCCAGCCTGGGTGACAGAGTGAGACTCTGCCTCCAAAAAAAAAAAAAAAATCCTCAGACTTCAAAAAACTTGAAAACATCCAATAATCATGCAATAGATAAATCTACTGTGGTATATTCATATGATGGAATATCACACAGCAATGAAAAAGAATAAACAACTGCCTAACATAACATGGATAAAACTCACAGACATGCTCCTTGAGAAAAAGAAACTAGACACAGAAATTGGGTTCCACTTATACAAAATTCAAAAACACACAACACTACTCTGGTATGACAAAAGTCAGAATAATAGTTATTTTTGGTTGGATGAGATATCAGCTTGGAAATGGCACATGAGGCATCCTTCTGGAAGTTGGAAATGTCCTGTATATTGAACTGGGTGGTGGCTACATAAATTTATACCTAAGTACCCTTAAGATTGGAGCACTTTACTGTATGTATCTCAATAAATTTTCAAAATCCAAGTTAGCCTGAATTTTGAGATAGTCTGCCTACTTTCCAGTTTTATTTCCCTCCATTCCTCAACATGAACCCTAAATTATAGCTAATCTAGACCACCAACCCCTAAACATACCCTGAACTCTGCTCACTGTCACTCATATCACTCCTTCTTCTAGGAAGGCCAACCCTCACCATTTTGCCTATTATCTTATTTATCCTTCAAGGTCTAAGCTATACCACTAATTTCTCCACAAAGCCAACCCTGAACAAACCTGCCATAGTACTTGTGTCATAGACGGATGTGTATTTTTTGTCCCTGGATAAATTCCTGAAGCACACAGACTGTGTCATATATAAACAGGTATCCTTCACACTCCCTATCATAGAACCTTGCACACAGTAAATATAAAAATATTCCCTGAATGAATTAATTCTGGCAGTCCATCAAAGTATCCTTCAGTCTTACCCTCCTTCTCATATCCACCCATCACTGCTTCTACTCACAATTCATCCCATAGTTCACATATTTAGTTTCTGTCATTCAACAAATAATTGAGCACCTACTACATGAAAGAAACTGAAACTATACTCTAATGTACTCCACTAAACTACCCAAAAATATAACCCAATTTCAGCTGCTGCCATTTGAGTATCTCTACAACTCTAAATTTCCAGTCAGCCAGGCATGGTGGCTCACACCTATAATTCCAACACTTCGGAAAGCCAAGGGAGGGGATCACTGGAGCCCAAGAATTTGAGATCAGCCCAGGCAACATGGTGAGACCACATCTCTACAAAAAATATTAAAAATTAGCCAGGCGTGGTGGCACATGCCTGTGGTCCCAGGTACTCAGAAGGCTGAGGCAAGAGGATCACTTGAGCCCATGAGGTAGAGGCTGCAGTGAGCTGCCGTGTTCACATAACTGCACTCCAGCCTGGGCAACAGATCAAGAGCCTGATGTTCGTTCATTCATTAATAATAAATAAATAAATAGTGCATTTCTAGTCATCTTCCCCTCTTCCCTACCTCCAATTGCATTCCACTCCCATATTCTAATCTTACTGCTATCAAACTAATTCAAGCCCTTCTTAATTTCTCCAGTAGCCACCTAACTGGGCTTTTTTTTCCTAACTGGTCTTTTCACATACAATCTTACTCTACCACCACATTACCCACAATCTATCCAGTAAGGTATAGCTACAGCCAGGTGAAGCTATCTAATATACAGTCCTTGGCTCAATTCTCTACTCAGAAAAGTTCAACAGTTATACACTAATGATGTATGCTAACATACTTTAATCCTATGTTAACATACTTTAATTCTCACATCCTCACCATAACCCTTGCCAGGAAAGTATGATTATCAATTTGATGAGAAAATGGAAACCAGAAAGGAAATAATTCTCCATAATCATACAGTGGGTAAACAGAAGAGCCAAGACTAAAACCCAGCTTCTGTTTGCTTACCAAGCACAACACTACATCATATCAAATACAAACTACTTAGCTTAGCTTTCAAGGCCATCCATTTTCAACTCACCCCCAACTGACTCTCCTACCTTGTATTATACCTTATTCATGAACTCTATGTGTTCCAAACTATAGATTGTGATCAATTATTTTGTCAGTCATGAAATCAGTTTAATGAGGAACAATCAGCTTTTTTTTTCTTCCCCCTTGGCCAGCTTTTTTTCTTTTTAGTCAAACAAAATAGACAACATCCAACTGCATCTACCATTGTAAGGACAGTTACTGTATTATGAAACTTTTTGTTTTACCCACACAAAAACATTCATACATGCATATATTAGATGGAAATGTGACATGTATTTCTTACTACAGGTCATAGTTTAAAAATTTAAACCTAACTTACCATTCCCCACATCTCCTGGGCTTCTCACCTCCACAGCTTTGCTTATACTAATCTCTCAGGCAGGAATGCTCTCTTTCAGTAATCTTTGTAAATCAAAATCCTATCAATCCAAAACTTAAAAAAAAAAAAAAAAAAAGAATCCTATCAATCCCTTCAAAGACTAGCTAAAATTCCACTTTTATGCCATTAAAATGATGTCTCAGGTTTTCTCCTAATCAAATGCATTTTCTGTCTTTTAAATTCAGTAATATTTGGTGTATTTGTGACTCATAGATATATTTGTGATTACAGTACAGGTATTTGTGCACAAGCCCAGCTGCCCTACCAGAATATAAATCCCAAAGGATTTATTCCTGACAGCAAAGCATTATATGCTTTTGCATATAACAAATGTGCATTATCTATTAAAGAAAACTCATTCCATTATTTTCTGAAACCCCCAGTTACAAATCAACATAATTTAATAGATTCTACTATATTCCAACCTTCTGTTGACTCTTATCCTTCAAATAGCCTTACTATCTTCCTCCTCAGAACAGCCTTCTCAAATAATCCTCTTTACCTTCCATCTTCTCATGCTTTCCTCCAAACATAGCTTGTCATATTTCAGTAATCTTTTCCTTCCTTCAGAATCACCCTTTCTATCAGATACCACTTTTCCTTCCCCATCTGCTCATCTTCTACCTTATTCCTAGTTCTCTAACATCCATACACATTGATCTATATTCTTTAAACAGATTTTTCTTTTCTTCACCATCTCTTTAACCAGACTTCTTGAATTATCTCAATTCACTGCTAGTGTGTATAGTCTGGCAGCCCCATTAAGTCCTTTGTAGAAAAAGGCAGGTTATGAATAAATGAAAAAGAAACATAAAACATATAGACAATTCAGATCTAAATTATTTCAAATATCTCATTCATTCATTCATTCACTCATTCATTCAACAAGCTTGTGTCTACTGGACACATGCCCTCAGTTCTGTCTATTCTATTCCGTAATTCAGAAAGCAGCTTTCAGAAAAGCATGCAGGAAAATGCCAGGATAACAGGGCCAAGTTGACTCATGCTCTTCTCTCATGAAGGCCAAGTAATTTGTGGTGTACAGGCTCATAAAAGAACAACTAAAAGTTACACTATACAAAGATGGAAAACAGACCCCACAGTTGTTTCAGGGGGCTCAACATCTACCAAACAAATGTGAATTTGAAAGGAACAAACCAGTAGGAGTAGCTAAAACGAAACAGGCAGAAAGCATTCATACAAAAATAGATCCAGACTCTAGGTTCACTTTAGGGCTGCAAGAGAAATTTGGAGTCATTTAGTTCCTCTCTGAGATCCCTAAGGAATCTTTTCAAATATCAAGCTAAAGTATGGTTCACTTAAATCATTTCACCAAACCTTAGCCAATGTTCATTTCTCCATTCCCTGAACTCCTTCAGCACTTACTGTCTGTAAAACTCATTTGTGAACTTAAACTATCTTGCTCAAGGTAATAAAATTATTAACAAATATCCTCAGAATTTATTTCATCTGAGAAAAATGAATTTTTTAAAAAGAATTTATTTACATATTCAAATCAGTATGGTCCTCTTTAAAATAAGTTACTTTGGAAGGCTACCACTTACTCATTTATTCACTCCATCCATCCAACCAGCTGATGCACTCAACCAACATTTATGTAGTGCCTAACTAACTACATGTGAAGCTATCACCCCTGTTCAAAATATTCCCAACTTCCTCCTTGGGAGTGTTTTCAAAATCAGCTAATAAGTCAACCAAGAAAATTATTCCCATTTCTGTGATTAACTGGATTTAAGGCAAAACTATTCTTTATTCACTCTATTTGAAATTGACTAACCTTCAGCATTTCTAAAAATCAAAATTTCAAAGTAAAAGTTCCGTCATCAATGAGACCATTCAGAATAAGATTATACCATGTATTATTTAAAAGTGTGCCCCTTGGCCTGGGGCGGCAACTCATGCCTGAAATCGCAGCACTTTGAGAGGCCAAGGTGGGTGGATCACTTGAGGCCAGGAGTTGGACACCAGTCTGGTCAACATGGTGAAATCCCATCTCTACTAAAAAATACAAAAAATTGCCAGGAGTGGTAGTGCATGCCTGTAGTCCCAGCTACTCGGACACTGAGGCAGGAGAATCGCTTGAACCTGGAAGGCAGAGCTTGCAGTGAGTCAAGATGGCGCCACTGCACTCCAGCCTGGGTGACAGAAAGGCTCCGTCTCAAAAAACAAACAAACAACAAAAGTGTGCCTCTTGGGCTGGGTGCAGTGCCTCACACCTGTAATCCCAGTGCTTTGGGAGGCTAAGGCGGGTGGATCACCTGAGGCCAGGAGTTCAAGACCAGCCTGGCCAACATGGTGAAACCGTGTCTCTACTAAAAATACAAAAATTAGCCAGGGGTGGTGGTGTGTGCCTCTAGTCCCAACTACTTGGTAGGCTGAGGCACGAGAACCAGTTGAACTCAGGAGGTTGAGGTTGCAGTGAGCCAAGATCGCGCCACCAGCC
>NW_012100654.1:1673092-1678976 GCF_000951045.1 Mandrillus leucophaeus | reverse complement strand
AAAAAAAAAAAAAAAAAAAAAGGTGTGCCTCTCAGAGGGATTATGACCTCCTAGCGGACAGGGACCATGTTTCTCTTACCTTTATAGACCCCTTCCCCCAACAGCACACAATAGGTACTCAATAAATAGGGAAATTGTATAGAATTGTACTCAGAAGTTAATTCAGGAAAGGCGTTCTAAAAACATTCTGAACACTGCTACTGAAAATGACCACCAAAATATAAAAACTCTTATCCAGAGATATAATTTTGATATTTGTTTTTAAAAATCAACTTTCTGAAATCTTGTACCATTACTGAATTATTTCACAACTGTCTTTCTCTCTCAAAAGAATGTAAATACTACTTTGGGAGGCCAAGGTAGGATGATCACCTGAGGTCAGGAGTTCAAGACCAGCCTGGCCAACATGGTGAAATCCCACCTCTACCAAAAATACAAAAATTAGCCAGGCATGGTGGCACGCTCCTGTAATCTCGGCTACTTGGGAGGCTGAGGCAGGAGAATTGTTTGAATCCAGGAGGCAGAGGCTGCAGTGAGCTGAGATCACACCACTGCTCCCCAGGCTGGGCGACAGAGCAAGACCCCATCTCAAAAACAAAAAAATTGTGAATACTATAACTTCCTTGAGAGAAGAAGCTTATGTTATTTTTACTCTCCTAAAAAAGAATTAAATCAGACAGTCCTAAAACAGTCATTTATGTCTGAGGTATAAAAAAGTCTAAATTATACCAGCACCCTGCTACAGACCAGATTTTACTCCAGATTAAACTAGCCTCAAATTTAGAAGAGACCCCCGGTCCCACCTCTTCGAAGTTGTTACAGAACTGTTGCAATTCCATTCTAATCCATTCCATCTTCTTCCCTTAAATCTAAAGGTCCTCTCCAGTCAGATATCCCTTTTGTCCTGTACGCTGTCAAACACACACACACACAATTTTGTCTACAATACCTGCGCAGTACTCAGCAATTTCATACAATCCCACTATTATCGCTAACAGTGAACACTACTTTCTATCAGTCATTCAACAGGTATTTATTAAGCACTTAAGAATCAACCTGCTGTGAGTTTCCCTAGAGACTATAGGAAGTCTCTGCTCTAGAACAGGTTACAATGTACCATTTGCAAAACAAAGAGAATAACTGTCACAAATACAAAATTTAGCAATACATAAACTACTTGTGAATACTGTTGCCACTGAAAGTAAGGAAAACTCTCAAGAGGTGCCATTACTTAGACTCCCAAAAAGAAGTGGAGCAATATTTATTCTCCGAATATCCACCACAGTGATTTGCACCTCATACACAAATTTCAAAAACACTAATAATTTATGACTCTATCCTAACATATGAGATCGAGCCCAGTATAGTTTTTTCCTACCACATTCCCAACATATTAGTGACTTAAACATGCTAATTTCCTTAAAATTGACAAAAATTTTAGTCTCATCACCATAAGGTAAACCTCCTTCACATTAACTATATCCAAATCCCCTTAAAAATTCTTTACCTTTTCTTCAGCCTCCTCAAAATGTATCACCATCTCCATCAAACTCTGTTCCTCTTCCTCATCCTCCTCTTACTACATTTCCCCATCTCTCCCTACCACATCCCCCAAAAAATACATGTCCATGCCAATCCATCCCCCCCTAAAAATAAAAACGTAAGAATTGTGGCCGGGCACTGTGGCTCACGCCTGTAATCCTAGCACTTTGGGAGGCTGAGGCAAGCAGATCGCTTGAGCCCAAGAATCAACCTGCTGTGAGTTTCCCTAGAGACTAGAGGAAGTCTCTGCTCTAGAGCTCAAGACCAGTCTGGGCAACACGACGAAACCTCGTCTCTATAAAAAATACAAAAAAATTAGCCGAGAATGGAGGCACACACCTGTATTCCCAGCTACTTGTGGGGCTGAGGTAAGAGGATTGCTTGAGCCCAGGTGGAGGCTGCAGTGAGCTGAGATCATGCCACTGCACTTCAACCTGGGTGACAAAGTGAGACCCTGTCTCAAAAAAAAAAAAGTGGGGGGGCAGGGCGAAGTGGTTCATGCCTGTAATCCCAACATTTTGGGAGGCCAAGGCAGGCAGATTATGAGGTCAGGAGATCAAGACCATCTAAGGTGAAACCCTGTCTCTACTAAAAAGACAAAAAATTAGCCAGGTGTGGTGATGGGCACCTGTAGTCCCAGATATTCAGGAGGCTGAGGCAGGAGAATTGCTTGAACCCAGGAGGCGGAGGTTGCAGTGAGCCGAGATTGCACCACTGCACTCCAGCCTGAGTGAGAGCAAGACTCTCTCTCAAAAAAAAAAAAAGCCATAGAAGCCTAGAAATAACATTCAAGGGTCATTTTAATGCATTTCCAGATTTCCCACACTAAAACTCTCCAGAAGACTGTCAAAGAATACTGCAATCTGCTAATTCCAAGATGAACAACTATCATTGTCAAGCAACTCCTCTTCATCTCTAACAAGCAAATCTTATGCTGCAAAGATGGTTCCTACAACATGGTCTTTCTCATAGGTCCATCCAAACTTCCCTTTATCATCTCATCCAGCATTTTTAGTATAATTGTCAATGTTCCTTCTACTTCAGGAGAGCCGTATCTAGGCTAAATCCCTATAATATAATGGGGAAGTCAAGAGATACAGCCTAAGATTGTTGGACTCTAAAATCAAGGTTTAAGCATATTATTTAAAAATATAAACACATCAAATAAAGTAACTAAAATAACTATCAAAGGTCAGAAAGGAGGAGAAAGGGGATAATGTCAATGACACATTCATAGACATCTTCTGATTCCCTGATAATGTCATTTTGATAAATCAAGAAATAATATTATATGCCTATTACTTGGAGACATGGAAAAAAGCATGGTAAGAAATACAAATTAATGCTTAGAAGTAGCGGCCTCAGTAAAGTGGAACTGCAATAGACAGGTGAGACAGGGGCTGTTTTTCATTATAAGTTCCCTCAGAACAATTTGATAATAAAAGGGTAGAGGCTGGGCACGGTGGCTCATGCCTGTAATCCCAGCACTTTGGGAGGCCGAGGCGAGTGGATCACCTGAGGTCAGGAGTTCGAGACCAGCCTCACCATCATGGAGAAACTCCATCTCTATTAAAAATACAAAATTAGCCAGGGGTGGTGACAGGCACCTTTAGTCCCAGCTACTTGGGAGGTTGAGGCAGAAAAATTGCTTGAACCCGGGAGGTGGAGGTTGCAGTGAGCCGAGATCACGCCACTGTACTCCAGTCTAGGCAACAAGAGTGAAACTCCGTCTCAAAAAATATAAATAATTTTTTAAAAAATTTTAAAGGGTAAAAGACAATAATGACATATTTAAGGGCATTCTGCTTACAAAAATTAAAAGAACAGATAATATACAGTGGTGGTGAGAGAAAAGGGAAGGAAGACTAGCCCTCTCATGCCATGATGACAATACAATTGAGTACAGCATACTATGTTAAAAAAAAAAAAAAGCCCTAGAAAGGCATGGTGGGTCACACCTGAAATCCCAGCACTTTGAGAGGCCAAGGTGGGAGGATCACTTGAGGCCAAGAGTTCGACATCAGCCTGGCCAACATGGCGAAACCCCATCTCTACTAAAAATACAAAAATTAGCTGGACATGGTGGCACATGCCTGTAATCCCAGCTACTCGGGAGGCTGAGGCAGGGGAATCACTTTAATCCAAGAAGCAGAAGTTGCAGTGAGCTGAGATCACGCCACTGCACTCCAGCCTGGGTGACAGAGCAAGACTCAGGGGTTGGGTGCGGGGGGGTAGGGGGGTAAGTCCTTTAAAAGAATGAGTGGCCAAGCCACTGTGTCACACCTGTAACCATAGCACCTTGGGAGACCTAGACAAAAGGACTGCTTGAGGCCAGGAGTTGGAGCCTAGGCCCGGGCAACATAGGGGGACCTCATCTCTACAAAAGAACTAAACAATTATCGGGGCATGGTGATGCATGCCTATAGTTCTACCTACTCAAGAGGCTGAGGTAGGAAGATCCCTTGAGCCCAGGAGGTCAAGGCTGCAGTGAGGTATGATCCAAGCCACCGCACTCCAGCTTAGGGGACAAAGTGAAACCCTGTCTCAAAAAAAAAAAAAAAAAAAAAGAATGAGTAAATCTGGCCGGCGCGTTGGCTCACGCCTGTAATCCCAGCACTTTGGGAGGCCGAGGCGGGCGGATCACCTGAGGTCAGGAGTTTGAGACCCTCACCAACTTGGCCAGGCTGGTCTCAAACTCCTGACCTCAGGTGATCCACTCGCCTCGGCCTCCCAAAGTGCTGGGATTACAGGCGTGAGCCACCGCGCCCGGCCGTATATATAGTTTTTTCTTAATAAAAGGTGAATAATACTCAGGTAGTTTTTAAGAGTATGGTTCTAGCCCAGAGTTCCCGCTTGGAAATCTGGGCTAGTGTGAGCTCAGCAAATCCAGAGACAGCTTGGTTCATTTCCTGATATAGAGATGCTAATCCTCCCTCCAACCTGGCTCTAGAGTCATCCAGTCTCCTAGGTCCCCTAGACCTTATGATAACTAGTCCTGACCTCCTTGCAACCTAAAACCAAAACAGATATTCTAGATCCTCCATTCTGCAGGCCCACACTTTGCTGGCTGATATGTTTTCTTCAATACCACTATGCCTCAATGAGAGTATTCTCTTCACTGGAGAACTCCCTCACAGTTCACATCAGGAACTGTGAATGGCAGAAGATCTCCCACCAGCCACAGATTTATGGAACCAATCCAGCCAACTAGACTAATTTGAGCTACAAATGAAGTATCCAAAGAAGAGCCACCAAGCATGTGCATGTATTCCCCCCACCATTAATTATAATCTTGTGTACTGCAATCCAGGCTGAATAGCACCAATTTTCCTGGACCAGATAAACTGGGCAGTGAAGAAAACCACCAAGTCAATTAATTTTAATTGCCAGGATAGTATTTACCCAACCTCCGGTAAGTGTTAATACTTCAAATTTTCTAAAATCGAAGCTCCATGGCCTAAGGAATCCCCACAGGCCCAGCCCTTTCTCAAGGTCTGCTTCAGAGGTTCTCATATTCATTGGTGCACGTCTAAAATGTCACAGACCAAACTACAGACTAAAATCTAATTCTCAGTGACCCCAACCACAGCCCAGACCCACACTTACCAGATGTCATCTACTGAAGAGCCCACACAGGTTCGGAACTAGGCCATCCCGGCCCATCTGGAATAACTCTTCAGTCCTTAGGCCACTATTTATTAATTATACTACATCTGTCTATTCTATTATGCATTCCCTGCATCTTCTCTACTATTTAGCACTCCCTCTTGCTTCAAACGCGATCCTTTCTATTCACAGGAACTCCTATCTCCTTCTTTCCTTCCCTGAGAAACGCTTCAGTTATTTCCATAATGAAATACCTAACGTATCTGCACAATGAACACCCCCCAGAATCCTCAAGACTCCTCCACAGCCACCTCCCCGCATTCCTCCACCTCTCCGGCATCTTTCCTCCGGCCCCTCTCCCTGTTCGCACTCCCACTACGTTTCCTGCAAGCATTCCCTTTTCTCCAACCCCTGCCCTTCCCTTCTCCCAAAGAGCACACTCCGGCAGCAACAGTGACTGAGGCCTGCGGTGCATAAAGCACTGCACCAGGCACGGTGGACAGAGCCCTGGTGTCTCCCCAGCCTTTTCACACCCACACCCAGCACCCTCTGTCGTCCCCGTGCAAACATCCCACCTCCTCCCCTACCTCTGACACCCGCCTCCAGCCTCGGAGGCCGCCTTCTCGCCTCCGCCACCCCCGTCATTATCCCTCCTCAACCCCCCAACCCACCCTCCGCGCCCTGCTTCCTCACGTCCCCCGGCCAGCCCCAGCGTTTCCCTCGGCCTCGGCCGGCC
>NW_012100654.1:1662683-1672522 GCF_000951045.1 Mandrillus leucophaeus | reverse complement strand
CCTCGTCTGGCGCAGAGACCTGGCTGGGAAGACACAGCGTGGCTTCGATTCCGGCGCCTGCGTGTCACCAGCCCAGGGTGGCCGTGGAAGCTGGACCCGAGCTGCAGGCCCCCCAGGCTGGGCCCGGGAAGAAAGCGGTTTGAAAAAGATCGGAACTGAGGAACTGTCTTAGAGCGGGGGACTCCCTGCTCCTTCAGCCTTAACCAATGCCCAGCGTTCAGAGAAGTGGAGGACTCGGGGATTCGGGAGCTTTTCAGGCCTGGGGAAATGGAAGGGTCGGGGACCTAGATGAAAGGTTATTTGCCAGAAATATCTTGGCTTTTTCACTTATTCTTTCTTAACTAGTCCTCCGCCGCCGCCTCCAGTGGTTGGCCTCTACCACCTTCAAATGCCACCTTTTCCGGCAGACGTAGCCCTGCGTCCTTGAAACTGGCAAACCCTATTAGTGTCCGCAAGCTAAGATGCAGGGTGTGGGCATAGAGACGGATCAAGAGATCCGGCCCTGGACCCTCTTGGGCAGAACTTTGCCCTTCTCATTTCACCTGAAGCCCAAACTTTGTATGGCAAAGACTTGGTAATGATCTCTATAGAGCTAGGATTACACAGTTGTCTCATCCTTTGGGGGCCCTTGAGCCAAATTGTGACCTCCTTAATGGTGCCTTCATCAACTAACATTAGGCGCCCTGAGGTGCTTGTGCATACTGCTATCGTTTACAATTTTTCATCTTTGTGTACCCACCTTAGCACAAGGTCAGCCATATAACATAAAAGATGCTCAGTGAATGTTGAGTAATTGTGAGCATCTGGAACTTGCAGTTGGGATAAAACGCCTTCATTGCGGTTTCTTCATAATAATCTGAAGATTCCATTTAGCACCTTTCTGCGGTACTTAAACGTAACCTTTGAGGGGAGAGGGAAAAGAAAAGGCATGAAAATATCTATAGAGCCATTTCTGGTGTCCTCTTTCCCTTTTCCACACCCACCTTCCCACCCCTTGCCAACTAAATGTTCATTTGAATAGTGCTTTTTGGCAAAACTCCAAACTCCTGCATTATGCACTTGTGATGACACTGAATTAGATTAGTGTCTGCAAGGTTAATGTTCCCTCAGGCATTAACCTTAGTAAATTGTGATGCCTGTTTAGAAATAGCTAAGGGCCAGAGGTTCAGCTTAATTTAGACACAGGTAACTAAGAGAAAGAGTAAACCACAGCTCTACAATCAGCTCTCTCTGTGTGCTTTTCCCATTAAAAAATACAAAATTTAATAAGATGACTGCGCATATTCTGAATGTTAATTGCAACAAAACAGTGATACAAGTTAGAGCCAAGGGACAGTTATCTGGAGGACAGCCTTCTGGCAACTTCTAGCACCTGCAATGGCATCAAATTCAGATGTCGTAATAAAAAACACCTCTGGCAGCAAGGAACCCGACTCAGTATTAGGCAGTGGGAAAACTAATAACTGATTGGTTTGCTATTAGGAGTAGATCTAGGTCTCTGCTCAGCAGCCTAACGAAGAAGCAATAGAGAAACAGCTGTCTAAAATGGGCAGAATAAAGAGCACTACAGGGATAGTAACAGCAGAAGCAATGATGAGAAGCAAGTTTAGGTCCTTTATAAGTTAAACTGGAGAAACCTCAGCTTCAGGTTGGCTCTCCATGCTCCTCTTGCTCATTTCCCTAAACACCACCCATGGGTACTCAGCCTACTTACTTTTCCTTTTTTTTTTTTAACTTTTTATTTTGAAATAATTATAGCCTCACAAGAAGTTGCAAAAATAGTCCAGAGTCCCGTGCTTCCCCCAATGGTGACATCTTACAAAGCTCTAGTAAGACATCAAAACCAGTGTCAACCTAAATAACAGAGAGGCTTTCTAAAAGAAAATGTTTATTTGGGAATAGAGCATTGCAATGAAAATATGCATCTCATAGTTAACTGTCTGCATAGACAAAGGTGTTTAAAGGAAAAAATGGAAAGGATTACATAATTGTTTTGAAATAATTATCCTTGACTATAAAGATCAATAACAAGGGTGACGCCAGTCCGAGGTTGGACAGGCATTTGCTGGGCAGATGTCCTTGCAGAAGTATTTTTTGTGTAAGGTTGTGATGGCCTTTGTGCAAGGTTGTGGTTTTTGCAGTCTTTTTTGATGGTTTTTGTTATCAGGCATACAAATGTAAGAACCCTGTCTTTCGTAGCCTTCCCTAGCTCTATTTGTCAGGGTTTCTTAACATTAGTGACTCCATTTTGATTGTGACAACTTTCACACCAGGAAACCGACAACGGTACATTACTGTTTACTAGACTACAGAATGTATTATTTGCCATTTTCTTAACCTGTGTTCTGTTTAGTGTGTGTGTGTGTGTGTGTGTAGTTCAGTGCAACTTTGCCTCATTTACACATCCTTGTAACCACTCCTATAATCAAGACATAGAACTGTTCCATCACCACAAAATAACTCCCTCATACTACCTTTTTGTATTCACAAATCCCCCTCCCTACTGCAACTGCTCTCCCAACTCCATGCCTGTCCTCTAGTAACCACTAATCTATTCTCCATCTCTATATTTTCATCATTTCAAAAATGTTATGTAAGTGGAATCATATAGCATGTAAACTTTTGAGATTGATGTTTCAACCTAAACATAAAGGTCCACAGCTCAAGCAAATCTAAAGGGCACAGCCACTTGCAGCTGATGGTTTCCAAGTGGGAATGTGATATTTAGGAAATCAAGAGAAGTCAGGAATCTGAGTTTTGGGGTGAAATCTCCCAAATATTAAATGTTGACAACTCATTGCATTTTTTTTTTAAGAACACAAAAGCATGTCAGACAAAACAGGCCTGTGGGCCAGTTGAAGCCCATAGCCCACAATATATCTTCCCTGATGTTACCTAACCCACAGAGGCTGGAACCACTGTTCTGACGAGTGAGATTCTCAGGGGTTCTATGGCCTCTTTCCTCTCTTCTGGCTCTGGAATTAGGTCTGAGGCTTGGTCTTTGCACTCCTTCCAGGAGAAGAATGTGCTTCCCTGTTTCCTGCAAAGACTTCACCGGGTCTTCATACCCTCCTCTAGTAACATCTTTGCTTCCTTTTTTCTAATATTCTCAGACTCAGGACTAGATGGAAGTTCTGTCTTCTGTATCCTTGTGGCTCCCTACAGCACTAGCCATTTGTCAAAGCTGGTTCTACCTTAAGGATAAACTTGTCCTTTTCTTTGCAAAGCTCTAAATTCATAGCTTTGCTACAGTTTAGACCTTTCTCTACTGCATCATTCCTACTGTACCCAGAAAAACATGGCTTTTCCTATTCCTAAAGGAGTTCTTTTCCTGGGACGTTTCCCCCTGAGTTCCTGCTTCAGATATGCTTCAGGCCTGGGGAAATGGAAGGTTTGGGGACCTAGGTGAAAGGTTATTTGCCAGAAATTTCTTAGCTTTTTTGTTTATTCTCTCTTACCTAGCCCTCCGCTGGAGCGCAAAGGGCATCCCAGATCACTGATATATTGTAAAATTAATGAATAGCCTACTGTCTCCTACTTAGGATATAGAGTGTAGGTAGTTTCTTGAGTTTGAGACAATAAACCCTGCACCTCTTAGAAGCATGTAAAGAAGGTACTAGGTTGCACTAAAGTTCATCAGCTGTGAGATAACTATGGTTTAGAGGAGCACAAGGGAAGACACCACCGAGAGGCCAAGATACACAAGAATGAATGAAAATGAGGTCTTGGGCCAGGATGATATTAGTGGGTAAGGAAAAAATAAAATAATATAAGGATGGTATCTACTAGTGCCTAGAGGTTAGTCTGTTGATTAAGTCCACAGATTCTGCAGCTGAAGTCAAGTGAAGTCAGGGTTTGAATCCTGACTACCACTTACTGGCTTTGCAATCTTAGTTACTTAACCTCTCTGTGCTATCAAGTGCCCATCTAGCAAATGGAACTAAGAATAATACCTTCTTTTTAGGGATATTATGGCTATTAAATATTAATAACATGGAGTAGCTTAGTGTTTATTTATTTATTTTAGAGACAGGGTCTCTGTTGCCCAGCCTGCAAGGCAGTGGTACAATCATGGTTCACTGCGGCCTCAAACTCCCAGGCTCAAGCGATCCTCCCACCTCAGCCTCCTGAGTACCTGGGACTGCAAGTGTGCACCACCACGCCTGGCTGGTTTTTGTATTTTTTGCAGCAATAGAATCTGGCAGTATTGTCCTAGGCTGATGTTGAACCCCTGGCCTCAAAGTGAGCCTCCCACCGCGGCCTCCCTAAATACTGGGATTACGGGCATGAACCACCACACCTGGCAATGTAAAGCAGAACAATAACTGACACATAGTTAAATGTTCTATGTGGTGTTGATATTGTAGTTGCTATTATTACTATTTAAAATAACCTAAAGGTAATATGAAGCAAATTTCCTAAACATAAAATTCAATAGAGAAAAGACATTAGTTTCTACAAGTGGATTGGGGTGAGGAAAAGAATAGAAACTATACAAGGACAAAAAAAAAGTGATGAGAGAAATGATTTAGTTGGGAAAATAACTCAGAATGTTTACCATGGGGAATAAAAAGGGTATACAATAGGTAGATGACACTAGGAAAAAAATTAACCTGCAAAAAAAAAAAAAAAAAAAACTGCCATTATTCAGATATTTTATTTCTGAGCATAATCTTTGCCTAACAATTTTATAAGGCTGATGAGCTGATGACATTGGTCTATTGTAAGGATGCTTGCTACTTTCTATCCAGCCAACACCAGTGAATCAAGTGCCTACCTCTTCTTTCCCAAAGTTTAACCAGAATGAAGACAAGTTAACTATTCATGTATTAAAGCTGTGGGTTTTCATAAGAGAGAAATAATGACAATTTGTATCATCCCAAAGTGTTACAGAGATCTCACAATTTGCTTATTGCCAAGATGGTGCAATATAATGCAGAAATGATTTTTTTCTTTCTTGTTTTTACTGTCTTAATATGATTGGAATTAAACAGCATGTGAGAGTTCTGGACTCATCAAAGTATGTCAAAACTACCCTGTTATATGTAGCAATTCAACACAGAGAAAGAGGGTTCATTTTCCCTCCATTACTATCTTTTAACTTGCCAATATTTGGCTTAAATATTTATTTAAAACCCACATGCCAAGTGCTACAAATGACACCACAAAAGGGGTAAAACAGATACAGGGTTGCACTGAAGCCCATCAGCTGTGCAATAACTATGGTTTGGAGGACACAGGAAGATATGGGGAAAAGGTCAAAACAGGCAGAGACACAATAATTAAGCATTGGGGTTAACGCTGTTTTACCTTTTCTTTCCTACTTGATTTTTCACGAAGGCAACCATTTTACGCTTCCTGAAGAAAAGTATGTGGCTATGTAAGAACCCAGTGTTAGGGTTCAAAGAAGATTAAGACATGTTCTAAGTTCATGAGAAGCTGTAAACTAATGGAGGAAGCCGGGCACAGTGGCTCATGCCTGTAATCACAGCACCTTGGGAGGTGGGAGGATCGCTTGAGCCCAGGAGCCGGAGGCCGGCCTGGGCAACATAGTGAGACTCCATCTCTACAAAAAATCAAAAAATTAGCTGGGCATGGTGGCACCTGTAGTCCCAGCTATTTGGGAGGCTGAGGTGGGAGGATCACTTGGGCCTGGAAGGTTGAGGCTGCAATGAGCTATGATCACACCATTGCACTCCAGCCTGGGCATACAGAGTGAGACACTGTCTTAAGAAAAATTTTTAAAATGAAATAAAATAAATAATGGAGGAGGCAGATAAAAGGTGAGACAATTTCAGCATTATGTGCTGTGATCACATAGAAGGGTATCAGGGGTGCTTTGGGTTCCCACACTGATGTAGCCTACAGATTGGTGTATCTTTCTGATACCAAAATAATACTTTTCCACCGGGTTTATACATCTAAAAATCTACACATGAAATTCTTTACAAAGATCAAACATTATGCAGGACTTTCACATTGAAAGAAGCATTTATCTCCCGATCATTAAAAAAGTGTAAGCTTTGAGGCAAGTCCTTTCCAACACACATCTTGTAATGATTGCAGAATAATCTCCACCCTCCATGAACAAAATATAAGCAAGTAAGGTTGAAGAGCAATGCAAGTTGAAAATCAGGTGAAAATGATATGCAGCAGTGGTAGTGAATGATATGACAGTGATAAAATAGATAACTTTCTGGTGGGAGGAAACCATTTTACCTTTTCTTTCACTGGTTGATATTTCCTAAAGGTAACCATTTTGCACTTTCTCAAAGAAAATTAGGCAGCTACATAAGCTTCATTTTTCCCTTATAATAAAAAGGGGGTGGTTGTAGGGTGGGGCATACGAGACAGCGCATAAAATAGCTGATTTGGGGTTTCGTTTTGTTTGTAAGAAAATAAGTTGCACTGTCACTGTTAGTCATTAACCATCTAGCCTCAGGGCACACATCATCTAAGTCTGCCTGTGCCCACCCCTAAACTTCCTGTACAGAGGACACCCAAATAACTGATATCCCAAAGGAGAGCCCCAAGTAGGCAAAAACTGTTCATATTTGGGGCATTTTGTTTAAAAAGCCGGGGAAGTGTGCAGTATATTGAGAAAGTTTCCATCTTTTTTTTTTTTTTTTTAAATTTATTTTTTTAAGACAGAGTTTCTCTCTTGTTGCCCAGGCTGGAATGCAATGGCGCTATCCCGGCTCACTGCAACCTTCACCTCCCAGGTTCAAGCAATTCTCCTGCCTCAACCTCCCGAGTAGCTGGGATTACAGGCATGTGCCACCATGCCTGGCTGATTTTGTATTTTTTGATAGAGATGGGGTTTCTCCATGTTGGTCAGGCTGGTCTCGAACTCCTGACCTCAGGTGATCCTCCCTCCTCGGCCTCCTAAAGTGCTGGGATTACAGGTGTGAGCCACCACACCCAGCCTCTTAATGTTTTGCTGTTAACAAGATTAACGTTAATTAATCCTGGAAGCTCCATTTATCCAAAATACTACATTCCCCAAAATGCCAGATAGGAGAGCTATTATAGAAAAGAAAAATAAAGTATTTGGATACAAATTAATTGCTATAAAACCTTTATTATATATACCTATGGCACAGACTGTTGTAAGAAACAGTGTTACCATCAGTCTTTAAAAATCACATAAGTTGGCTCAAGCCTGTAATCCCAGCACTTTGGGAGGCCGAGACGGGCGGATCACAAGGTCAGGAGATCGAGACCATCCTGGCTAACACAGTGAAACCCCGTCTCTACTAAAAAATGCAAAAAAAAAACTAGCCGGGCGGGGGTTGGCGGGCGCCTGTAGTCCCAGCTACTCGGGAGGCTGAGGTAGGAGAATGGCGTAAACCCGGGAGGCGGAACTTGCAGTGAGCTGAGATCCGGCTACTGCACTCCAGCCTGGGCGACAGAGCAAGACTCCGTCTCAAAAAAAATAAATAAATAAATAAAAATTTTAAAAATCACATAAGTTGTGTTCTAGAACCTCGGAAAAGGAAGATAATGGCATTAAAATCTGAATACATAGTAACAATAAATATATTGAAAGCATACACAAAGTATGGGTTTAATGTTAATTCAGATGTTTAATGTTTACTTTATAGCTACTACACGTTAAGAGAAACAAGAACAGATATAATCCCCAGTGGGCTGTGATTTTTCCTACAGACTTTGTCTTCTGTCATAGCAGGCTTGTTTTTGGAGGGACCAAAAGTCTCTTACGCCACAGATACATATTTTGATCTCATTTCTGACTTCTTTCCTGGCAGAAAGGAGAGAATAATATCACAAAGGCAAAGACATTGGAACTTGATATCACCTCTTGAATAATTTTTTTAAAAAGATAACATGGCCAGGTGGAGTGGCTCACACCTGTAGTCCCAGCACTTCAGGAGGCCAAGGCAGGAGCATCACTTGAGCCCAGGAGTTCAAGATTAGCCTGGGCAACATAGGGAGACCCCCAACTCTACAATAAATACAAAAAATTAGCCGGGTGTGGTGGTGCATGCCTGTGGTCCCAGCTACTTGGTGGGCTGAGGTGGGAGGGTTGCCTGAGCCTGGGCAGTCGAGGCTGCAGTGAGCTATGATCACCGTTGCACTCCAGCCTAGGTGACAGAGTAAGACTCTATCTCAAAAAATAAATAAGTAAATAGATAATGTTACTAGGGTGAGAATGAGCCCTCCTTTCGATTGCTCAATCGTAGTTTTTGAATACCTAGTATGTGTCAGGCAATGAGCTGAGTGTCAGGGATATTCAGTCCATTGAGAAATCCGTACATCTGTTTTTTTATTCATCAAACAAATTGTTATCGAATATCTGGTACTATACCAAATACCAGAAATACTATGGTAAATGAAATACTCTTCTAGCCCAGAAGCTTACAACCATCAGTTAGTGGAGTAAAACAGGTGAATAAGCTGCTTCACTGCAGGGTGATACATTCTAATGTAGAGATGAGCACCGGACGCTGGAGGAGGACACTGGAGGAGGACCTATGCAGCCTGGGGCTGGGACAGCTTCCCCAATGTGACATTTTAGCTGAGACATGAAAGGGGGTGGTACTGGTGGAGTCCTGAGCAGAGGAAGAAGATGGCATGTGCAGAGTCCTAGTGCCAAAGAGAGCTCAGTGTGTTCAGGGACCTGTGAGTCGTTCCGAATGAATGCATGCAGGAAGTGGTAAAAAAGAAAAAAAAAAATTGATACTGCAGTGGAAAGCACCGGCAAGCTCCAGAGTGCCTTGTGGACTTAGTTGAGGCATCTGACCTTCCTTTATCCCAAGAACAGGCTTTCCCAAAATGTGACTGGATGATAAGAAGATCTTAGATAGTACACAGAATACAGTTTTTTATTTTCGTAGTTAATGGAGTGAACATGCATAGAAATATATATGTATATTTCATACACCCAACACATGGCTTATCTTATATTATTGCTTAGGATGAGATTGAGTGACAAAAGTAATTCAACTGACAGACAGAATACTACCTAGATTATAGTTGGTACATGAATAACCATGAATGACTGATGTTTGGGCAAAAATGCCTAAGGCTGACAGATTGCCATGGAAAGCTTTTATGTAGGGAAGTCGCATAAGAATACTTATAGGTTAGAAAGAACACTGGTTGTGGAGAATAGATAAGGACAGTATTTGCCAAACTTCTGGTTAAGTCGCATGAGTGGATTCTGAAATAAAATTTAAAGTTGTGCTGGGTGCAGTTGTGCACACCTGCAATCCCAGCTACTGGGAAAGCTGAGATGGGAAGATTACTTGAGCCCAGGAGTTCAAGAGTGGGAGGGTTTGCAGTGGAGAAATCACATGATCACAGCCTGGGCAACACAGTGAGACCCCGTCTCAAAAAAAATTTTTTTTTAATTTTCTTAAAGTTGTAACTGGCAGGGTTTTTTCAGTAAAACATAATAGGATACAATAAACAGTATCAGACAGCTTCACATACAATCAGATGGCACCACACATAACAATACTTTTAATTTTACATATGCACCTATAAGCATGCATGCATGTGTGTAAGTGTTACTAGGTTACAGCACAAAATATTTTTCTTACTGTGGGTCAAAGTCAAAGAAAGTTTAAAATTCACTGGAAACAGACCAATTAGGAGTCTGTTGCAGTATTTTATTCATTCAATTAGTGTTTACTGAGTACATATTATGTAACAGGTGCTATTCTAGGCACTGAGAATATGGCTGGTGAACAAAATTGATAATGTGCCTGATCTCACAACATTTACACTTTGGTGAGGAGAGGATACAATGAACAAGTAACCAAATAAGTTCCTAAGACAACTTAAGAGAAGTCAAGTTCTTTAAAAAGCAATAA
>NW_012100654.1:1650564-1659743 GCF_000951045.1 Mandrillus leucophaeus | reverse complement strand
AGTTTTTTATTTTCGTAGTTAATGGAGTGAACATGCATAGAAATATATATGTATATTTCATACACCCAACACATGGCTTATCTTATATTATTGCTTAGGATGAGATTGAGTGACAAAAGTAATTCAACTGACAGACAGAATACTACCTAGATTATAGTTGGTACATGAATAACCATGAATGACTGATGTTTGGGCAAAAATGCCTAAGGCTGACAGATTGCCATGGAAAGCTTTTATGTAGGGAAGTCGCATAAGAATACTTATAGGTTAGAAAGAACACTGGTTGTGGAGAATAGATAAGGACAGTATTTGCCAAACTTCTGGTTAAGTCGCATGAGTGGATTCTGAAATAAAATTTAAAGTTGTGCTGGGTGCAGTTGTGCACACCTGCAATCCCAGCTACTGGGAAAGCTGAGATGGGAAGATTACTTGAGCCCAGGAGTTCAAGAGTGGGAGGGTTTGCAGTGGAGAAATCACATGATCACAGCCTGGGCAACACAGTGAGACCCCGTCTCAAAAAAAATTTTTTTTTAATTTTCTTAAAGTTGTAACTGGCAGGGTTTTTTCAGTAAAACATAATAGGATACAATAAACAGTATCAGACAGCTTCACATACAATCAGATGGCACCACACATAACAATACTTTTAATTTTACATATGCACCTATAAGCATGCATGCATGTGTGTAAGTGTTACTAGGTTACAGCACAAAATATTTTTCTTACTGTGGGTCAAAGTCAAAGAAAGTTTAAAATTCACTGGAAACAGACCAATTAGGAGTCTGTTGCAGTATTTTATTCATTCAATTAGTGTTTACTGAGTACATATTATGTAACAGGTGCTATTCTAGGCACTGAGAATATGGCTGGTGAACAAAATTGATAATGTGCCTGATCTCACAACATTTACACTTTGGTGAGGAGAGGATACAATGAACAAGTAACCAAATAAGTTCCTAAGACAACTTAAGAGAAGTCAAGTTCTTTAAAAAGCAATAACTCCGAGGGAGAAATGTAGGCTCCATACAGGCTAGTCTCTTCTTTTTTCTTTTCTTTTCTTTTCTTTTTTTTTTTTCCATTGCCTTGTTCCAAGCATGGAGAATAGGAATAGTGCTTGGAACATAATAGCTGCTCAGTAAGTATTCATTGAATGAATGAATGAATGAATCATTCAATGAAGGATGCTGTTGACTTGGGTAGTTACGATAGAAATTAAGAGAAGTAGATGGGTTCAAGATATATTTAAGAGGTAAAATAAATGGGATTTAGTGAGAAAAGTAGGATTTAGGGGTTAAGAGATAAAAATGAGATGAATCGTTTCTCTGCAACCTACTCTAAAGATAGTAACCAGAGTGATCATGTGATTTCTCCACTGCAAACCCTCCCACAGCTTCCTGTTGTACTCAGAGTAAAGCCCAGGCTCCTTACAATGGCCAAGAATGCTGCCCATGACCTGGACTTGGGTACCTCACTAACCTCATCACTAAAAATCTTCCTCTTTCTCTCTCTGTTCCAGCCACACTGGCCACCTTGCTGTTCCCCAAACTCCCAGTTAAGACTCTGGTCAAGGCATTTGCACTCACTGCCCCCTCTTGAAATGCTCTTCTCCCAAATATTCACATAGCATAGACCTCTCTTTCTTCAAGTGTCTCCTTCTTGGAGAGGTCTGTTCTCACCACCTAATATTACAACTCATGTACCTTGATATGCATTCTTCTGCCTGCTCAATTTTTCCCCATAGCACTTATTGTGAGATGTGTGTATGGGGTGTGTGTATGTGTGTGTGTGTGTGTGCAGCACTCTAACATACTATTATAGTCGATTATCCCATTGTCTGTCTCCCACAGGAATGTCACTATCCATGAGCCTAAAGCAGTTTGGCACATTATAGGTGCTCCATCAATATTTGTTGAAAAAACAAATAAAGACAACTCTCAGGTTTCTGGTTTGAGCAACCGGGTGACTGTGGCTCATTGAGGCAGGAAACACAGAAGGATACAGGGTCTGATGGGAAGTGACAAGTTCCTTTTTGGACGTGCTGAGTCCGTGTCTTGTGAGACCAATGTCGAGGTGGGAATTCCCTTTAGGCAGTTGAATATATGGGTCTGGTCCTCCAGAGAGCCACAGATATAAACTTGAGGGATCACTGGCTTATAGATGGCATTTGAATGGATGAGACAGCAAGAAAATGTATACAGAGATGAAGAGAAGACCTTGGAGAAACAGCAGGAGCTGAAAAACAGCAATAGTAGAAGAGCCCACAAAGGAAAGAGAGCAAGAGATGGAGTTGGGATGAAAAGCAGTTGTGGAAATTCATGGGAGAGTAGTTTTAAGAAGGGAGGTGTATTTAAAATCTATTCCTGTGTAAAACTTATTCCAGCCTCATAATTATATATAATTATTATGTATCAATTAAAAATACATTTTAAGGCCAAGCGTGGTGGCTCACGCCTGTAATCCCAGCACTTTGGGAGGCTGAGGCAGGAGGATCACTTGAGGTCAGGAGTTCGAGACCAGCCTGACCAACATGGTGAAATCCCATCTTTACTAAAAATACAAAAATTAGCCAGGCATGGTGGTGGGCACCTGTAATCCCAGCTACTCAGGAGACTGAGGCAAGAGAATCGCTTTAACCTGGGAGGTGGAGGTTGCAGTGAGCCAAGATCGTGCCACTGCACTCCAGCCTAGGTGACAGAGCAAGACTCTGTCTCAAAAAATAAAAAATTTAGTGGCTGAAAGCAAAACACATTTATTATCTCACTGTCTGATAAAACACATTCTGTCTCTCTACACTGTCACACAGAACATTGCTAACACCAGGTGTACAGGGTTTTTTCCACACTGAAAATTCTCTGACACCAGTTGGGTGTCCTACAGTTCAATTCTGACACTATCTACCTGGAGTTTGGGTCAGATCCCACAAGTTAAGGGCTCATTCCCACAAGACTGCTCCCACCAAAGATGCCAGTCTCAAGTCCAGGCCTCTTGTGCTTCTGATCCACCCACTGTAATTTGGGGTGCAATCATCTCCTCATGTGCAATAATTTTCTAAAATGGGGCACAGAACTCAGAAAAACACTCTATTTACATTTATGGTTTATCATAAAGGGTACTGCTAAAGCAAACTAAAATGGCCTGAGAAAGATTCCATACTTCTATATTTGAGTCCTTGTGGATGAACCGTAACCTAGCTTAATAGTCAGACAAAATTGAAAACCTAACTTAGGAGTGGCCGGCCGTGGTGGCTCACGCCTGTAATCTCAGAACTTTAGGAGGCTGAGGTGGGCGGATCACTTGAGGTCAGGAGTTTGAGACCAGCCTGGCCAATATGGTGAAACCCCATCTCTACTAAAAATACAAAAATTAGCCGGGCGTGGTGACACACACCTGTAGTCCCAGCTTCCCAATTCTCCTGAGGCAGGAGAATTGCTTGAACCTGGGAGGCGGAGGTTGCAGTGAGCCCAGATTGCTCCATTTTACTCTAGTGTGGGTGTCGTAGTGAGACTCTGTCTCGAAAAAAAAAAAAAAAAAAAAAGAAAAGAAAAAAAGAAAACCTAATTTAGGAGTATGTGCCTGTTACAATAACTGAGTCTTGGCCAATCCCAGCAGCCATACTTCATTCATAGATAGCTAAGTGTTCAAACTGTGTTCCAATAAGGCAGACACCAACCTGTAATCAATCCAGCTGTTTCTGTACCTCACTGCCGATTTCTGTATGTCATATCCTTTGTTTTTGTTTGTTTTGTCTGTAAGTCTTCTTCCACCATGTGGCTGCACTGGAGTCTCTGTGAATCTGCTGTGATTCTGGGGGCTGCCCGATTCGTGAATCGTTCATTGCTCAGTTAAACTCCTTTAAATTTAATTTGGCTGAAGTTTTTGTTTTGTTTTGTTTTTGAGACAGTCTCATTCGCAGCCCAGGCTGGAGTGCAGTGGCACAATCTTGGCTCACTACATGAAGTTTGGTTTGTTGTTGTTGTTGTTGTTGTTGTTTTAATCAGAACAGATGAACAGCCAGATGAAGGGATACATGGGGTGTAGTCTGGAAGGGTCCCAAGAATAGGAGCTCTGTCCTTGTGGAGTTGGGGTTCACCACCCTCCTGTCATCCTACTATTATTGTTGTGCAAGAGTTTTCAAAGAGCTTAATCTCTACCCCCTTCCAGGAGGTCTGTTGGTAGGCCTGAAAGTTCTAACCTTATAATCACTTGGTCTTTCTGGTGACCAGCCCCATCCTGAGGCTATCTAGGGGCAAGTTACCTCATTAATGTAAACTCCGATGTGACCAAAAAGGTTTCATTATGAATAACAAAAGAAACTCATGAAATTCCAAGGGCTTTAGGAGCTCTGTCCCAAGAACCAGAGACCAAGACCAAATACATTTCTTCTTACACCACACACTATTTCTGTGGGTACAGGGTCCTGCACTACCTAACTGGGTCCTCTGTTTTAGGGTCTCTTACAAGGATGTAATCAAAGTGTCCCTCAAGGCTGTGGTCTTATCTGCAGGCTTCTCTAGATAGTGATCCTCTTCCAAACTGTTGGCAAACTGTTTCAATTGTTGACAGGATTCAGTTTTCTAAGGACTATTGGACTGAGGGCCTCAGATCTTTCTCATGGGGATCTCTGTACAGGGCACCGCACAACATGGGAGCTTGCTTCATTCACCAGAGCAAACCTGAAAGAAGAATCCAAGAAAGAGTGTAAGCGAGTCTTCTATAACCTCATCTTGGAAGTGCTATGTCATTCCATCTCACTTTTGTCTTATTCTAGTCATTAGAAGCAAGATACTAGGCTCAGCCCACACAAAAGGAAGGGATTAAAAAAGGGAGTGAATACCAGGAGTCGCTTTCGAAACAGCCTCCTACAGAAGATGCGTCGGTAGTGTTAAAAGTCATAGAGTGGTCAAGCGTCCAGGACACTTGGCAGCAAGGAGCAGCGTTTGTTATTTTAGAGAGAGCTGGCTTAGCAGAGTGTGGAGGCAAAGCCAGATGATGAAGGTCTGAAGATTGAATCAGAATGGAAGAAGTAGAGGTGGCAAGCACAGACAATTCTTTGAAGAGGCTTAGCTATAAAGGGAAGGATAGTGATAGGGTGGCTGCAGGAAGGAATGGAGTCAAAGTCGATGGTGTTTTATTATTATGATTATTATTTGAAAGAGATTTAAATGCATTTAAAAGTTATTGGGGGCTGGGTGTGGTTGTTCATGCCTCCCAGCAGTTTGGGAGGCCAAGGAAGGAGGCTCACTTGTGGCCATGAGTTTGAGACCTGCCTGGGCAACTTAGCAAGAACGCTGTCTCTACAAAAATTTTAAAAATTAGCCAGGTATAGTGGTGCACGCCGGTAGTCCCAGCTACTCGGGAGGTTGAGGTGGGAGGATCACTTGAGCCCGGGAGGTGGAGGATGCAGTGAGCCAAGATTGTGCCACTGCACTGCAGCCCAGGAGACAGAGTGAGACCCTATCTCTAAAGAAAATAGTAAAAATAAAAATAAATAAGTTATTGGATAAGTATGTATAGAAAAAAGAGATTAAAGAAAGAAACTGGATCTCTTCCTTACACTGTATACAAAAAGTAACTCAAGATGGATTAAAGACTTAAATGTAAGACCTAACACCATAAAAACCCCAGAAGAAAACCTAGGCAATACCACTCAGGACACAGGCACGGGCAAGGACTTCATGACTAAAACGCCAAAAGCAATGGCAACAAAAGCCAAAATAGACAAATCGGATCTAATTAAACTAAAGAGCTTCCACACAGCAAAAGAAACTACCATCAGAGTGAACAGGCAACCTACAGAATGGGAGAAAATTTTTGCAATCTATCCATCTGACAAAGGGCTAATATCCAGAATCTACAAAGAACTTAAACAAATTTACAAGAAAAAAACAAACAACCCCATCGAAAAGTGGGCAAAGGATATGAACAGATACTTCTCAAAAGAAGACATTCATACGGCCAACAGACACATGAAAAAATGCTCATCATCACTGGCCATCAGAGAAATGCAAATCAAAATCACAATGAGATACCATCTCACACCAGTTAGAATGGCAATCATTAAAAAGACAGGAAACAACAGATGCTGGAGAAGATGTGGAGAATTAGGAATGCTTTTACACTGTTGGTGGGAGTGTAAATTTGTTCAACCATTGTGGAAGATAGTGTGGCGATTCCTCAAGGATCTAGAACTAGAAATACCATTTGACCCAGCAATCCCATTACTGGGCATATGCCCAAAGGATTATAAATCATTCTATGATAAAGACACATGCCCACGTATGTTTACTGTGGCACTATTCATAATAACAAAGACTTGGAACCAACCCAAATGTCCATCAATGATAGACTGGATTAAGAAAATGTGGTACATATACACCATGGAATACTATGCAGTCATAAAAAAGGATGAGTTCATGTCTTTGCAGGGACATGGATGAAGCTGGAAACCATCATTCTAAGCAAACTATCACAAGGACAGAAAACCAAACACCACATGTTCTCACTCATAGGTGGGTGTTGAACAATGAGAACACATGGACACAGGGTGGGGAACATTACACACCAGGGCGTATTGGGGGGTGGGGGGCTGGGGGAGAGATAGCATTAGAAGAAATACCTAATGTAGATGACGAGTTGATGGGTGCAGCAAACCAACATGGCACATGTATACCTATGTAACAAACCTGCACGTTGTGAACTTGTACCCTAGAATTTAAGGTAGAATAATTTTAAAAAAGATTTTTAAAAGGCAGTAGAGTGTGCGCTTCAGCAGCACATATACTAAAATTGGAACGGTACAGAAAAGATTAGCATAGCCCCTACTGGGCCTATCTGGGTGTGGTGGCTCATACTTGTAATCCCAGCACCTTGGAAGGCTCAAGAGGGAGGATCACTTGAGCTCAGGAGTTCGAGACCAGCCTGGCAACATAGTGGGACCCCATTTCCACAAAACAAGAAAAAACTAGTGGGGCATGGTGATGTGAGCCTATAGTTCCAGCTGCTTGAGAGGCTGAGGTGGGAGGATGGCTTGAGCCCAAGAGGTCATACTGTAGTAAGTTATGATCACACCAGCTTAGGTGACAGGGTGAAACCTTGTCTCAAAAAAAAAAAGGTGTATGGGGCGGTTGTAGGCCTGAAGAAAGGGGCTCCAAGCACAATAGAAGTATTAGGCAAAGGGGCAGAAGAGAGGACAAGGGTAGATGGAGGTCAATCTGTGGAAGCAATGACAGGAAATCAATAGACGCTTTTATTTCCTCTGTAAACCACGAGATCACCTGCTGAGAGGAAGCGGGAAGGTGCTGTGGTAGGAGGTCAGAAGAGTTTGGAGAAGGTTTGAGATGGCTGCATTCAAAGGGGAAAATAAAGAGATTAAGAGCAGCTTGAGGACTCTGAGATTAGACCCATAAGGAGCAGCTTGTTATGTCACTTTCTCTAGCAGCATCCAGCAGCTCAGGTGGAATGTGGGAAGGCCAACAAATAACCGCAATGAGCTCAAAGTTTCCTAAGGTCAGCACTGCAAAGAATATGGGTCAAGGAAATCAATGGCGCTGGCAAAAGGGACAGACCTGTGGTCCAGCCAGAGAGGAGAGAAATCCCATTCAGAGTGCGGGAGCGGATGGGGCTAACGGGAGATAATAAAAGGGCCAAACCCTCAATACAACTGAAAACCAGGCACAGTGAGCAAAACGGAGTAAGAGAGCTGAAAGTTAGATAATTGGGGTCAGAGATAGAGACGAATCGCTTGGGTGGGGTGATCAGGGATGGAGAAGACCAGTAGTGAGTCCAGGAGAGAGATGATGTGGGCCTAAAAAACTACCCTTTATTAAGCCCCTACTTGTCCAGGCTTAACATGCTAAAAGCTTTACCTGTATAATCTCATGTAATACAACTCTCAAAGGTAAGGCTTGTATCAGCATTTTACAGAAGAGGAAAGAGGCCAAGAGAAACTACATACTTGGCTGGGCACAGTGGCTCACGTCTGTAATTCCAGCACTTTGGGAGGCCAAGGTAGGCGGATTACTTGAGGTCAGGAGTTAGCCTGGCCAACATGGTGAAATCCCATCTCTACTAAAAATACAAAAATTAGCTGGGCATGGTGGCACATGCCTGTAATCCCAGCTGCCTTTTAAACAGAACCCTTAACTTTCTTTTTTTGAGATGAAGTTTCACTCTGTTGCCCAGGCTGGAGTACAGTAACACAATCTTGGCTCACTGCAACCTCCATCTCCTGGGTTCAAGCAATTCTCCTGTCTCAGCCTCCTGAGTAGCTGGGATTATAGGCACCCACCACCAAGCCCAGCTAATTTTTTTAGTTTTAGTAGAGATGGGGGTTTCACCATGTTGGCCAGGCTGATCTTAAACTCCTGACCTCAAGTGATCCACCTGCCTTGGCTTGCCAAAGTGCTGAGATTATGGCACACCCAGCCAGAACTCTTTTTCTTCTTCTTGTTCTTATTCTTTTTTTTTTTTCTTTTTGAGACAGAGCTTCGCTCTTGTTGCTCAGGCTGGAGTGCAATGGCGTGACCTCGGCTCACTGCAACCTCTCTTGCCTCAACCTACAGAGTAGCTGGGATTACAGGCGCCTGCCACCACACCCGGCTAATTTTTGTACTTTTAGTAGAGATAGGGTTTCACCATATTGGCCAGGCTTGTCTCAAACTCCTGACCTCAGGTGATCCACCTGCCTTGGCCTCCCAAAGTTCTGAGATTACAGGCGTGAGCCACCGCACCTGGCCACAGGGCTCTTACCTTTCTAAATAATTCTCCAATCTGTCTTGTGGTTTCATCTTTAACACACCTGCCTTAGTTTAGGCTCTGAGTGGCAGTATCACCTAGCACAGCACAGTGCTTCTCAAACTGGCTGCTTCAGTTATCTGTAAGGCATATTGAAATGCAAATTACTAGGCCCCACCCCAATCTGAGAACCCCAGAATATCTGATTCAGTAGGTCTTGGATAGGATCTGATAATGTGCATTTCTGTCAAATTTCCAGGCATTGCTGATGCTGCTGGTTGCTGGTTGAGACCCAGTGGCCTAGAGGTTGATTTCAAATGTTACCGAGGCCTCTTACTTACTATATGACCTTCGGCAACTTATGTAGTTTCTTTTTTACTTATTTTATTTTATTTTTTGAGACAGAGTCTCACTCTGTCACCTAGGCTGGAGTGCAGCGGCACTAT
>NW_012100654.1:1648118-1649914 GCF_000951045.1 Mandrillus leucophaeus | reverse complement strand
GGGGTTTCACCGTGTTAGCCAGGATGGTCTCTATCTCCTGACCTCGTGATCCACCCGCCTCAGCCTCCCAAAGTGCTGGGATTACAGGCGTGAGCCACCGCGCCCGGCCGATTTTGGCTCTTACATTTAGGAAGTTGATGATTTTGAGTTAATTTTTGTATATGGTGATAGGTCAGATAATTCTTATGATTCCATGAGATGATTATTGCAGACTACAAGGCACATTGTAAGCACTCAGGGACTGGCATCTAGTATCATTATTGTATGATTTGTTTAAAGAAATCGCCAATGTATGATAATCATTGAATAAACTGCAGAGAAAGATCAATCTTACTTCTTCACGGTCATGTCTTCTTTGGGGGAAAAAAACATAATATGATCACCTAATTTGATTGTCCAACTTGCTCATCATCCTTGGTAACTTCTAGTTGTTTCCAAAAGGAGGAAGACTTGCCACAGGTAGAGAATTCAAAGCAGAGGTTGGTCGCAAAGGCAGGCCTGGCACCATCCTGGGGAATGATGTATCTCTGGCAGAAGCATAAAGCCTCCCAGGGTGACTGCATAAGAGGGAAAAACGTGCATTTTGGCCTGGGTGTTTTTCATGAAACATTATAGTTTCATCTTTATGTTTCTATGTCCATGTGCATAAATATTTATTCACATAAGTTTTACGCAGAATTAATTTACTTCTAGGGATTTACCCAGGACCCAAGTGCTACAATTAAGTCATCAACCCAGCTATCCAAATATACCACATTTATTCTCTGGATCTTCCGTATTCTCAGTGGTTCCATGCGAGTCTTCTCTTGGGAAGTCTTGCACAAGAGAAACACTAAAATATCAGTGTTTTTAATTGGGTGTGGAGACTGCTTTGCCCCATTGTATATTTGGCAATGTCTGGAGGTATTTTTGGTTGTTACATCTGAAGGGGCATTATTGGCATCTAGTGGGTGGAGACCAGGGATGCTGCTAAACATCCTACAATGCACAGAATACTCCCCATACAAAAAATTATCCAGCTCAAAATGTCAATAGTGCCAAGGCTGAGAAACCCTGACTAGCTATGTGTGAGTTGTTTATGCTTACACTTTGAACTAAGGCAGGAAGCTGTGATGGCTCTGGAATCAGAGAGACTAGGCTCAAATCCCAGTGCTGTCACTTACTGCCCCTGTGAGCCGGAGCAAGTTCCTCCACCTTTCTGAGCCTTAGTTTCATCTACTAATCACTCTAATATCTATCCATGTGTGTATAAAATAATCTAATATACATAATAATCGTCTAACATATTTTAAATCATCTTATGTGTAAATGACTAGTACATATTAAATACTCAATAAATATTAGCTGACATTAATACAGGTGATAGCAATATTATATTTAAGAAAAACTCTTAGGGCCAGGCATGGTGGCTCACACCTGAAATCCCAGCACTTTGGGAGGTCAAGGCAGGAGAACTGCTTGAGCTCAGGAGTTCAAGACCAATTTGGGCAAAATAGTGAGACCCTGTCTCCACTAAAAATAAAAAATATTGGCCAGGCATGGTGGCTAATGCCTGTAATCCCAGCTCTTTGGGAGGCCGAGGCGGGCGGATCATGAGGTCAGGAGATCGAGACCATCCTGGCTAACATGGTGAAACCCTATCTCTACTAAAAATACAGAAAAATTAGCCGGACGTGGTGGTGGGCACCTGTAGTCCCAGCTACTCAGGAGGCTGAGGCAGAATAGCGTGAACCCGGGAGGCGGAGCTTGCGGTGAGCAGAGATCGCGCTACTGCACTCCAGCCTGGGTGACAGAGC
>NW_012100654.1:1645539-1647977 GCF_000951045.1 Mandrillus leucophaeus | reverse complement strand
ATATATATATATATATATATATATTTGCCGGGTATGGTGGCACAAGCCTTCAGTCCCAGCTACTTAGAAGGTGGGAGGACTGCTGGGGCCAGGGAGATCGAGGCTTTAGTGAGCTATGATTGCACGACTGCACTTCAGCCTGGGCAACAGAGCAAGACCCTGTCTCAAATAAATAATCCCTTAGTTGTTTTTTTTTTTAAGTCGGGATTATTGGCTGGGCATGGTGGCTCATGCTTGTAATCCCAACACTTTGGGAGGCAAAGGCGGGCAGATCCCTTGAGGTCAGGAGTTCGATACCAGGCTGGCCAAAGTGGCAAACCCCGTCTGTACTAAAAATACAAAAATTATCAGGGCATAGTGGTGCATGCCTGTAGTCCCAGCTACTCGGGAGGCTGAGGTATGAGAATCGCTTGAACCTGGGAGGCAGTGGTTGCAGTGAGCCGAGATCATGCCACTGCACTCCAGCCTGGGCGAGAGGGCAAGACTCTATCTCAAAAAAAACAAAATAAAAAATAAAAAAAGTCAGGTTTATTGAAGTATAATTTACACAAAATATAATTTATCCTTTTACAGCATACATTCAATGAGTTTTGGCAGATACCATTCTATAACCACCACCACAATCAAGATATCAAAGTTTCATTACCCCACAAAATTCCCTCATACGCCTTTGTAGAAAATTATCATCCACACCCAGCCACAGACAACCACTAATCTGCTTTCTGCCCCTATAGTTTTTTGCCTTTTTCAAAATATTGTGTAAATGAAATATAGCCTTTTATGTCTGACTTCTTTCATTCACATGATACTTTTGAGACTCATCCAAGTTGTTGCATGTATCAGTAGCTTTGTTCCTTTTCATCTGAGTAGTATTCCATTGTTTAGAGGTACCGCAATTTGTTTATCAAGTTACTAGTTGAGTTGATGTACTTCTGGGTTATTCATCCGACAGGGGTAGGATTTCTGGGTCCTATGCTAACTGTATGTTTAACTTTGTAAGAAATTGCCAAGCGCCTTTCCCAAAGTAACTATCATTTTGCATATTGATCCAAATCCTCGTCAGCACTTGGTGCTGTCTGGTTTTTTTGTTTGTTTGTTTGTTTTGTACTTTAATTTTAGCCACTCTAGAAGGCAGATAGTGGTATCTTGTTGTGTTTTAAATTTGCATTATCCCTAATAACTAGCAATGTTAAGCTCTTTCATCTTTATTTCATTTTGTAAAATACAGGACGTTTTGGATGCTTTAAATCTCAAAAACTATATTAGGTTGAAATAAACATGTTCATGCTGATAAGAATTAAATGCATGCCTTCTCTCCACCCCATCATCTCCAAAGTGACTGCTTCCCCACTTCCCATAAGAAAAGAAATGTCTGGTTTTGTGTACTCTCTAGCAACCCAAGCTGTAGCCAATCTGCGTCATCCTCACTGTGTAATTAGAGGCTGGAGGTGCCCACGTGTCTCATTTTAGGATCCTGTGGGCTACATTTGGCCCAGATTAGGTTATACTTTAGGCATTTCACTGCATATCTCTTCTTTTTCCTCTCAATGTTCCATTTCTCAGAATGTTTGTTCTTCAGAGAACAAACAGATCTGGGCTGGCATGAAGAGTCTCATTCTCTGAGGACAGTGGGGTGAAAGGACCTCTGTCAGGCACGATCTCAAAAGCAGAAAAGAAAAGAACTCAAAACCCACCAGCCCTCAATGGCTCAGAGTCTTGGACTCAAACCCAGCAAGAGTGTACTGCTTCACTTACTAAAATCGTCTGTCCACAAAAATCCTGTTTATTTCACAAGTGGGCACTGGCCCTGCCCACGTCGTCCACGTTTTCCTCTCCCTTCTTCTCACACAGAACCTACCACCACCACCACTTTTCCTTGCTTCCTAGTTATGATTGCCAGATAAAATGCAGGATGTCCAGTTAAAATTGAATTTCAGATCAACAATAAAATTTGTTTTGGTATAAGTACACCTTGTACAATATTTGGAGGCTACCTCCACTGCCAATGTGGAGGGAGCTAGTTTATTTTTATTAAGGAAGTCATGCACTTATTTGTTGAAAGAGACAAGAACCTGTTTGACTTCTTTTGGATCTATGCGTGGTTGTTTTCAGAGGCAACTGCTTACTTTCCCCACTGCAGCATCGGTCATGAGACTTCAGAAGCATGAAGAAACAGAGCTAGATGACAGTGACCTACCTTTCAGGAACAATCCCTATTAAAAAAAAAAAAAAAAAAAAGCAAAAAAGCAAAGCTCTCTCTGGGCTGGCTCTGTATAATCAGATGAAAAACTGACTACCAGTCGGGCGCAGTGGCTCACGCCTGTAATTCCAGCACTTTGGTAGGCCGAGGTGGGTGGATCACCTGAGGTCAGGAGTTCGAGACCAGCCTGACCAACATGGTGAAACCCTGTCTCTACTAAAAATACAAAATTAGCTGG
>NW_012100654.1:1642126-1645219 GCF_000951045.1 Mandrillus leucophaeus | reverse complement strand
CGGTCATCTCTACGAAAATTAAATTAAATTTAAATTTAAAAACTCATTTCTGGAGTCAGTTTGATATAAATTCATTCATTTAATTGCAATAGTTTTGGGTTGCTGCACTGGATACCAAACCTGCTAAGGTCCACTTCCCCTACAGGTAAGGGCAACAAGCAAATTGGAACGCTCTGGCCCCACATGTAAGTTTTACAGGAAAAAAAATGCAAAACATAAGTAAATGTAAACAGAACAAACAATACTTTTTAACAGAAGAGAAGAAATTTATTGAATGCCTCCTATGTGCAATGTTTCCTGTGTGCATTATCTACATGTATCTAATTTTTGCTAACGTGTTTCTGAGTTGTGTGTTATTAGACTCTGAGTACAATAATTTGCCCAATGCTAGTGGGTAGCTTGGACTTGAATTAAGGTCAGTCTGATTCTGAAACCAGGGGTTTCCTTCCTAATCTGCACAAGTCCTATAGCACCATCATCCAGGTGAAGGAAAGAGATGCTTCCCAGTAAAAATTCTCAGGGCCATGTGGGAACTATCTCATCAAGTCATCCCCATAGTCCAAGGCCTGTGATTCCCACAACCAAGCAGAACCCACCTGGACAGCTCTGACAGTGATGCAAAGGAGAGGCTGAAGGTGCCATGGCCATGGATTGTTTGAGGCAGCCCTGGGGCTTGAGTGAAGGGTCAGGACTAGAGGCGGGTAATTGTCTCCTTCCAATGTCATCATCTTCTCTGGAAATGATCTGAAATACAGAGCAGACATGAGAAGCAACTACAAAAATGGAGGCATCCAAAAGTCATTGACACAGAGGGGAGTAAAATCATCTTGTAATTGCCAGAGGCCAGAGCAGCAAAAAGATCAGGAATCAGGCAGGCTTAGAAATCCAATCTCATTTCTAGCTGCCAAAGCACCATGACCTGACTGTGGCTCCAAGGTAACGTCTGGGCCAGCCATGTTCAGGGACTGGGACCTGCGTCCTCAGATGTGAACACCAACAGCAGCAAGAGCTAACATTTTACATAGAACTTTCCAGGTGCCAGGCTCTGTCTGAAAACTGTATATCCATGAACTCATCTACTCTTTACAACAGCCATTTGAGATTAGTACTCTTATTATCCCCCTTTTATAAATGAGAAAACTGGGGCAAGGAGAGATTAAGTAACTTGCCCAAGATCCCACAGTGGGTAGGTGGCAGAGCTGGGATTCAAGTGGGGCGGTCTGTGCTCTTAGCCATCAGGTCATACTGCTCTGTGCTCTTTGCACTGGTCCAGGAGCAGTGCTAATGAGGTCTGAAGGAAGGATTAAAATGATGAGTTGGGGCCGGGTGTGCTGGTTCATGCCTGTAATCCCAGCACTTTGGGAGGCTGAGGCAGGTGGATCACCTGAGGTCAGGAGTTTGAGACCAGCCTGGCCAACATGGCAAAACCCCGTCTCTACTAAAAATACAAAAGATTAGCTGGGCGTGATGGCATGCACACCTGTAATCCCAGCTTCTTGGGAGGCTGAGGCAGGAGAATTACTAGAACCCAGGAGGCGGAGATTCAGTGAGCCAAGATCACACCACTGTACTCTAGCTTGGGCGACAAAGTGAGACTCTGTCTCAAAAAAAAAAAAAAAAAAAAAAAGGAAGAAGAAGAAGAACAAATAATGAGTTGGGATCAGCTTACCAAAGAGGGCCATGGATAAAGGAGGGGTGGCACTGGGGTAGCCACTGAAGGGAATCGGATTATGCAATATCAGGGGAGCAGCAGAAGGAGGAAGGGGATCCACAGTATCCAGTGCTGCAGGGACAGGAGAGCCTGAGAAATGGTCATTGCAATGGGCAATCAGAAGCTTATGTTGAAGATATGGGTTACTCTATAACGATACAGATTTGGCTGCTGTAATAAAGACCAAATTAGCAGTGTACAGTGTATCTTCCTCACACAACAGCCCAGCATAAATAGTTCAGGGCTAATATGGAAGTGCCACGTTGATGGGGACACATACTCCTTATATCTCGTTGCTCTACTATCTTCAGCACACGAGGTTTCTATTTCAGGTCAAAAATGACTGTCCCTGACGTCTCTCTACATTCTAGCCAGGGTGCAGGTGAAAAGCAAAAGTGAATAGCGTGTCCCGTTTCTTTTCAGAGGACATCCCAGAAGTTACATACATGGCAACACTTAGCTGCAAGGAAAACTTGAAAATGCAATCTTTAACTGGGCAGTCTGGTATGCAGCTAAAAATAATGGGTTCTATTTCTAAAAGAAGATGACAGGTGTTGGGACATAACTCTCTGTCATAAAGGTCATTGGTCACCTTTGGAGTTACAGTTTTGTGTGAACCTATAAAATTAGCAGGGAGATGACGAAGTGAATAGAGAGGAAGAAGTACCACCTGAGAAGGCTGGTATTGCTGGAAATAGAGAAACTCAGGATAGCTTGAGAAGTAACAGAATAGAGAGTTAGTTTGTACAAGAGAAGCAGGGAAGCAGGTTTGTTTGTAGAGAGCAGGAGAAACCAAGAGGTGATGCTGGAGAGGTGAGGACAGTTGATGGGGCAAGGCTCCAATGATACTGGGGTGAGAAGGGATTGAGGTTCAGTTGGAGAAGTTAGCCTTGGGCACTTCTTTTTTTCTTTGGGATAGGGTCTTGCTCTGTCACTAATGTTGGGGTGCAGTGGCACGTTCATGGCTCACTGCAGTTTCAAACCCCTAGGCTCAAGGGATCCTCCTGCCTCAACCTCCCAAGTAGCCAGGACTACAGGCATGTGCTACAATGCCCAGCTAATTTTTTCATTTTTTTGTAAAGACGGGGGTCTCACTATGTTGCATAGGCTGGTCTTGAACTCCCAGCCTCAAGTGATGCTCCTGCCTCAGCCTCCCAAAGTGCTGAGATTATAGGCATGACCTTGCTTGGTCAGCCTTAGGCATCGCTTTCTTGAAACAAGAGAGAAGGCAATGAGTAAAGATACAAAGACATTTTTATGTGAAGAGTAGGAAAGCTGGCAGGTGCAGAGGTTGAGGCCACAGTGAGCTTTGATTGCACCACTGCACTCCAGCGTGGGTGACAAAGTAAGACCTGTCTCAAAAAAAAAAAAAAAAAAAAAAG
>NW_012100654.1:1628413-1642076 GCF_000951045.1 Mandrillus leucophaeus | reverse complement strand
CATACTGCTCTGTGCTCTTTGCACTGGTCCAGGAGCAGTGCTAATGAGGTCTGAAGGAAGGATTAAAATGATGAGTTGGGGCCGGGTGTGCTGGTTCATGCCTGTAATCCCAGCACTTTGGGAGGCTGAGGCAGGTGGATCACCTGAGGTCAGGAGTTTGAGACCAGCCTGGCCAACATGGCAAAACCCCGTCTCTACTAAAAATACAAAAGATTAGCTGGGCGTGATGGCATGCACACCTGTAATCCCAGCTTCTTGGGAGGCTGAGGCAGGAGAATTACTAGAACCCAGGAGGCGGAGATTCAGTGAGCCAAGATCACACCACTGTACTCTAGCTTGGGCGACAAAGTGAGACTCTGTCTCAAAAAAAAAAAAAAAAAAAAAAAGGAAGAAGAAGAAGAACAAATAATGAGTTGGGATCAGCTTACCAAAGAGGGCCATGGATAAAGGAGGGGTGGCACTGGGGTAGCCACTGAAGGGAATCGGATTATGCAATATCAGGGGAGCAGCAGAAGGAGGAAGGGGATCCACAGTATCCAGTGCTGCAGGGACAGGAGAGCCTGAGAAATGGTCATTGCAATGGGCAATCAGAAGCTTATGTTGAAGATATGGGTTACTCTATAACGATACAGATTTGGCTGCTGTAATAAAGACCAAATTAGCAGTGTACAGTGTATCTTCCTCACACAACAGCCCAGCATAAATAGTTCAGGGCTAATATGGAAGTGCCACGTTGATGGGGACACATACTCCTTATATCTCGTTGCTCTACTATCTTCAGCACACGAGGTTTCTATTTCAGGTCAAAAATGACTGTCCCTGACGTCTCTCTACATTCTAGCCAGGGTGCAGGTGAAAAGCAAAAGTGAATAGCGTGTCCCGTTTCTTTTCAGAGGACATCCCAGAAGTTACATACATGGCAACACTTAGCTGCAAGGAAAACTTGAAAATGCAATCTTTAACTGGGCAGTCTGGTATGCAGCTAAAAATAATGGGTTCTATTTCTAAAAGAAGATGACAGGTGTTGGGACATAACTCTCTGTCATAAAGGTCATTGGTCACCTTTGGAGTTACAGTTTTGTGTGAACCTATAAAATTAGCAGGGAGATGACGAAGTGAATAGAGAGGAAGAAGTACCACCTGAGAAGGCTGGTATTGCTGGAAATAGAGAAACTCAGGATAGCTTGAGAAGTAACAGAATAGAGAGTTAGTTTGTACAAGAGAAGCAGGGAAGCAGGTTTGTTTGTAGAGAGCAGGAGAAACCAAGAGGTGATGCTGGAGAGGTGAGGACAGTTGATGGGGCAAGGCTCCAATGATACTGGGGTGAGAAGGGATTGAGGTTCAGTTGGAGAAGTTAGCCTTGGGCACTTCTTTTTTTCTTTGGGATAGGGTCTTGCTCTGTCACTAATGTTGGGGTGCAGTGGCACGTTCATGGCTCACTGCAGTTTCAAACCCCTAGGCTCAAGGGATCCTCCTGCCTCAACCTCCCAAGTAGCCAGGACTACAGGCATGTGCTACAATGCCCAGCTAATTTTTTCATTTTTTTGTAAAGACGGGGGTCTCACTATGTTGCATAGGCTGGTCTTGAACTCCCAGCCTCAAGTGATGCTCCTGCCTCAGCCTCCCAAAGTGCTGAGATTATAGGCATGACCTTGCTTGGTCAGCCTTAGGCATCGCTTTCTTGAAACAAGAGAGAAGGCAATGAGTAAAGATACAAAGACATTTTTATGTGAAGAGTAGGAAAGCTGGCAGGTGCAGAGGTTGAGGCCACAGTGAGCTTTGATTGCACCACTGCACTCCAGCGTGGGTGACAAAGTAAGACCTGTCTCAAAAAAAAAAAAAAAAAAAAAAGTAGGAAAGTTGAAGAAACCTGGATTCAGGTGTCCTCAATCCCTGGCATGCAGGTGAGATCATCTCCCTCCGTAAACTGTGTTTCCAAATGTGAAGGCTGCTGAGAACTTATGAAATCTAAGAATGAGGCTCCATCTGCCTCACTAGCATCTGATCGCCTAGGGGCACCCTGCCTCCCAGGAGGAGGTTAATGAATATGCAATATCTCCCTCCTACAGACTTAGAACACCTGACAGAGCTGCCTCTAACCTGGGAAACCAAAGAGACACTGTGGGCACAGACTTGGCCCTCGATAAATATTTGTTATGTGAATGATTGCATGAATGAATGAACCAACACATTTCCTACTCCATGATTTTGGATAGTTGCACATGTTTAGAACATTAAGATTTTTCTTAAGCAGTACAATTCCCTGCAGGCTGACATTCATTTCAACTGATTCCGTTTCCAAACCCGCTTCCTTCTTCTCTAAAACATGAGAATTTTGTGTTCCCTGGAATTTCTGAGATGTGGATTTTACTAGGCAATGTCTGGACCTTCTGTTTTGAGTTGTCAGAAGAGCTTGTAGGGATCCACTCAAGCTAAATGTTGACTTCCTCCAGTTTAAAAAAAAATAACATCACCAATAGGTTGGTTTTCTTTTTTTCTCTTTAAAAGGAAAATATTCATTCATGGAAATCTTTTGTGTTTTGTTTCCAAATGCCATAATGTCACATCATTTCAGATGCCAAGCAAGCCATGAGAGGACTCAAGAATCCAGATATTTCAGACCAAGGAAACAAAACAACCTCCCGTCGCCTCCACTTCCCGCCCTCAGTTTTTGTAGTTGCTTCTCATGCCTGCTGTGCATCTCAGAGCATTTCCAGAGAAGATGGTGACATTGGAAGGAGAAGATCAGATCAGCCATCAACCACCCACAAAATCAGGATTTATTTTTTTAGAGACAGCATTATCTCACTTTGTTGCCCAGGCTGATCTTGAACTCCTGGCCTTAAGCCATCCTCACGCCTTGGCCTTCCAAAGAGTTGAGATTATAGGCATGAGCTATCATGCCCAGCCAGGAAGCCTTTTATCATAGTCATTGTGGTGATGTGCTGAGGACTAGACAAACCAAATGACAAAGAGCTAGTAGCTGCTGCCACATAGGCAAAAAGGCCCCCTCTTGTGAGAGAGTCCCCTCCCTGTCACAACTTGCAACCTTGACCCTCCCCTGAGCTTCTTGCTGAAAGAAGCCTATTCTGCTGGTCAGACACACAACGTCGCCACTCCAGAGGAGAATCTCCAGATTCCACTCTTACAACTGCAGAAATGATTTTCGAGCAAAATGATTACATCACTTCTAATTATGATTCTTTTTTCTGGTCTCAACATGAGGAAGCGATGTGCTTGCTTTTATCCTCACCTTTGGATGTCAGCTCCTCTGGTCTACTACCCTTGGAAATCTCCCTGAACTTTTCTCTTTCCAGATATGGTATTCTGCAGAGCGTTCTCTAAAGCCCTGACTCTATAACACAAGAAAAGAGCAGGTGTGCAAGGGAGCTGAGACAACTATCCCCTTCCTTCTCAAGTGGGGCAGCTTTTGATGAATATATTTGGGTCACTACCTCTGTCTCTTTTCTATTCTAAGAACACCGAGTTTCCCAATGTGCTGGGCAAGGAAGCAGGGCACCACTCTCGGTCTCAATCCCACCCTGCCTTCCAGATTGTTCCACTAACATCTGGCTGGAAACCACCCAGGGCCCCCATATCACTTATGTTTGACATGAGAGCCTCTAACTTCTCAGCCAGCATCCTCAAGTGGCCAGCGGGGCTCTGCCAGAGCACTGAAATTACAAGGTAGCATTTGTGTCCAATCCTCGGTTAGACACAATCAAATTGGTGCTAAATCTTGTCTGTCCTTTTCTGACCACATGGTTATGGTCACGGGTGATTTGTTCCTCTGTGAGGTCTATCTCAACCCATGCCAGGGTCCCCACGCTGACCTGGCCAGGGCCCGGATCCCTTTCTAATTACAGGGCAGCTAGCCTGGGTTCTTCTGCATCTGAATCTTGCCCCAGCCCTTCGTGATGCATCTGATATTTCAAACCCAGTGTTTGGTTCTGGGTGTCATATTTAAGAAGGACGGTGACAGATTTAGGAGAACACCCAGCTGGTGAGGAATCTGGAAACCATCTTATACCAAGAATGGTCAGAGAAACTGAGGACACAGGCTAGAGAAGAAAGAACTAGTGAGTGGACGTGGATAGACATGGTTGTTGTAGAAACTCCAACTCTGGATTAGGGCAGAACAAGGACTGGTGAGATACACGTGCTGTTTTCAACTCAACAGAAGGGATACCTTTCCTATACTAACCCCACTACACTAATGTAGTGCAGACTGTTCTAGGAAAATGGTAAGTGCCTCTTTACCTAAATTGTTCTAGCAGAGATTATCTGGCCCTCCAGCAGAGACGTTCCAGAAGGAATTCTTTTGTTGGGTAGGAGGCTTGCCTTCCAACTGCTTAGTTGCCTATTTCTATGAAGAAGACACAGAGAGGGTCTGGAATTTTTTGGTGACTATGATCCTGTTAAGCCTCGCTGCTTGCTTGGCTCTAGACATCAGTCAGCTTTCAACTATTATTATTATCCTTTGAAATTCTGACATGCTCTCCAGGAATTTTAAATATTCCCTTCTGTAGGGTGACATAGCCTGCCAGCTTTCAATTTCAAACTTCAAAGCTGCTTTGGACATAAAGGTTTGCTTTTACAATTTTAAAGATTTCTAGCCATATGAAAAATGACTTGCACTTTGGAAATTTGTTTTTCAAATGTAGACCTATTGACCAATTTACTGGTTAGATTGAGAGTCCTCCCAACATGTACAAGTGCCTCTTTAACTTACCTTTGCTCTCTGAAAGAAAAAGGTCTGCCTCCAATCTAGAGCTGTCTAGAGCAGTGGTTCCCCACTCTTGCTGCACATCAGCATCAAACAGCCTCCAAAAAAAAATAAGGTAATTCTAGGCCTCACACTCATAGCTACTGATTTAATTGGGCCAGGATTGGACTCCTGCATAATTTTTTTTTTTTTTTTTTTGAGACAGGGTCTCACTCTGTCACCCAGGCTGAAGTGCAGTGGCACAATCATGGCTCACTGTGGCCTTGACCTCCCAGGCTCAGGTGATCCTCCTACCTCAGCCTCCCAAGTAGTGGGGACTACAGGCTCATGCCACCGTGCCAGGCTAATTTTTGTATTTTTAGTAGAGACAGGGTTCTACTATGTTGCCCAGGCTGGTCTCGAACTCCTGGACTCAAGCAATCCACCCACCTCAGTCTCCCAAAGTGCTGGGATTACAGGAGTGAGCCACCGCACCTGGCCATCAATAAGTTTTTAAATGCCATGGGCCATTCCAGTGTGGAGCCAGGGGTGAGAGACTGTTTTTGAGGAATTAAGAGTCACAATAGTCAAATATGACCCATATTCCCCTCAGAAGCTATTTCAGACCAAGCCAGTTTACTTGGTTTCTAGAGGATTCATAGTATTATCATATTCCAAAACACTGTTCCAGAACAAACGGATGAATTCTTGATAACCTGTTGCTTTGATCCTCAGTGAACCTTGTGTCTCAGGTCCGCTGCACCCAACTCTCATGGTGGGCTGAGAGTGGGGTGGAGTTTGAGGGATATTTTTACTTCTCTAATGACAAAAGTAGGATTTTCTGCTCAAGCTAAAATCACCTGCAGGTGTTTTGAGGTTCCCTTGGATGCCCCTTGCCAAGACACAGTTTCCCTCTGCCTAGATAAAAACATCTTTCTCTGAAGCTTTCAAAGTCTCAGCCAAGAGACAGCACTTCATTAGGGAGGCTTTTTGATATGCTGATTGCAGCTGCTTATATTCCAGAAGAGCTGTCAACTGGGAAAATCACACCCACATGACTACTGAAATATAACTGCCCGTAGGAACCCATAAGCCAGCAGATTCACCATTTCGCATGGTGCTAGACCCTTGTCACCCCCCACAAAAGAAAACCCCATGAAGACACAGGCCTCATGGGTCTTGTCCATCTTTGTAACTTCAAAGCTCAGAAAAATGCCTGACACAAAGTGGATGCTCGATAAATGTATTCATTGGATGAATAAATGAGTAAATGAATGAAATGATACTCAGAGCTCTGCTAGAACTCCAGTGACTACCAAGGTCACTTAACAACTAACTAAAAGATTTATGTCCATATTCTGGTTTCCCCAGAGCTTCAAAGAAGAGCTCAGATACCAGCGGAAGGCCTTGCAGACATCTTCACACATTGACCCTGGGAGGAACAGGGTGGCCAGAACAAAGACAAGTCAATCTATAAGAAGCCTTGGATCTCCTTCTAAGTTACCAGCCTCTCTCACTGGCAGAGTCCTCCAACTTCCACTCCCTTCAGCCTGAGCATCATCAAAGTCCCCTTCTGCAGAGCTGCCTCCCAGAACCCAGGGATTCCCTGCTGCTAACCATATTAATGTCCCTCCTAACTAACCAACTTCCCTCCAGGGAGAGCCCCTCTCTAATACATTTATTTTGCCCAGGTTTCAAGGCCAAGCCCCCTTTCCTTGCACAATTCCAGTTTTACCAGTCATATAGCACCCCGCTCTGCCCAGCTGGGTGAGGCATCATCAAGCCCCTCTCCTCCTCAAAGAAGGCAGCTTGGCAAAAACATTTTATTGGTAACTCAAAAAATTAGAACGAGGCTTGTCCAGCCTTAGCAGTATTAGCAATCATCTGCTGGAGAAGCATACAAGTTTGAGTTTAAAAAAAGCCAAGCAGCTGCATTCTCCCCATCGCCGGGGCCCTAGAACACACCCACGAAGAGTAGAAATCCTTTCTAGAATCTAGAATGTGGGATTTGATGACAAGATTCTGCCTTGGTCTTCTTTCTCCTCGGCTCTCACATCACCCGCCTAGAGGGGCCTTGTTACAAAAGGGAAAGCTACACCCAGTGAATTTTAGCTCCCCCTGTAGGCTGGCACTAACTGCGTGACTGGGCAGAGCTGAGCAGATCTCCCCGAGTCTCTGACTGGTACAATAAGGAATTTTTACTTTGAGGCTCAGTCAGCTTTCTGATGAAAGGAATTCACTTCGGCTCAGGGTAGGTGTTGCCTGTGTCAGTGTGCACATGGAAAGATCAGATGCTGGGACCCAGTAGTTAATGTGTTCGGTCTCTTATATTTCTCACCATCTCTGGCCGAGATTCAAAATGAGGAATTAAATGCTGGAGGCCTGAATGCTAGCCTCGTGGGTGGCTCTAGAAAAGTCCTATCCATGCATTAATTTGCCTAGGAAGATTGTTTCCCTATGGATCATACCTCTAGGGATATGCATCTTAACTGAAGAGGGAAATATTCAACCAGCTTGATTTCCAACAATAACCGTGATTGTTAACTACAAGTCAATGTTTTAAGAGGAGCAGCATTCACATTTCTAATCAAGGGGCCATTGTTATTGGGATGATATTCCCTCCCTGCATATCCCTAGCTCTGAAATCCACATCCTACATGGGGTGGAAAGTGATCACTTACTGAGGAAACTTCAAAGTGTTCCACATTATCACAACCCCTGGGAAGTTCAATCCAGTGGGATGATAGATTAGGGACGGAGAGGCAAGGCTGAGAGACAGACAGTACATTTAAAGTAGCATCTGGTTAGCAGCCGCCTGAGGCAGCTTTTCTCAACTTCCCCCTAAAATACATGCAGACGCAGAGTATTGAAAACTCTAAGTCATTCAAACACTTAAAACATATTCATCTGACAAGTGCTGAGTAAACAGTTACTGCTTGCAAGGAACTTATGGTCCAGTCAGTAGACCAAACTCTGTATTAATTAAGTATTGCTACCTAACAAATTACTCCAAAACTTAGTGGATAAAAACAACATACAGGCCAGGTGGGGTGGCTCACGCCTGTAATCCCAGCACTTTGGGAGGCCAAGGCTGGTGGATCACCTGAGGTCAGGAGTTTGAGACCAGCCTGACCAACATGGAGAAACCCCGTCTCTACTTAAAAAAAAAAAAAAAAAATACAAAATTAGCCAGGCTTGGTGGTGCATGCCTGTGGTCCCAGCTACTCGGGAGGCTGAGGCAGGAGAATCGCTTGAACCCAGGAGGCGGAGGTTGCAGTGAGCCGAGATTGTGCCATTGCACTCCAGCCTGGGCAACAAGAGCGAAACTCCATCTAAAAAAAAAACAAACAACAACAAAAACATACATTTATTATCTCCAGTTTCCAGGGGACAGGAATCCAGGCACAGAGTAGGTGAGTCTCCCAAATGAATTTCTTAAAAAGCTGTAGTCATCTCAAAGCTCAACTAGGAAGGACACATCTTCCTCCCTCACTCAGGTGGTTGTTGGTAAGATTCAGTTGTGCAAGAGTTGGGGTGAATATCCCTTGTTCCTTGCAGTGTGGACTTCCCCATAGGAAGTACCACAACATGGCAGCTTCAACCTGCAGATGAGCAAGAAGACTTCCAGACTTCCCACCCATCACGCACCACTGCTGCGATTCAATGGGTATCTTAGATATTTAGGAGCTACCCATCTGCATTTAGGCTTTCTTCTTGTTCCTTCCTGTATTCGTCTATTCTCACGCTGCTAATAAAGACATACCTGAAACTGGGTAATTTATAAAGAAGCAGAGGTTTAATAGACTCACAGTTCCACATGGCTGGGGAGGCCTCACAATCATTGTGGAAGGTACAGGAGGAGCAAAGGCATGTCTTACATGGCAGCAGGCAAGACAGGGTGTGCAGGTGAACTATCCTTTATAAAACCATCAGATCTTGTGAGACTTATTCACTATCACGATCACAAGAACAGCATGGGAAAAACCTGCCCCCATGATTCACTGACTATCCACTGGGTCCCTCCCTCAACACATGGGGATTATGGAAGCTACAATTCAAGATGAGATTTAGGTGGGGACACAGCCAAACCATATCACTTTCTTCATCAATTTATCCATTCAATAAATATTTTGAGGCTCTCTCTACATGTCAAGCACTACTTTGGGTAGTGGGAATACAGCAGTGAACAAAACAAATTTCCCATTCTTAAGGACTTTACATTCCAGTAGAGAAAAAAGATAATAAATAAATAAGAAATGTAGAGTATAGTGGAGGATAAGTGTTACAGAACAAAATAAGGCAAGGTAAATGGGAGGGGAAGCGCTGAGAAGTGTGTGTGTGTGTGTGTGTAGGTGTAAGTGTAGTTGTGGGTGGTGGGAGGTTATAAGGTGACGTTTGAGCAGAGGAGTGAAGAAAATAGAGGTCTTGGGGTGGGAGTGTTCTTGGCATGTTCAAGGAACAGCAGTAAAGTCAGTGGAGCTGAGGAAAGTCAGTGAAGCAGAGACTAGCAAGGCACATGGTGACAGGGTTAGTTGTTGAGGGCAATGGGGTTCACTGCACAATAAGTTGAAGGGCTTTGTAAATCATTTTAAGACTTTGAATTTTACTCTAAGATAGAGTAAAAGTCTACATGGGCAGATTTGGAGAAGAGGAGCAACGTAATCTGATGTAAGATCACATTCGTTGCTAGTTTTTTGTGTGTTTTTTTTTTGTTTTTTTTTTTTTGTTGGGGGGAGTGTGGTTTTGGTTTTTTTTGTTTGTTTGTTTGTTTTAGAGATGGGATCTCCCTCTGTCACAGAGGCTGCAGTGCCACGGCACAGTCATAGTTCACTGCAGCCTTGAACTCCTGACCTAAAGGGATTTTCAGCCCCTAAGTAGCCTCAGCCTCCTGAGTAGCTGGTCCTACAGGCTCACACCACTGTGCCCAGCTTCTTTTTCACGGACAGGGTCTCACTGTGTTCCAGGCTGGTCTCAAACTCCTAGTCTTAAGTGATTCTCCCACTTCAGCCTCCCAAATTGCTGGGATTATAGGTGTGAGCCACCACACCTGGGTTGCTAGGTTTGAGTGACTGTCAGTGGAGGCAACAAGGAAAGCCCACGAGACCACTTGAAAACTGTTGTTTTGTGTGTGGGTTTTGTTTGTTTGTTTGTTTGTTTTTTGAGATTTTTAGACAGGGTCTTACTCTGTCACCCAGGCTGGAGGACAGCGGCACAATCACAGCTCACTGCAGTCTCAACCTCCTGGGCTCAAGTGATCCTCCCACCTTAGCTTCCTTAGTAGCTAGGACCACCATGCCTAGCTGATTTTTTTTTTTTTTTTCAGAGATGGGATCTCACCAAGTTGCCCAAACTTAGTTGAAAACTATTGAAAAAATTCAAAGCCAAGGCCAACCACGGTAGTTCAAGCCGGTAATCTCAGCACTTCAGGAGGCCAAGGCAGGCATATTGCTTTAGCCCAGGAGTTCACGACCAGCCTGGGCAACATGGTAAGACCCTGTCTCTACAAAAAAATTAAAAATTAGGCAGCCATGGGAGCGTACACCTGTGGTCCCAGCTACTCAAGAGGCTGAGGCAGGATTGATTGAGCCCAGGAGGCTGAGGCTGCAGCGAGCTGTGTTCCCACCACTGCACTCCAGCCTGAGCGACAGAGCATTTATAGGAAAAAGAAACACTCAGGGAGGAGCAAATTGGGGAATGTGCAGAAATTAGGAATTCCTTCAAATGTGTTAATTTGAGAGCCTGTTAGAATCCCAACTGGACATATCAAGTAAGCAGTTAGATCAATGAGACCACAGGTCATGGATTGATTCTGGGCTAAAGATACAAATCTGGGACCCATCAGTTTAAATCTGGGACTCCCAGGATTAAACCCTGGGACACTCCAGCAGTGAAGAAGTGGCCAATAGGTAAGAGGAGAATCAAGAAAAAGTTGGCCTGGCATGGTGGCTCATGCCTGTAATCCCAGCACTTTGGGAGGCCAAGACAGGGGGATCCCTTGAGCCCAGGAGTTTGGGACCAGCCTGAACAGCATAGTGAGACTTGGTCTCTACAAAAAAATACTACTAATGAAAACAGAAAAAATGGTGCCAGGAAAACAAGTGGAAAATTATTCCAAGGTATTGTATCTTCCTTTAGTTTATCTAAGTGTTATTCAAATGCTAATGTACATAAGAATCACTCTACAAGGTAAATACATAATATCTTAATTACTTCTTTCACAGGAAATATAAAGGATTTTCAAGGCAATTGAAGTGCTGAATGAAGAACGAAACTGTGGTCAAATGGTAACCCACTGTAGGACATGAAGTGTAAGCAGGATTCCGTAGTACTAGAGGGACAGAAGCAGTGTTTCATCGGGAGTCAGGTATTAGGGGTTTATTGCATTTTTAAAACAAATTCAATTTTTAAAACTTTTTATTATAGAGAACATCAGGTATACAAAATTAGCAAAATAGTATAATGAACCTCTGTGCTCCCATCACCCAGTTCAATAATTATCAACTCATCGTCAATCTGGTTTCTTTTATAATCCATTTAGTACTCCCCATTCAATTTGAAACAGGCTCCAAACATTGTACCATTTCATCTGTAAATAGTTTTGCAGTTATCTTTAAAAATATTTTTTTACATTACACAATACCTTTATCACCCCAACAGTTAACATAATTTCTCTTTTTTCTATTTTATTTATTTTTTATAGAGACAGGGTCTTACCATGTTTCCCAGACTGGTCTCCAACTCCTGAGCTCAGGCGATCCACCAGCCTCAGCCTCCCGAAGTGTTGGGGTTATAGGTGTGAGCCACAGCACCCAGCCAAATTTCTTAATATTAAAAAAAAAATACACGAGCTAGCACAAGGTTAATTTTGGAAAAAAAAATCCAGTCAGTGCTCAAATTTTTCACTCATTTAATAACTATACTTTTTAATTGCTTGAACCAGAATCCAAATAAGGTTCACATACATTGAGAATCTTTTTTTTTTTAAAGGGTCTCGCTCTGTTGCCCAGGCTGGAGTGTGTTGCACAATCTCTGCTCACTGCAGCCTCAACATCCCAGGCTCAGGAGATCCTCTGACGTCAGCCTCCTGGGTAGCTGGGACCACAGGTGTGCATCACCACACCTGGCTACTTTTTAATATTTTTTGTAGAGATGGAGTTTCACCATGTTGCCCAGGCTGGTCTTGAACTCCTGGGCTCAAGAGATCTGACTGCCTTGGCCTTCCAAAGTGCTGGGATTACAGGTGTGAGCCACCATGCCCGAGGATCTTTTAAGTCTCTATACGTTCCCCTTCTACCATTTCTCTCAAATATATATATATATAAATAAATATATATATATAAAAAAAATCGTTTTTTCTCCTGGCAAATTATTTGTTAAAGAAAGAAAGTTGTTTGTCCTATAGAGTTTCCCACAGTCTGGATTTTGATGACTGCATACTCATATTGCTAGTGGTGAAATGTTTAACATGTTCCTCTACCTCTGAATTTCCTGTAAAATGGGAGTTGAATCTAGGGGCTTGATCAGGTTTGTCAGATATTTTTGGCAAGACTACTTCATAGATGCTGCTGTTTTCTTCCACCAGAAGTCCCTTAATGTCTAGTTATGTCTCTTTTTCGTGATGATGGTAGCTCTTGATGATCAAAGCCTAGATTCATTATACGTTAGGGGTTGCAAAACAGTTCTAACACTATCCTTCCTTCTTCATTTATCACCTGTAATACTTCTATAAGGAGAAACTTCCCCACAATCTGTATATGGCTTCTCAGTGATAAAGTTCACATAGGAAAGGTGATGTAAACACTTGATTTCTTACCTTTAGCTATCAATTTTCAAAATAATGAGTTGGCCTCTAACATGTTCCCACAGAACCTAACTAGGGTTTTTGTTTTGGGAGGGAAATACTGATGAATGTATGGACTTAATTCTTTCATGTTTCAATCCATTGCAATTATCTCACTGACACTCAAATTATCCATCATTGGCCAGTGGAATCCCTTCAAGTTGGTTCCTGAGTCCTTTTGATGAATAATCCTCACTATCTGGTACTCAAAGACATTCAGGTTTATCTTGTGTATTTCCTACCCAGACCTGGAATCAGCCATTTCCCCTAGAAGCCCTGACTCCTCTTAATGGAAAAGGAGTTGAAGTTGTTATGCACAATATGGGGTCACAGAATCAAAGAACCAGGCAGTAGGTGTCGAAGGAGATGCCACCTCTGCAAGCAAAGCTGTGTTAGAGTCCTCTAGAACTCAGAGTTTGACTGGGAACCATTCACACCAACCTCCTCTCAAGCTGTTGATCTAAGAAAAGGATGCTATTATCTCCCAAGCAGAGAGTGAGGGGCCAAGCTGGACAATTTTGTTTCATTCATGCCAAGTAAGTAAAAAGAGAAAAAAAATTGAGCCCATGACAAAATGCTACTGAATAGGAGAAAGGACAGATCTCTTCCTCCCTGAAGAGCAAGAGGAAGGGGATAATTCCTGAAAATGCAGACTACTGCAGGATACGAGAAAATGTTGGAAAATTGTTTGACATCTTCAACAGAATGGAAGAAGAGATGTCTTTCATAAAACATGAGCAGTCAGCCATACGAAGAAAACAAGCAGAGAAGAAAAAGAACAAAATAAATCGAATGGTAGATGGATAAGATGAAGAATTCTAAGGGAAATTAAAAACACAAGGGCAAAAATAGAACGAAATTATACTTATATATTTATATATACAATACTGTGGTTTTCTCCTAGCAATAGATGAGAAACATCTTTCTATGTGTCATTAACTATCTGTTTTCATGATATTTCTATGACTGGACTGCATGGATAATTCAACATATGAAGGATCACATTTCACTTACCATATATACCCTCATGTTGGAAAGTTAAGCATTTTCCAGACTTTTTTCTTTTTTGCCATTATGAGCAATGTGAAAAGGGTGCATTCGTGTGCGTGTGCATGTGC
>NW_012100654.1:1625118-1626372 GCF_000951045.1 Mandrillus leucophaeus | reverse complement strand
GTGAAAACCTGTCTCTACTAAAAACACACACACATTTAGGTGTGGTGGCATGAACCTATAGTCCCAGCTACTTGGGAGGCTGAGGCAGGAGAATCACTTGAACCCAGGAGGCGGAGGTTGCAGTGAGTCAAGATTGCGCCACTGCATTCTAGCCTGGGTGACAAAACAACACTTCATCTCAAAAAAAAAAAAAAAAAAAAGAAGCCAGGAGAAGAGCTTGTGTTAAGAGGAAAGGTGTGGTTAATAGCATGAAATATTTTCTAAGAGGTTAAGAAAGACAAGGGCTGAAAAGATTCCACTAGATTTAGTGACCACCTAAATGACCTTGGTCACCATGATGAAAGCAATGAGTGGCCGTGGTAAATTGGGTGTGGTGACCAGATATTATGGTAAAGAATTAGGGGGTTTTGTTTGTAATTTTTAGACATAAGGTCTTGTTCTATTGCCCAGGATGGAGCAGTGACATGATCATAGCTCATCACAGCCTCAAACGCCTGAGCTCAAGGGATCCTCCTGCCTTAGTCTCCTGAGAGCTGGGACTACAGCCATGTACCACCACACCTGACTATTTGTTTTATTATTTTCTTTTGATTTTTGTAGAGACAGGGTCTTGCTATGGTGCCAGGGAGGGCTGGTCTCGAACTCATGGGCTCAAGTGATCTGCCCCAGCCTCCCAAAGTGCTGGGATTACAAGTGTGCCCAACTGCACCCAGCCATAAAGAGTGAGTTAACTGAAGGTGAGAAAGCATTCAGTCTCATTTGACTTTTGAGCCAGTTTGAGAATCATTGTCTTTTACTAGGCAAGTTTAACTAATCTACATTTATATTCATGATGGTTTTTTGCTTCTCTCATTTTCTTTTATGCTTTCTAGTTTTTATGTTCCCTTGCTCTTTCTTTTCTATTCTATGTTTTGCTGAGTAGACTCCTATATTTACCATTAGCTCCTGAGGTGAATTCAAGGGTAGACAGTCTGCCGTTAATTCTACTCAGTAGTGGAACCAGAATTTGCATCCAGGCAGTCCAGAGTCCACAGATTCAGCCACTGTGCTATGCTGCCTCTCTTGCAACTCACAGCATCCTAACAGACATGGAAAATTAATTTGTCCTTGAAAATAGTCACACCACATGGGCAATAATTTCACTTTAGAAATATATCTTAAAGAACCAATCAAACATCACACACTGGGGCCTATCATGGGGAGGGGGGAGGGGGGAGGGATTGCATTGGGAGTTATACCTGATGTAAATGACGA
>NW_012100654.1:1620896-1622379 GCF_000951045.1 Mandrillus leucophaeus | reverse complement strand
TTTTTTTTTTTTTTTTTTTTTTGTAAAGAGGGGCTTTTGCCATGTTTCCCAGGCCAGTCTTGAACTCCTGGCTGGGCTCAAGCCATCTGCCCAACTTGGCCTCCCAAAGTGCTGGGACTACACCCATAAGCCACCACGCCCGGCCCGCATTCAGTAACTGTTTATTGAGCACTTAATGATTACTAGGCACAGCACTAGGTGCCAAGGTACATGGTGATGAAAAAGATGGACACAGTTCCCATCTACATGGCCCTTGTGGTCTGACAGGGAAAGACAATTAAGTATGAAATTTCAATACTTTTGTGATGGGTGGTAGAGAAAAGAAATACAGGTGATAAGGAAGCACATGGCCAGGAAACCTAACCTGAGAAAGTGACATTTAATCTGAGACCTGAAAATGAGAGGAGTTAAGCTAAGAAAAGAAAAGCAGAACAATATTTTAAGGAGGGAGAACAGCATGTTCAAAGATCTGAATGTGAGAGAGAGCAAGGCACACTCAAGATGAAAGAAATTCAGTGGCAGCTCAGAAAGGGCCTTGCCACTGAAGAATTTTCAGTATGGGAGGGTCATGGCCAAGTTTTTTTGCTATAGAAGATATCTGGAGCACAATGGACATTGGATTATAGCCTAGCATAATTAAAGGTAGGGAGATCATTAGGAAGTGAGTCAATAGCCCAGGCGTGGAAGGGTGGTGGGCAAGAAGAGGGTATTGGCAATGAGAATGTAAAGAAGCAAATAGACTGGAAAAATATATTTAGGAGAGGCTGATTCATTTGACGTGGGTGGCAGGGGAGAGGGGAGTCAAAGCTGGCTCTCTGGTTTCTGACTTTAGAAAACCAGGTGGTGCCATTTACTAGTAACGGCAGAAACATATAGAAGAAATTATGAGTTCAGCTGGGTAATGCTGAGCTTGAGGTTCCTACAAAACTCCTAAATGGAAATATCCATTATGCATTTGACTATATAGATCTGGAGCCCAGGAGAGAGGTCTGGGCTGGAATTCTAGACTTGGGATTCATCAGTATATGGGTTATAATGGAAACTTTGAGAATGGTTGAGAGCTCCCAGAAAGCATATATACAGGGAGAGAGAAAAGCACCTAGGAGAGAACCCTGAGGAGCAGCACTAACATTTAAGGGATGGGCAAAGGAAAAAGATTTTTAAGACTCTCCAAGTCTAGATGAGTAAATGGCTTCTTTCCAATTGCTTCTTTTCCAGAGAAAAGAAATTCAGAGAACCTGCATCTTTAAGAAGCCAGTAAGGCTGAGCACAGTGGTTCACACCTATAATCCCAGCACTTTGGGAGACCGAGGCAGGCCAATTACTTGAGGCCAGGAGTTTGAGACCAGCCTGGCCAACATGAAGAAGCCCCATCTCTACTAAAAATACAAAAATTAGTTAGGTGTGGTGGCATGAACCTATAGTCCCAGCTACTTGGGAGGCTGAGGCAGGAGAATCACTTGAACCCAGGAGGCGGAGGTTG
>NW_012100654.1:1602969-1619246 GCF_000951045.1 Mandrillus leucophaeus | reverse complement strand
AAAAATAGATGCCAAGGTAACACAAAAATGATAGAAATTTATAAGAGGATTTTAATAGGAGACCAATTTTATTTACATACATAGCTTTTATTTTGGTCTCTGTTTTCCAAGTGTACTCCAGGAAACACACTACATAGGCTCCCTTCTTAAGTGCTGGTGGGCCACTGCACGTTCAGACAGCCCACTTTAAGGGAAGAATCAGGGGAGAAGAGATGCAGACCCCAGAATTATGCCAACGTACAAAACCCTAAGTCAAATGTCAAACCACACACTTGAAGTCTCATCGCCAGTTTCGCCCTGTTTTAAGTGTACTTTACTTTCTTTAATTTCTGCTCTAAAGCTTTTAAATAAACTTTCACTTTTGCTGGAAAAAAAAAAAAAAAGAACCAATCAGAAAATTATGCACGTAGGTACTCATTGCAGCATTAAAATTTTTTTTTCCACTCTGTCACCCAGGTTGGAGTACAGTGACACAATCATAGCTCATTGCAGCCTCAACATCCTCAGCTCAAGCAACCCTCCTGCCTCAGCCTCCCAAGCAGCTGGGACTGCAGGTGGCTCGAGCCACCACAATCAGCTCATTTTTTTTTTTTTTTGTAACGATGGAGGTCTCATTATGTTGCCCAGGCTGGTCTCGAACTGCTGGGCTCAAGTGATCCTCCCAACTCAGCCTCCCAAAGTGCTTGGATTACAGTATGAACCTCCTCCCCCAGCTGGCAGTTTTAAAAAATAGCAAAACAATGTAAATTTGCATAGATTTTCCTTTCTTAAAAAATATCTGCCGGGCGCGGTGGCTCACACCTGTAATCCCAGCACTTTGGGAGGCCAAGGCAGGTGGGTCACCTGAGGTTGGGAGTTCGAGACCAGCCTGGCCAACATGGTGAAAACCTGTCTCTACTAAAAACACACACACACACACACAAATTAGCTGGGCATGGTGGTGGGTACCTGAGATCCCAGCTACCCCAGAGGCTGAGGCAGGAGAATCGCTCGAACCCAGGAGGCAGAGGTTGCAGTGAGCCGAGATCATGCCATTGGATATCAGCCTGGAAAACAAGAGTGAAACTCCGTCTTGAATAAATAAATAAATAAATAAATAAATAAATAAATAAATAAATAAATCAGCTGTTTCTGTTTAATGCTTGACTTGTCTTAGAGTCTGTGTTTTTTGCCTTGGTTGTGAATTTTGTTTATAAATTGGTCATGTTCATTTAAAAGTTGATTGAAAAAATACATACATTAAAATGTGTGCCCTGCTTGCTTCGTGGGCTGGCTATTTACAACCCAGAACAGGACATGACATACAGGAGAGGGAAAGCAGAGTCCATCCGAAGGTGACAGAAGAAGCAGGCATTTTCCGGCGCCAGGACCGAACGTATTAAAAGACTAAGAGATTTGCTTCTAAGATGTCTGGCAATGAAGCACAAAGAAACACAGTAAGTCACATAATTTTTATTGTCCAATAAGACAAAGAAATTCTAATTCTTCTGCGGGAGCAGTTTTATCTGGGATCTAAAAGTCAAGCAGGAATTTATTCTGTGTATCCTCCTGGAAAGCGTATTGAGGGACGCTAAAGACTATCTTTAAACAATTGCTAAAGAAATCCCATTAAACCCATTCACGTGGATGGCTCTCTATGAACTTGTCATCCAAGCTCACCGTGAGGCATCAGCTCCTAACCAGGGGAAGGCGTTTATGCCACGCAGCTGAACGGGGGTTCGGGTGCGGTCTTCTGGTTCATCTGCAGAGCTCTGCCTCTGAGAAGGCCCTTCACATCCCGTGCTTCTCCAGCTTTGCACAAAAGCACCCTCACGTGAACACCAGCTGGGGGCGGGTGAGAAGAGGTTGTAGCCCAAAAAGGCCAGCTGTAAGCTAAAAATTTCTTTGAAAATTTGCAATTTATATTTAAAGTTCATGTGAATTTTACAGTCTGTTTCGTAATGTGTTTATAGATAAAAATGTGTTTTCCCCCTTAAAACTTCTAAAAAAATTGGTGCTCGGGTGGATGGGCTGTATTTACCCTATTTGAGTATCTCTCGGCAAGCTACCCTGGACCTCCCCACCTAATCCCCACCCTCCACAGACATATCAAGATTTTAATTTGATGTTGAGCCAGAGTCTCCAAGTCTAGATGAGTAAATTGCTTCTTTCCAATGTTATACGTACTGGAAGAGAACATCATATATTCTTCTAACATATAGAGAAGAGGGTCTACGTCAGCTTTGGTTGACAGGTGTTTTTAACATTGCCTTGCGAACATTTGTGAGTAGGACTTCCTGTACAGACAGCAGAGAAAGCTACTGTTCTACACAGGTACAAACATCAGGGGTGACCACATTAGGCAAGAGCTAAAGGATCTTTTAAGCTCTAGGGCTCATGATGGGTCATGACCTACCTAAAGTCCCAGGGAGAGCATGTCTGGGTGGCAGGCACTTGGCAGGGCTGACCTCTCTACAGTCACAAGGCTCTATATGAAAGGCTTGAAACTCCCCATTTGCAACAAGTTCCCTGAGAGAGCAAGCATCTCTAGGAACTTCTGCACATTGAGTCATTTATCCTGGAAGCTCAGTCCTTATTCAGTTGGCCCTTTCTCTGGCTAGGACTTTTGGCTTTCAAAAGTCCAGGGTGGGTTAAGGCAGCTCTAAATGGCAGAGGGCTGGTGTTGTGCAACTCCTCTGGTTAGATTTAGGGCTGGGCCAGGCTGTCCATAGGCGTTTAAGGTTGGATGCAAGGCACAAGATCATTTGGGGAAAGATGTATTCTCCTGAAATTGGAGGTCACATCCTTCATGAGCAAGACTCTTAGAGTGCTGTCTGTGGGTGATGAAAAGGCGCTCATTAAGAATAACAAAGGGGCCAGATACAGTGGCTCATGCCTGAAATCCCAATGCTTTGGGAGGCCAAGGTGGGAGGGTCCCTTGAGCTCAGGAGTTTGGGACCAGCCTAGACAACATAGAGAAACTCCATCTCTTCAAAAATACAAAAATTAACCAGGCGTGGTGGTGTGTGCCTGTAGTCCCAGCTATTCGAGAGACTGAGCCAGGGGGATTGCTGTAGCCCAGGAGGTCGAGGCTGCAGTGAGCCATGTTTGTTTGTGCCACTGCACTCCAGCCTGGGCAACAGAGCGAGACTCTGTCTCCAGAAAAGAAGAAGAAGAAGAAGAACAAAGGAAAAATAAAAGAAATAAAGAATAACAAAAGACACTCCTGTCAGGAACATCCAAGCGTTTTAGGTGCTCTGTGATAGGAATCTAAGCAAAGACCAAGGATGCTCTATATTATACCACAGAACACCCATCCAGAGATCCTTAGGGGTGGGAACAGGGGCAGCCCAATCCATGGGACTTCCCTGAAATGATGCAATTCCTGAGCTAATACCCTGGGAAGAAGAGGAGGTCCTTCATCTAAGGACCTGGATCATTAAATGAGGCCCTCAGCAGGTTGAAATGGGGAATCCACTTCCCTCTACTGGCCTCATTGTCCCAACTTTCGACTGCCTTAGTAGAGGGGGTCAGGGTGGTTGTCAGTCTGTGGATTTTGGAGGTACGGATGAGAGAGAGGGACCTCTGGAGAGAGTCACAAAGCAAGTCCTGCCTTGTGAGCAAGATTTTCCTTTTTTTGTTGTTGTCTTTTGTTTTTTTGAGACAGGTTCTTGCTCTGTTGCCCAGGCTGGAGTGCAGTGGCGTGATCATGGCTCACTGCAGCCTCAATCTCCTGGGCTCAAGTGATCCTCCTACCTCCACCTCCCAAGTAGCTGGGACGCCAGGTGTGTGTCGCCACACCTGGCTGATTTTTTTTATTTTTTGTAGGTGGGGTCTCATATGTTGCCCAAGCTCATCTTTTAAACTCCTGGGCTCAAGTAATCTTCCCACCTTGGCCTCCCAAACTGCTGGGATTACAGGTGTGAGTCACGGTGCCCAGCTCAGACTGCCACTTTCATATCACTGTGTTCTCAGTTGTATGTCTTAAGCTTTTGTTAAAACCTTGTTTAAGTAGGGTAGCCTTGTCTCCACTGTCTGGATGATAAGAAAAAGGTTACATATTCACCCTTGGGACAGAGGATCAAAGTGGGAAGCAGGTGTGGGAGTCAGGGGTCAGTGAAGAGAGACTCCTAGGAAGAGGATAAGGTTCCAGCTCCACGTTAGAACCACATATTCCAGCTGCCTCCTCCCGGCAAGAGATTCTGCTCTTATGCCAAGGAATAGATTCTGCTCTCATGGGTATTTTATTAATGTATCCGGCATTTCCTTACTACCAACTACCCTCAATCTGATTGACCTCATAACCACAGCTGTCAATACAGCAGCCAGGAATCCAGATCTTGGCCTGTGGGTGCAGCTGCCCCAGATGGAGATGTGCTGTCATTTCCAGACCTGAGACCCAGGCGGGCAGAAATGTAAGAGACCTCCAGGCCAGGGCGAGACTCCAGAGGGCTGGAGATAGCTTCTATCTGATGGACACAAGGCCCTCAGGGAAATTAAAATCCTCTCCACCTTGAATCCTGTCCCAGGATCTTGGTGAAATTTCGGGTGAGCCTCTCTGCCCTCAGCAAAGAAGGGTCGTAGGAACAAATGACCTGCATCATCCTAGGGTTTCACTAGTTTCACATTGTGGCCTTTGGGCCTCTGGGGTGGTGGCAGTGTCCCAGCTGTGGGGGTGCAATGTGCAGTCCTGGGCCCACAGTTTGCAGTAGTTCCGTTCCTTGATTGTATCTGTATGCTGAACAAGCATGCCTTGTGATGAAATAAAAAACTATCTCTTGCCTCCCATTACCCCCCTCCTTTTTTTTTTTTTTTTTTTTTTTTTAGACAGAGTGTCACTCTGTTCCCCAGGCTGGAGTGCAGTGGTGCAATCTCAGCTCACTGCAGCCACTGCAGCCTCCACCTCCTGGGTTCAAGGGATTTTCCTGCCTCATTCTCCCGAGTAGCTGGAAGTACAGGCACATGCCACTGTGCCCAGCTAATTTTCGTATTTCTAGTAGAGACAGTGTTTCACCATGTCGGCCAGGCTGGTCTTGAACTCCTGCCCTCAAGTGATCTGCCCACCTTGGCCTCCCAAAGTGCTGGGATTACAGGCGTGAGTCACCATGCCTGGTCTCCCACTACCCTTTTGAACCTGAGGCAGGGTGGGAAGCGTTTCTTCTGCTACAGAATGAAAGCGCAGCAGGCTCCGTTTCAGGTCATCGAGAGGCTTTCAGTCACTTTAAGTCAGAAAGACAGTCTCAATTCAATATAAGTAACTCTTGAGTCTTCACGTGAAGGAAAGGTTTCTCCCTCTCTTGCTGCAAACACTTGTAGTTGATGCTGCTGTCTCTGAGAAAGGGGTGACGATCGGCTTCTTCCTCCAATCCAGTCTCCTCCTCTCTCCTTCCATAGCGCTGTTTCCATCATCACCAGGTGAGGGAAAGGGCAGGAGAGGAGGTAAGGGGCTGGGCACATGCCACTTGGCCAGCTGGCTTTGCACTCTCTGGGTTAGCAGAGAATTCAAACTGACTTTCTGTTTGGATGCTTTGTAGATTGCTCAGAGACTCCCGTCCCTGGGATCTTTCTTCCACAATTCCTTGGCCAGGGTGGTGCGTCTGTTTCTGAATGGTTTCTTGTGACATCTTTACTCCCAGCGTCTTGCTACTTGGGCCTCAAAGGTTCGCTCTTCAGCTTGGCTCACTTTGTTTTTTTAAAAGACAGGATCTCACTTTATTGCCCAGGCCGGAGTGCAGTGGCATGATTAATATCTCACTGCAGCCTAAAATTTTTTGGCTCAAGTGATTCTCATGCCTCAGCTTCCTGAATAGCTGGAACTATAGGTGTGTGCCACCATATCCGGCTAATTTTTTGATTTTCTAGAGACAGAGTCTTGCAATGCTGCTGAGGCTGGTCTCAAATGCCTGGCCTCAAGCAATCCTCCCACCTCAGCCTCCCAAAGTGCTGGGATTATAGGTGTGAGCCACCAGACCCGGCCTTTGCCCACTTTTTGACCCATGAGAAATATTCACACTACCCTTTTGTTAAATCAAGTTTACCCTAAAGCTGCCTCCTTACATATTTTAAATTCAACCTAAAGGTTTCTCTGTACATAATGAACTATAACCTAAATGAAGGTGTAAACAGAATGTATTCTACTCTTGTGCCAATCACCCAGTTTTGGCCATCAAAGGGGGCCAACTGTTCAAACTGTGTTCAAATAAGGCAAATGTCAAGCTGTAACCAATTGGACTGTTTCCATACCTCAGTACAGAATGTAACTTTCCTTTTTTCTGTCCCAAAATCTTCTTCCACCACATCGCTGTGGTGGAGTCTCTCTGAGTCTAGCTCGAGAGGCTGCCCGATTCGCAAATTGCTCTTTGCTCAATTAAATCTGTTAAATTTAATTTAGCCAAGGATTTTCCTTTAACAGATGGTGTCAGAAGTGGGATCTGATGTAGAGCTTCCAGCAACCCCTAAGAGCACTGAGTGACCAAGCGAGGTACCCCCTGGGCCCACTATGTCCATTGCTCTCTCTCACGGCAACTGGGGATCGTGGTAAGTTCTCCCTCAGATTCAGAAGCTCCACGAACTTGTGCTTTGAGCTCTGTGAGTTTGTTTGAGAAAATTTCTGATCCAAACTGGGTTTGGAAGTCATGACAGAAATTGGACTGGGTCTAGGATTGAATCGGATCTGATCAATAACTGACTTGGATCCAGTTAGAGGCCTTTTATAGACTTCTGACTGGGTCAGAAAGAAACTGGTAGTAAGTGCCAATACTGCAGGTGGTGTAAACTTCAGCTTTTGGAAATTCTTGGGGATTTTTGTGTTCTACCCCCTCTGTTTCTTCCTTCTTGCATGCTTAGGTTAGGAAAAATCACTGGCAAAGTTGGTCGAGAGGATCTGAGAGCCAAAGTCAACATTTTAGGTAAAAACTGGATCCTTAATTTTTGAAGAATTGAGTACCTTCCAGTTTATACATGCATAAGTATTAGGCCAGGAAAGCAACAAAGGCTTAGGAAATGATGAAATCTTACTAAAGATAAGTTACAGTAGAACATTCCAAATAAACAATACTGGGCCAGGAGTGGTGGCTCAGGCTGTAATCCCAGCACTTTTGGAAGGATAGCTTGAGTCGAGGAGTTCAAGACCAACCTGGCAACATAGTGAGACCCCATCTCTCTAGAAAACAAAAACAAAGAAACAAATGAACAATACTGCACTGGAAGAAGTGCGTTTGAAAATGAGGTCTTCCAAAGTTGTCTCATCTAGGGGTGCTTATTGATATGCAGAAGCTACTATAGAGTTTTTTTTCTTTTCTTTTCTTTTTGAGACAGAGTATCTCACTCCGTTGCCTAGGCTGGAGTGCAGTGGCATGACCTTGGCTCACTGAGACCTCTCCCTCCAAGGTTCAAGAGATTCTCCTGCCTCAGCCTCCAGAGTAGCTGGGATTACAAGGCATGCCCCACCACGCCTGGCTAATTTTTTTATTTTTAGTAGAGATGGGGTTTTGTTATGTTGGCCAGGCTGGTCTCGAACTTCTGACCTCAAGTGATCTGCCTGCCTTGGCCTCCCAAAGTGCTGGGATTATAGGCATAAGCCACCACGCCCAGCCAAAAAAACTTCTAAAGAGATTTTAATATTTGTATTTAAAGACTCTTTATAAAAGGCAAATAAAAGCTTAAACAACTAACTGATAAGAAAAATTAAATCCGTTAATCTGTTAGCTTAGTTACCATCCCACCTCACAGGTGAAAAAAATCTAATCTAGATAAAGTGTTTATAAGAAGCAAGGCTTCTTTTTCAGATTTATTCACACTGAGTCCACATATAGAGAATGCTTTTTTTTTTTTTTTTTTGCCTCATTCCTTAATGGGTTTCACCCTGAACTCAGTAAATTTTAGCTAAAAAACAGTGACTAAATTAAAAAGAACACTTATTGAACTAAAATCCACCATTCTGGGCCGGGGGCGGTGGCTCACACCTGTAATCCCAGCACTTTCAGAGGCCGAGGCAGGCAGATCACATGAGGTCAGGAGTTCAAGACCAGCCTGGCCAACATGGCGAAACCCTATCTCTATTATTCTCTACTACTATTACGTAAATTAGCTGGTGTGGCGGCACACACCTGTAATCCCAGCAACTCAGGTGGCTGAGGCACGAGAATTGCTTGAACCCAGGAGGTGGAGGCTGCAGCGAGCGGAGATGGCGCCACTGTGATCCAGCCTGGGTGACTGACAAAGCGTAACTCCGTCTCAAAAAACTAAACTAAACTAAACTAAACTAAAATAAAATAAAATAAAATACATCTTTCTGGAATTTAACTGGCTATTTTGAAACCGTTTTGTAAAAGAAAATTACATCTATTAAGGAAATCTCAATTTTTGAAGATGTCTGCCTATGTACATTAGAAACTCTTACCACTGTTTTAAGTTTACATTGGAAGTCATACATTTGTATAAGGTGCTTTTCTGGCCATCTTGTCTGGATTGAACTTTTACATGAGCACTGTGTTTTTCCTTGGTTTAAGCAAATAATGATATAATATTTAGTCCTAAAATCTTAGCTCTGTGCTTATGAAATATAATTTTTTTTTGTTTTACCTGAGTTGTCTCTTTAGAAATGCAAACTTTTTGCCTGGTTAATAATTGCTTAGGGCAATGAAACAGATAATTGGAAGACTGATAGTCTGAATGGGGAAAAGAAAAGCTATTTAAAAGCCAGCAAATAAAAAAAGCTAGCTTTATGACAGCTCTAAGACTGTTTCTGTGTGTTTGTGTGTCTAGATGTGTTATGTATATGTGATAATATCTGGTAAATAATGATAGTTTTTAAATTGTTGGTAAAATAAAAATGGCTTCAAAATGATCATTAAATATAATTAGATGCTTGATTTGACTGTGAGCTTATGTTTCTGGTTTAGAGCGAGCCTCTACCTTCACGAGTCTGGATAGGGGGCCATGCTGAGGTCTGGAGGGGTGCTCTCAGTGCCTGGACCAGCAGCTACAAGGCAGAAGCAAGTCCAATATGCCCCTTCTTCCCTGCTTCCCCTGCACGCCTATTGGCTATTTTGGGAGAGGTTGGATCCCTTAGGTATAGTAGCTGGACGTGATGCCTAATGCCTGTAATCCCAGCATTTTGGGAGACTGAGACAGGCAGATCACTCAAGATCAGGAGTTCAAGACCAGGCTGGCCAACATGGTGAAACTCTGTCTCTACTAAAAAATACAAAAATTAGCCAGGGGTAGTAGGCTGGCACCTGTAATCCCAGTTACTTGGGAGGCTGTGGCAGGAGAATCACTTGAACCCAGGAGGCGGAGGTTGCAGTGAGCAGAGAGCACCACTGCACTCCAGCCTGGGTGACAGAACAAGACACTGTCTTAAAAAAAAAAAAAAGGCCGGGCACAGTGGCTCCTGCCTGTAATCCCAGCTACTCGGGAGGCAGAGGCACGAGAATTGCTTGAACCTGGGTGGTGGAGGTTGCAGTGAGGTTAAAATACTAAAATATGAATTACTATATGAATTATTAATATGGTTTCAGAAAAGTTAAATATAAATTTAGATCTGTTAATAAACAACAATTTAAAGAAGTATCTTTCTAAAAAATTATAAAATGGTTTTTCTCTACAAATACTGATATAAAAGAGTTCAAAATTACTTTCTAGGGTCCAAGCACAGTGGCTCATGCCTGCAATCCCAACACGTTGGGAGCCAAGGGATGTGGATCACTTGAGGTCAGGAATTCAAAACCATCTTGGCCAATATGGTGAAACCCCATCTTTACTAAAAATACAAAAAATTAGCCAGGCATGGTGGCGGGCACCTGTAATCATAGCTACTCAGGAGGCTGAGGCAGGAGAATGGCTTGAACCTGGAGGCAGAGGCTGCAGTGAGCCGAGATTATGCCACTGCACTCCAGCCTGGGCGACAGTGGGAGATGCTGTCGAAAAAATTAAAACATTTTAAAAATTCAAAAAAAAATTACTTTATAGGGTTTTCACTAGAAATTAAGGTTACTAAGTTTTTTGTTTTGTTTTGTTTTTGTAGTTGTTGTTGTTGTTGCTGTTGTTTTTGAGACAGAGCATCCCTCTGTTGCCCAGGCTGGAGTGCAGTGGTGCAATCTTGGCTCACTGCAACCTCCACCTCCTGTGTTCAAGCGATTGTCTTGCCTCAGTCTCCTGAGTAGCTGGGATTACAGACGCGCTCTACCACGCCTGGCTAATTTTTGTATTTTTAGTAGAGACAGGATTTCAACGTGTTGGCCAGGCTGGTCTCAAACTTCTGACCTCAGGTAATCCACCCACCTCGGTCTCCAAAAGTGCTGGGATTACAGGTGTGAGCCATCATGCCCAGCCCAGGTTACTAAGTGTTAAAACTGTAGTTAATATATGTAACTAATACTACTAGATATGAGAGAAACAATTCTGTATACAGAGTTTATAAGCAAAAGCAAGATATGCTTTGATGAGAAAAGTTATAAAGGCATAAAAATATGTGTTTGTTAAAAAAATTTTGTCTAGTTTGGAGTTACTTAAAGGTTTCAAATTAAAGCAGTGAAAAATAGATAAAACTAAATAAATATAGGAAGTTGGGGGAAAATATAAAACGTAAAATATTTATAAAAATCTTGTATGGTAGGCTGGGCGCGGTGGCTCACGCCTATAATCCCAGCACTTTGGGAGGCTGAGGTGGGCAGATCACAAGGTCAGGAGATCGAGACCATCCTGGCTAACGTGGTGAAACCCTGTCTCTACTAAAAATATAAAAAATTAGCCGGGCGTGGTGGCAGGTGCCTGTAGTCCCAGCTACTTAGGAGGCTGAGGCAGGAGAATGGCATGAACCTAGGAGGCGGAACTTGCAGTGAGCCAAGATCACGCCACTGCACTCCAGCCTGGGCGACAGAGTGAGACGCCATCTCAAAAAATAAAAAATAAAAAATAAAAAATAAAAATCTTGTATGGTTAAAAGACTATAGATTTGATAAATTTATTTGTATGGTTGTATTAAAATTAGCTTTAGTATTGATAATTCACTAATATAAAAGTAAAATTTTGTTTTCTCTTTTGAACAAAAATTTCATGTAGTATTAATAAGACACAGTAAAATATTTTTGTTCATCCTTTGAGTAAACTGCAAAAAGAATAAAGAGAGAGAAGAGAGAAGAAGATTCTGTCTCATACTGTCTTTCTCAGGTCTTTTGGTTGTTTGGAAAACTGAGTCTACTGTATCTAAGACTACAGGTTTTGGGTTTTTAAAAAAATCTTTTAATTATCACTTTGGCTAAATAAATGACTATTATTTCACAGGGACCCATGATGCTGTTTTGGTCAAATGTTTTAAACTTTTGACATATTTAATAGGCTTCTCAAAATCAAGTGTCAGCTTCAAAATTAAGTCTTTTTTGACCTCTAACTTTGGGATGCTACAGAAGTTGCCCAAAGCATCCAAAAGAGAGATACAAAGGATTATTTTACATATTAAATTACATGGGAAGCATTGTCAAATAAGAAATGATGTTTAAAAAAGAGATGTTTAATCTTCTTCAAGTTATATTTAAATGAATATGTTATTAATATCTGTTCCAAAATTATATGGGATTTCTAAAATTCTAATATGTCTGGGTATATGCTATCAGCCATAATTATGGTCATTATGTTAAGTTTTTGTGGGCCACAGATATAACCAAATTTTCTTGTCAATTGTGTCTTTAACTATGACCATTTAAAGTCATTTCCACAATTAACTGCTTAATTAAACTTCAGAAGCATGCAAAAATCCTAGGGTATTGAGTTTTTTGTTTTGTTTTGTTTTGTTTTTGAGACAGGGTCTTGCTCTGTTGCCTAGGCTAGAGTGCAGCAGCATGATCTTGGCTCACCGCAACCTCAGCCTCCCAAGTAGCTGGGACTATAGATGTGAGCCGCCACACCTGGGAAAAGTTTGTAATTTTTAGTAGAGACTGGATTTCACCATGTTGGCTAGGCTGGTCTCAAACTTCTGGCCTCAAGTGATCTGCCCGCCTTGGCCTCACAAAATGCTGGGATTACAGGCATGAGCCTTGGTGCCTGGCCAAGTATTGAGTCTTTAAGGAGGTTCATGAAAGGATGGAAAGGATTGTAAAAAGAACTCTTGAATACAGGTTTCTGATAACTTTAGATCATATCATTTGTACTGGGTAAGAATTCCCAGAACTCTTAATAAAGAGAGTAACTGGTTCATGAAGCTGCCAAACCAAGCAGGACAAAAATTAATTGAATACCAAGAAAATACTGTGCCAGATTTTCACACAAAGCCAGTTCACAAATTATTTAGATATACAGTTTGAATGAACTCCATGGTCCAAGTGAAATTACCTATGATAACCCACCAGTTATCAGTGCTATGTACCTAAATTGGAAAAATAACTGGTAATTAAGAGGACATAAATACAATGTTAAGTATGGACTCGTGGAGACTCTGGATGGCTTCCTTGTCCTTCCTGAGTCCTTAAAGCTTTCATTATTAAAAGCTCTGCATTTTGTGACTCATCATGGAAGAGAAAAAACGATCTAAATTAAAAATACAGATATTGGTGTGGTGACTGTTCCAAATTGCTAAAAAAGGCCAGGCACAGTGGCTCACACCTATAATCCCAACAATTTGGAAGGCCAAAGAGGGAGTATCATAGGCCCAGGAGTTCGAGGCCAGCCTGGGCAACATAGTGAGACCCTGTCTCTATAAAAAATAAACAATAAATACATTCCAAAAGTAGTTTATGACCAATATTTGGTTTGTCAAACCCACATTCCTGGGGAGACAATCAAGATGTTATAACAGCAGCTCATTATGCCAAAGTGTATTTTTACCACGTAGAGAGGGCTTTTCATGGTCCTCTGACTGAGAACAATCAACTTCTTCACAATATAGGACCTGAAGATGGGTTCAGGTTCTGAGAACATCAGAAAAAAGCTGCCCTTGCCATCCACACTGCAGCAAAACTTCAGGATCTTGAACCTTGGATTCATTATCTCACAACTCAGAAAGGCCCTTCTACACTCAGGAAAGTTTCTCCCCAGAAGAAGACAGCATCCTTGACTCGGACAGCTTTTTCCCAAGATCATGAATCAAGACTTCTCTACTATCATCAGACTCTTATCTGTCCATTTTTTCCTTTGCTTTGCCTCTATGAAGAGTAGAAGTGAAAAGGTAGTCTGTTGTGTGCACTCATGGGGTATACTTTTATTTGTGAAGGATTTTGCAGCCAGCCTTACACCTGCACAATCTTATGCCTTGATAGATGGAAGATGAAGGCCCAAAGTATACAGAAATTTTAATGGTACATTTGTTGCCTCATCATCAGTCAGAAACAGAACATTGATCCACTCTTCCTAACCTACACCATGGGTTAAAGAGGACATTGCCAGGAGGTCTTTGTTTTTCTAGATGGGCATCATTTTTTACGTCTCTTTTTTTCCATAATTTGGAGTATATGAAGCAATGATTAGAAATTTACCCTTCATGATAGGCTCTATAGCAGGTTCTAATGGAAAGGCTATTGTATTAGTACAATAGAATTGCTACAAAGAACTACCTGAAAAGGGGTAATTTATAAAGAAAAGAGGTTTAGTTGGCTCACGGTTCCACAGGCTGTACAGGAAACATGGCTGGGAGACCTTAGGAAACTTATGATCATGGCGGAAGGGGAAGAGGAAGGAGGCACATCTTACATGGCCAGAGCTGGAGGAAGAGAGAGAAGGGGGAGGTGCCATACACTTTTAAACAACCAGATCTCATGAGAACTCATTCATTATCATGAGAACAGCAAGGGTGAAATCTGCCCCCATGATCTAACCACCTCCTACCAGGTCCTTCCTCCATCATTGGGGATTAGAATTCAAACATGAGATTTGGACAGGGACACAAATCCAAACCATATCAGCTATAGTTACACATCAGACTTTGTTTTTTGTTTTTTTGAGACAGAGTCTCACTCTGTCACCCAGGCTGGAGTGCAATGGTGTGATCTCAGCTCACTGCAACCTCTACCTGCCAGGTTCAAACAATCCTTGTGCCTCAGCCTCCCGAGTAGCTGGGACTACAGGCATGTGCCACCATGTCTGGCTAATTTTGGCATGTTTAGTGCAGACAGGGTTTCACCACGTTGGCCAGGCTGATCTCAAACTCCTTGGCTTCAAGTGATCCACCTGTCTTGGCCACCCAAAGTGCTGGGATTACAGGTGTGAGCCACCACATGGCCAGACTTTAAATTTTCTTGTGTGTACCCCTGAACTTAAAATAAATGTTAAAAAAAATTCTCTTGTGAAAGTTATCCTAAATAATAGAATTGTTCTAGATTACTTACTGGCCAAGCAGCATAGTATCTGTGCCATTACTGGCACTTCTTGTTGCCCATGGAGAAATAAATCAGGTATTACAGAGATTCAGTTGCAGGGGATTAATGAACAGGCTGCTTGGTTAAAGTGAGTAGACTCTTTAGCTCATTCTTTGATCTATTTTATTTTAATTGGTTTGGTTCATGGGAACCTTGGCTAGGGAGCATACTCTAAACTCTTGGTATTATCCTCCTGACTATATTCTCTCAAAAGTTTTAAATGTTTGCATGCAGCCATCTCTAGAATGTCAAGTGCTCTCTTTTCAACTGGAATGACAAGAGCTGAAAGAACTGTGTGACTATGAGGGCACTGTAACCTACGAATGATATGCTGAGACCAGAAACCCAGAATGACTGGTCACAGAGTGGTGCTAAGGCCCTAAGTTTTGCTCACACTCTCACCTAAGTGAGAACATGACTAAAAGCAGGGAAATTTTAAACAAAATTATGGGAGGCCGTTGTTTTGGACTAAGCTCATCCACTGGGCCCCATCAGACCAGATCAAACCAAAATGGAGTCACTCATGCTAAATGTGACGTAATCAGACTAAGACTTTAAGGAAACATGATAGCTCCTAGAACAGACCAGATTTTGTTTTTCTCCGGTAAACAGGACATTCCAGCACAAGGAGGTACCCTCTATTCTAACTCTTACAAAAAATAGCCTGAAGTCCTTGTTCCCACCTTATAAAACCCACTGTTCCACTAATTCCCAGTAGGTTTCAAAACCAAGTAAGTACGGTTACGATAGTGATAGTGACATCAATGACTTAAGTTTTGGTCACCCTCTCCCAATTGACAGGATGACCAAAAAGGAAGAATTGTTAAATCAAGTTTAGCCTAAAATTACCTCCTTACATTTTTTAAGTTCAGCCTAAAGGTTTCTCTGGACATAGTGAACTATAATCTAAATGAAGGTGTAAGCAGACTGTAGTCTACTCTTGTGCCAATCACCAAGTTTTGGCCAATCAAAGGGGGCCAACTGTTCAAACCATGTTCAAATAAGGCAAATGCCAAGCTGTAACCAATCCAGCTATTTCTGTATGTCCCATCTGTTTTCTGTATGTAACTTTCCTTTTTCTGTCCAGAAATCTTCTTCCACCACGTGGTTGCAGTGGAGTCTCTCTGAGCCTACTCTGGCTCAGGGACTGCCTGATTCGTAAATCATTCTTTGCTCAATTACATTCTGTTAAATTCAATTTGGATAAGGATTTTCTTTTAACACTGTTCCAATGAAATGAAGTGAAATCTGAGATGATCCTAAGATACCAGCAAGCCTTTGGCTGTCCTACAAAGCTTAAGTCAGCTCATCTGTCTGTCATACTCTGGAGAAGGGAATCAGGCCCCAGGCTCCTGTGCACCCCCTCAACACCAGAGGCCTCCTGGTGTGATGGTGTGATCATTGTCTCCAAAGACAGCCACCATCAGTTCCTCCCTCTGTTACATGCATAACACCCAGCTATCCAGAAGTGGAGTCTATAACATCCCCCCTTGAATCTGAGCTAGCCTGTGGCTGCTTAACCAACAGCATTGGTGGAAGTGACTCCGCGCCACTTCTAACCTTTAAGAGCATTGACCTCAAGGAAGAGGCTGACACACAAAATATAATGTTTTAAAGAGTGTATTTGAGCCAAGATGAGAACAGCTGCCTGGAAGACTCAGACCCAAGACACCGTGGAGCTGAGCTCTGTTCGACCTTTGTTACAAGCAGGCTTTTAAAGGCAAAAAAGGGTGACAAGGAGTGGGCTGATACAAAGCTGCTTGTCAGGAATTCTCATTGGTTTACTGAAATAAGATTGATTGGTGTTTGGACATACATGGTTAAACTATAGAGTATGAGTAATGGTGTCCATTGTGCCACATTGTTAGATTAATTTAGAGCTACTTTTAGGCCAGGCATGGTGGCTCACGCCTGTACGCCCAACACTTTGGGAAGCCAAAGTGGGTGGAT
>NW_012100654.1:1589217-1602474 GCF_000951045.1 Mandrillus leucophaeus | reverse complement strand
AATGTGAGGGAGCCGTTGTGGAGCCCACACCATGTGGAGCAGAGACAAATTGTCCCCACTGAACCCAGTTGTAAAATTGTGAGCAAATCAGTAATTTTTTTTTTTTCTTTTTCTTTTTTTCTTTTTTTGAGATGGAGTCTCCCTCTGTTGCCCAGGCTGCAGTGCAATGGTGTAATCTCGGCTCACTGCAACCTTTGCCTCCTGGGTTCAAGCGATTCTTGTGTCTCAGCCTCCCAAGTAGCTGGGACTACAGGTGCCTGCCACCACGCCTGGATAATTTTTGTATCTTTAGTAGAGATGGGGTTTCACCATGTTGGTCAGGCTGGTCTCAAACTCTTGACCTCAGGTGATCCTCCTGCTGCCTCGGCCTCCCAAAGTGCCGGGATTACAGGTGTGAGCCACTGCACCTGGCCAATAATTATTGTTTTAAGGTACTAATTTTTGTAGTTGTGTGTGTGTGTGTGTGTGTGTATGTGTGTTTGTTTTTGCAGCAACAGGTAACTGAAACACTTGGTAAGCTCCGCAAGTCGCCCCATATGAGAAATAAAATTCCAAGCCCCACCAACTGAATGAACCATCTCTTGGCCAAGGGAACCCCAGAGAAACTTTGGAATTTGAGTTCCCTGCCCTGGCAGGATGGGAGGTTGAACACGCCTTGTTATACCCCCTTCCCCACTAACCGCGTATTGGCTTTCTTCCCTAAGGGCTAAACGGAAGCCAGCCCTTTCAAAAGATTCCATCAATTCTTTTCTGGTTTTTCTAGAGGAAAGAAAAAAAAAGGCTCAACCGCCCGACACTGCCCCTCCTTTTCTGCTTAATAAGGGACCCCCAACCTGGCCAGTCTACAGAGGACATGCACAGAGGGTTTTTGTGTCCTCTGCTTCACCTTTTCATATCAGAGCACCATAAACTCCACCTCAGGTCATGCTAAGTCTGCCATTTTTTGTACAAGGGATGCATGAGGGGGCATGAAGCTCAATTGAATATGCATACATTTCTCCTTTCATAAATATTCATGATTCCTCCTATAGCTTATTGAATATGTAGATTTAGCCACCTTGGTCAGCATAAATCCCTGTCTTATTGTTCCCACCCTCAAAGTGTGTTTCCAGCTTCTGGTTGGAGGCTACATTTCCCAGCCTCTCAACATGTCCACCCTGCAGGCTGCAACACTTTATGAGAAATGAAATTCTCCTTTCCAAATTTATGAACCTCCATTCTTCAGTTGACACATGGAAGCCTTTCCCACTAGGTTTTAGGCACAGTAGATAGCACCTCCCTTCCTTCCCACTAGGGGGAATGGGGGATTCAGTATGGCCACAGATCTCTCCAAGGAAATCTCTTTGCAAGGCATTCTCCCTCTTCACAAACTACTGCCTTTTTATATCCCTGATCTGCCTGAAAACTACAAAAGATGTAGAACTGGTTCTTTAAATTTTCTTTTTAAAATTTAAGGTGTATTGGCTGGGCATGGTGGCTCATGCCTGTAATCCCAGCACTTTGGGACGTCAAGGCGGGAGGATCACTTGAGCCCAGGAGTTTTAGACCAGACTGGGCAACATAGCGAGATCTCATCTCTGTTTATTTTTTTTAAAAAAGTAGGATGTATGGGAACTCTGTTTCACAATCACTTAAATGTCATATCTTTCACATTAGTCCTCAGTTAAATCTGAAGCCCCAAGAACCTTATGTTCAGATCCCATGACACTGAGTCCAGGATTGGCTAGACATCAGGCAGAAGACGTATTGCACGGAGCAATAATTTTTCAAATTTTTTTCAATACTGAAAAATCCTGGCAGAATTTTATTTGAAGGCTTAAACTAGCTAGAGGCTATGCCCTAGTTGAAGAGACCTGGGGCCTCTTTCCTGCCTTCCATAGTGAGCCCTACAATGATGTAAATGCCTTTGGTTCTGCAGAACGCGATTTGAACACCACCAGTGTAAGGCAAAGAACCTGGCTTTGGAGCAGGTGGACCACTCTGACCTCAGTGTCTTCATCTGTAAAATGTGGAGGATGATAATAAATAATTATACCTACTTCACAGATAGTTAGGAGAGTTCAATGAAATGAAGAGCATGAGTGAATCTGTGCTGAGCTGTATTCCACAAATGTTTGCTCTCTCTCCTTTCATTTTGACTCATGTTTCGAGTCAACAGCAACACTGACTTTCCTGCCTGGCCTCAGTGGACAGCCTGCACTGTATCCCCAGGCCTCTGCAGAATGGCAATAGGTCAGACAACTTCAAGCTCCTCTTCTGGAGAGGCCTCAGACCATCCCACGGCCTACCATAGGAATCTGAAACGAGATTCCCAGTAAAAAAAGGGTTGCCAACCCCTCACACCTCCTTGCCCACAGGCTGAAAGGCTAAGGTGGATCAAGATCACAAAAATGCTGGGATGAACCCAGGCCCTTTTGGCAGTCCCACACTACAACCCAGGGAGTTCCTCCTGAGAAAGTTATAATACGGGGTGGTCCTAGGAGAAGAGAAAATGTCAGGCAGCAATTTCACATGACTAACCAAAAGGAAACTGTTGAAATAGCTGCAGAAGCTAGAAACTGATAAAACACTGAAAACCAGCTGGCTAAGACTGACTGGACCCAACATGGCACTGGATTTGACCTAGATTTCTCCTAGAACCTCATCTGCTCATTAACATACAAATCAGACACCCACTAGTGCCATGACTGTTCCCGGAACACCCGTATTTAGTATAAAAATGGGTAGCACCATAGTTCCAAGAAATCTCCACCTTTTTCCAGGAATTTTCATGAATATTCCACCCTTTGTTAAAGAAACCCATAAAGGTAGAAACCCCAAACCTCCTAGTGTGACCCTTTTGAGTCTGCCCACACTCCCCTTTCTTGTGTGCCTTCACTTTGCAATATATCTCTGTATTTTCACTATTTTCTGACTCATCCTTGAATTTCTTCTCGTGATGGTATCAACAACCCAGATACTAGCTGGCGGTGAGATCCCACCAGTGTTTGGGAACCTCTCCCAGCCCTCTGGTTATTGCTCCCTTGCATTCACTGTGGAATGATGCTAAATGCTGTACATTCACTATTTTATTTAACCCCAAAACAACTCCCAGGGGGTTGATACTGTCACAGATCAGTGACTACTGGGGCTGGGGGTACGGGCAGTAAGAAGAATTTACCAAGTCAGTTGTAGGTAAAGAAAGGCAGATTTATTAGAGAAAGTATGAAAATAAGTTGCAAGAAAGCAATGAGCAAGTTAGCAAGTGAGGAGCTGACTACAAGGAGATAAAGGCTTGCTGGAGACTTATAGGATGGTGCTTGTGCTGTGTGCTGAACAGGGCTGTGCAGTGCTGATAACACCAATGTTGCAGTGAGCTAACCTGCAGGTGTCTGGTGACAGTTGGGTGCAGCAAGATTGTGAGTTATCTGCACAGGAGGACTATGTGTCCTGGACCATGAAGAAAGGCAGACTCATAGCTTACCTGCTTTTTCTTTTTGCTCTCCCCTGATCCCACCAGCCTGACTCCTTTCCCCTAATTAGGGCTCTACAGATACCCTTTTTTACAAGCTACCCCTTTTTACAAGTTAGAAAACTGAGGTTCAGAGAGGTTAACTCAGCAATTTCCAAGGTTGGCTGACCATCAGAATAACTGGGGAGCTCTTCAAATGCACATTCCGGCCGGGCGCGGTGGCTCACGCCTGTAATCCCAGCACTTTGGGAGGCCTAGGCGGGCGGATCACGAGGTCAGGAGATCGAGACCATCCTGGCTAACACGGTGAAATCCCATCTCTACTAAAAATACAAAAAATTAGCCGGGCGTGGTGGCGGGCGCCTGTAGTCCCAGCTACTTGGGAGGCTGAGGCAGGAGAATTGGCGTGAACCTGGGAGGCGGAGCTTGCAGTGAGCTCAGATCTTGCCACTGCACTCCAGCCTGGGTGACTGAGCGAGACTCGGTCTCGGGGGAAAAAAAAAAGCACATTCCTAGGCCCCACCCGCAGACCAACAGAACCAGACCTTAGTTCTGTAGGCTCCAAGGTCACACACCTCTCCAGTGGGAAGACAGGGCTGGGACTGGGATGAGACAGGTGAGGCCCTCGCTGTCGGGTGCCCGTCTGTCTGTGTGACCCAGAGAACATGGGCCTCCTTCCAGTCTGCACCCTTGGTCTCACCCAAGACCCGCCCAAAGCGAAGCCAGTATTGGGATTACAGATCTGTCTGCAGAAAGTCCACACCCTTAGCCACAAAACTATTATTATTAATACTACAGCCCCAGGATGCCTTAGGGCAGAGATTCTCAAACTGCAGCCTGCATCCAAATCACCTGGAGTGCTTGTTAAAACACAGGGCGGTGGGCCCCACCCCGTTTCTGAGTCAGCAGGTCTGGTTGTGGCTGAGCATTTACCTTTCTAACAAGATCCCAGGTGGAGCAGATTCTGCAGGCCCGGTACCACACTTGAAGTGCCACACTTGGAGATTCACCGCCTGAAGGTGGAAGGAGCTGGCACCTCAAGCAACAGCTCCCTTCTCTAGATTTCTTCCGTTAGAGTCTAGGATGAAATGCTCTGAGCAGCTGGATTGCCTGACCCTGCAACCCCGAGACACTCCAAGTCGTAGTAAATTCCCTCATTGCTCACCTGCACCCAAGCATCTTGATGCAGGTATTCTACGCTGCTCCCCGTTCCAATAAGGAAGGAGTATACTCCTTCCTTATTGGGTCTAAGATTTTCCAGCAGGGAGGGGTCAGGCCTTAGCAAGGTCATCACTGATAGGGTCTCTGGCTTCTGATCCCTCTGTTGGCCGCACCATCTGCATGGGGGCTTCTGGGATGGTGTTGTTGAGTTCATGTTGGTCTTTGTGCTTTTTGTAGCCCCACATTTACACAGCTGTCTGGGAAAAGGAGAACCTGGTCTAAAAGTTGCTAGGGGTGCTCCCTCCGTGAGTGATCATCCTGAGAGCAGTTGCAGACATTTGCGTTAATTAGTTAATTTAATTTTATGTGCACCTAGTTAGTGCTCTAAAAGAGAATCTACAAACTAATGGCAGCTCACATGCAAATGAGTGAAATTCACAGCCCCCACACTTCATGGTTTTGGTTTTCGTTTTTAAACAGCCCTACAGCCCATGGGCCAGCACTGGGTATTTCCTTGTAATCCTCAAAGAAGTATTTCTGATTCATTGAGCACCTAATTGCACAGCTCATAAGGGAAGTTCCTTCTAAAATGAAAACCCAGCATCCCGCGGGCATCGGCTCTCACTCATTTCCGCCCGTTACCAATTGCAGACTCACTCAGCTGCCAGAACCACTCTCCTCAGCACCCTGATTTACCCACCTGTCTGACCCCTGACCCCTGACCCCTGCCTCTTCTCCCAGTGTTCCTATTTAAATCTGGGCCCACTATGGTGGGGGAAAGTGCTCTAAAGTGGGTGTCAGGACATGTGGTTTCACCTGCTAACCAGATGCATGCATTTGGCAAAGTTACCTTTCTTCTCTCAGGCTTCAGTTTTCTCATCTAAATACCTATGAGGGTAACAGGAGGGTGGTTTCTCCTCAGCAAATGGGAGGCCCTCTGGGAAGAGGAATCAGGACAGGAAATGAGACAGCCCTTGGGACAGGAGAGGAAGGACCTGCTCTGGGGCTTTGGGAATTGAAATTGGAAGTGCTGGGAGGGCAGGAAGCAGCTCTGGACTGGGGTGAGCTGGTCCTGGTTAGTTAGAAGGGAGACTTGCGGCATCACTGAGTTGCCATTTTAGTTTTTGCTGGCAACTGTGGTGAGGGACAGCCTCTCACTTCAAGGCGATGCCAACAGTTCTTGGAGCTCCTTCTCCTGAATCATGGGGAGAGTTCTTGGAGTTCCTTCTCCTGAATCATGGGGAGAACTGGCCCAAGCTGGCCGGAGCCTGGCTTGTGACCCACAGTGTGTGCCTGAGTTCAAAGAGCTCAGTCTCCAAAACTCTGTGACCACGGAGCCCAGGCTAGATCTAGGCTAAATATAACCGTGCAGAGGAGTCCTTGTACCCATTTTGAGCCCCAAGAAACCACTGTGGCATGAGAGGCAGGCCTCAGTAGCCTGGAAGCTTCCTGCAGAGACAAGGTCCCTGCCCTCAAGACAGTTCCCAAGTGGCCATGGTTCACTATTGGCCAACCGCTTGTTGGCCGCAGCCATGACAAAGAGTGGCCTTTTAGGCCTCTTTGTTTCTTCTCAGGGAGGTGAAGTAACCATGACTAGGAAGCACCCGGGGTCCCTAGATTGGCTATGGGAGGAGTTCCAGGGAGGATTTTTTTTTTAATAGAGACCACTCCTTGTAAAAAGGACATTTTAAATAATTAGTGTGTTGGGAACACGGAGTCACTTCTCTAGACCTTAAAAAAGAATTTGTTGTTTTCATTCACGTGGGTAAAGCAAGACATTTGGTTATTTAAGAGAACTAGCCTATGATCTTATGGAACCACCAGCAAGCAACAACATTCCATGATTCTGTGAGATGTCCCAGATCCCTTACTCAACTGAACAATAGCCAACGCTATTTACCCAGCACATACCTACCAGGCACACTTGACATGCATTATTGTCATTACTGTATCTAATATAACATTTCTTTCTTTTTTCTTTTTCTTTTCTTTTTAAGACAGGATCTTGCTCTGTCACCCAGGCTGGAGTGCAGTGACACAATTCTAGCACACTGCAACCTCCACTTCCCGGGTTCAAGTGATTCTCCCGCCTCAGCCTCCAGAGTAGCTGGGACTACTGGCATGCGCCACCACACCCAGCTAATTTTTTGTATTTTTAGTAGAGATGGGGTTTCACCATATTGGCCAGGCTGGTCTCAAACTCCTGACCTCAAGTGATCCGCCTGCCTCGGCTTCCCAAAGTGCTGGGATTACAAGTGTGAGTCACCGCACCTGGCCAATTGTATCTAATATAATATATCTGCAAAGCAGGTGCTATCAACACTTTGCCCTGAAGAATCTGAGGCTCAGCAAAGGTAAGTAACTGACAAGTCATGTAACTTGTAAGAGGTGGAGCCAGGAGTCCAACCAGGCCTGACTGTGACTTCAGAGTCCCCTGATTCGCAGCCTAGAGCCTCACTCCTGTCTACTCTTCCAGGACCAGCCCCATCTGGAGGTCCCTAACTCTGGTGCCAGTCAGGAGCTCACCTTTGTGCATAGTGCAGAGGGACCCTCCCTTCAGTGTGAGGACAGGGCACTGGCAGGCAGTCGACTCGTGCCTGGGACACTGCTGGGGGAGGGCTGGAGTGAAACACTGGTCCATCCAGGCAGAACCAAAACAAGGTAGGATGTTTTAAAAGTCCTTTTACATTGCTGGGCATGGTGGCTCACATCTGTAATCCCAGCGCTTTGGGAGGCCGAAGGAAGAGGCCAGCTTGAATTCAAGACCAGCCTGGGCAATATAGTGAAATCCCACCTCTACAAAAACATAAACAAAACTAGCCAGGTGTGGTGGTGCCTGCCTGTAGTCCCAGCTACTCGGGAAGCTGAGGTGGAAGGATGACTTGAGCCCAGGAGGTGGAGGCTGCAGTGAGCTATGATCCTGCCACCACACCCTAGCCTGGGTGACAGAGTGAGACCCTGTCTCAAAAAAAGAGAGGAAAAAAAAAGGCCTTTTCATATTCCAATTCTACTGAAATACAATACCTACAACATGGTGAAACAATTTGAAGTATGTTCAAATGGTTTAAAAAAGATGCTGCCCAGCAAGAGGGGAAAATGGATAAGCGAAGCACCAGTGTTTGTACAGGAACGCTAAAAAAAGGAAAGGGGAAGAGTTTAAAAAATAAAACCTTTTTTTTTTTTTTTTCCTAAAGTGGGGCAGAAAAATCTCAAAATGTGATTGGGAGATTGAAGAAAAGTAAGAGGCCCGTCCTTCCTTCCAAGCTGGAGAGATTGAAGGGTGCCTGGGTAGACGGTGAGTCTGAGATTCTCTCCAGAACCAGGAATGCCTGCCTATGCCCCCTAGAAGGGTGTATTCGAATCTCCTGGGGGTCAATCACTGTCCACCAACATCCCACTCTCTAAATTCCTTGCCTCAAATTCTGGTACGCTTTCCCAGTTGAAGGTCCTCCTATAGCTTTGATTACTGCTAGGAGTGTGCTAGTGCAGAGGGCAGAGGCAGCAAAAAATGGGCAGAAAATCAGGGAGAATTGCCCAAGTGTGAGTGACTTAGAAAAAGAGATTTTCCCCTGAGGAATTACATTGATGAAATCTAGGCTTGAAAGGTCCAAGTTCAAAGGTCTGCTTACTTTATTGTCGTTTTACCCAGAGGAATGTGCCTGTTAGGTTAATATTTATTTTATTGAATAATCTAGTTTTAGTTACTGTCAGTGAAAGTCAGTGCTACTTTTTGTAGGAAAAAAAAGGCAGTTTATTGGCTAATTTCAGATCTCAGACAGGTTGTTCCTGGGCCCGTTGGCTCTACCGCCACCTGGTGGTAGATTCCTGTAGAGCAGGGTTGGCCATTTGGGTTCCGAGCCAGAACCCAAGTCTGAGAGGTTGGAATCCTGATCTGCTCACCCAGGAGCAGGGTGACCAGTTGGACAGACTTCCTCTCTCCCTGAATTTCAATTCCCATATCTTAAAATAGAGACCATAATGTCTACTTTTGGGGTTTGTCGTAACAATCAAATGAGTTAACATATATATAGTGCCTAATGCACGGTAAATGTTTAATAAACTATTAACTATTAACCTCATTGAAAAAGAACTTGATATCCCCATAGGCTTGTTTCCAGTGCTTTGCCATGGAGTTCTGTTCTCACCATTTCCATAACTGACTGGAGCAAAGCTACAGAAGACACGGCCCCTGCATCATGGCTGACACTCTTGCTGATCAGAGGCTGGGAGAGACTGACAGTTTGGAGGGACGGGCCCAATCTAACGGATGAAATTTTAAGAGGAATAATGCAAGTTCCAAATGACACATAATGTCTGCCAAGTGCACATATATTGGGTGAGGGACCAAAAAAAAAAAAAAAAAGACCACGTCAAAAACACTGAGGGATTTTGGGAACAGATAGCTCAACAGGAGCCAATTGGGTGACACAGGCACCAAAAATTCTAATTTCATCAACAGCCATGAAGGAACAACATATATGAAAAGTCTTGCCGGGTGCGGTGGCTCAAGCCTGTAATCCCAGCACTTTGGGAGGCTGAGGCGGGCAGATCACGAGGTCAGGAGATCGAGACCATCCTGGCTAACACGGTGAAATCCCGTCTCTACTAAAAAATACAAAAAACTAGCCGGGCGAGGTGGCGGGCACCTGTAGTCCCAGCTACTCGGGAGGCTGAGGCAGGAGAATGGCGTGAACCTGGGAAGCGGAGCTTGCAGTGAGCTGAGATCTGGCCACTGCACTCCAGCCTGGGCGACAGAGCGAGACTCTGTCTCAAAAAAAAAGAAAAGTCTTTAAAATGTTCATACACCCTAACCTTGTAATTCCACTACAAGGAATCTACCCAGAGGAGGAAATCATCAGAAACAATTGCATACAAAAATGCTCACTTCAGTGTGGTTTATAAAAATAAAAAATTAGAAAAAATAAATGTCCAATAATAGACAAAAAGTTAAATTGTGGTTTATCCAAACAGTCCTTTAAATTTTTCAAAGGAAAATGTACATGAAATAAGTTCAGGGGGGTGGTGAGAATTGGGCTCTCATTAGAAATAGAGGAAACATTGATAAAAGGCACAATTAGATAAGATATAACAAAAGCCTATATGCATCTAATAAGATAGCTTCAAAATTTATAATGCAAAAATTGACAACACTAAAAGGAGAAATGGACAGGTCCAACTTTAGGAGACTTTAATACACCTCTCCCAGTAATTTATAGATCAAGTCAACAACAACAACAACAAAAAAAGTCAGGAGACTGATTTGAGTAATAACTCCGTTTACTGCACTACCTCAGTCTCAGTGAATTGATTTTGTCTGTGCACTTATCAGGCAATTGCAATAATTTGTTAGAATGACTCACAAACCCAGGGAATACTTACTTATTATTCCTGATTTATTACAAAGGAAAATTTAAAGGATACCAATAAACAGCCAGATGGAAGAGATGTGAGAAATAAAAATAAAATCCTAAGTACCTCCAACAACAACGATGACAAAAAATCAGTAAGAAAAAAAGAGGGTGGGCATGGTGGCTCATGCCTGTAATCCCAGCACTTTGGGAGGCTGAGATGGGTGGATCACCTGAGGTCAAGAGTTCGAGACCAGCCTGGCCAACATGGAGAAACCCCATCTCTACTAAAAATACAAAAATTAGCTGGAGGTGATAGCGGGCACCTGTAATCCCAGCTACTCAGGAGGATGAGGCAAGAGAATCGCTTGAACCCTGGAGGCGGAGGTTGCAGTTAGCTGAGATTGCGCTACTGTACTCCAGCCTGGGCGACAGAGTGAGACTCAGTCTCAAAAAATAAAATTTAGAAAAGATTTGAACAACAGAATTTAGAAGTTTAATATGAGGGCCCTGCATAGTACACTGCACCCTACAGCTGGAGAATACATGTTCTTTTCAAACACATCTGGGATGTCTGGGCATGGTGGCTCAGACCTGTAATCCCAGCACTTTGTGAGGCTGAGGCGGGCAGATTGAGCCCAGGAGTTCCATACCAGCCTGAGCAACATAGGGAGACCTCCATCTCTACAAAAAATTAAAATATGAACCAGGTGTGGTGGTGTGAGCCTGTAGTCCTAGCTACGAAGGAGGCTGGGCTAAGGTGGGAGGATCACTTGAGCCTGGGAGGTCGAGGCTACAGAGAGCCAAGATCACACCAGTGCACTCCAGACTGGGCGACTGAGCAAGACCCTGTCTCTAAAACAACAAAAACACATATAGGAGATTTACAAAACTTAACTACACACACACACACACACACACACAAAAACACACATACACACATAAACGCAAACCAACTATTTCAGTATATGGGGCTAAATTCTAAGGGGAAGTACAGGGAGTTCTGGGAGTCCGAGGCTCTTTGATCAGAGGCTCAGGGAAGATCTCCCAGAGAGGGTTATGACTGGGCTGAGTTTGTGAAGAAAAGTTATCCGGGTAAAGGAGGTGGGGCTGGAGGCTGAGCGATCTCAGGCAGGGCGGACAGCAGCCTGAGGACCCCTAGGCAAACAGAAGTGAGTTTAGGGAACTGCAGATCCCTTCCCAGAATTCACCTCTTGCTTCCAGGCGGGGGCCCTGACATGCATCTGCAGGGGCCCCACTAAAAGCTATCGGTCAGTTTCCATCTCTAACAGGAGATGGAGGTCTTCAGTGACCACCCCGCCGGGGCATGTCCCCCAGGAAGGAATATGAGCTGGGCCCGAAAAGGAGCTGCTCAGAGCTCCAGTGTCAGGCAGGCTTGGGGAGCTCCCTGCAGGTGGGCAGGACGCAGGACTCCTGAGGCCCCACCACCTCCTAAGGAAGCCCCTTCCCCATCCTCCGCTATTCCTAAAAAGCCTGGAGGGCCTCCCTGCGGACTGGCTCAAGCAACAGGGATTCCCAGCCCTGGCCCCGCCCACGCTTACATAGTTTCTCTGGGGCTCAGGCCATCTGTTAACACAGCTATCACTGGCTTCCTGCTCACCATGGCAAGGTGTCACACACATGAGCTCAGGTCTAGGAAAGAACTCTAGAGGGGTTTGCAACACTACCTGTCCAAAGTCCCTGAGTAAGTGAAATGCAGTGTTTAGCCCAAACCATCATTTTAGCTAAGTGCCTTCCTGTGTCCTCCCCAAGAACCACTCTCAGTGTATCCTCTCACCTGGTATGGGGTCTCATTTTACCCTCTTTTCGAACCTCCTTCCTGACTACTGAGCAGACAGGGAGATGTGAGAGCCAGGGAGACTTGGGCAAGCCACACAGGCCCATTAGCTCAGCAGCTGTGGAGAGAGAAGCCGTAAAGGAGTCCTGTCTGGAAATCAGAAACCTGAACGGACTGGCTGTGTGGCCAGGAGCAAGTCACTTCCCCTCTCTGGTCCTCAGTTTCTTCCTTTTAAAATAACGGGAAATCATCTCTAAGCTTATTTCTAGCTGAAGATTCTGGGATCTTATTTAAAGAATTGGGTCTATTTCAAAAGTCAACTTAGTTTATTTTGAGGTGGGGGACAGGGTCTCCCTATGTTGCCCTGGTTGGTCTCAAACTCCTGGGCTCGAGGGGTCCTCTGCCTCAGCCAGCTTCGGGGAATTCTTAATTGGAGGATATTGTCCCTTTTGTTGCTTTTCTGGGGCTGTTGCAAGGTGGAAAGAAACAGAGGTGGGCATCCCTGTGCCGCTGCTGAGCCATGACTAGGAATTCGACTTCGCAAAGGAGCTGTGTGCAGTGGCTCACAGCTGTAGTCCCAGCACTTTGGGAGGCTGAGGCAGGAGGATAGCTTGAGCCCAGGAGTTCAAGACCAGCCTGGGCAATGTGGCAAGACCCTGTATCTACTAAAAATAAAAAAAATTATCTGGGTTTGGTGGCACGTGCCTGTAGTCCCAGCTCCTAGGGAGGCTGAGGTGGGAGGATTGCCTGAGCCCGGGAGGCAGAGGCTGCGGTGAGCCAAAATTGCACTGCTGTACTCCAGCCTGGTGACAGAGGGAGACCCTGTCTCAAAAAACAACCAACCAACCAACCCGAAACACCCAAATGATGATGCAGTGAGTATCTCAGTGCTCGAATGACAGCATATCTGTAGGTTACAGTTGATGGGAATTCTTTAAAATAAAGTTTCATATTTTATTTTAGGGTAAGTAATCTCCCGAATAGCTGAGACTACAGGAGTGTACCACCCAGCCTGGCTAATTGTTTAAAATTTTTTAGAGAGATAGTGTCTTACTATGTTGCCCAGACTGGTCAAAAACTCCTGGGCTCAAGCAATCCTCCTGCCTTAGCCTCCCAAAGTGCTGGAATTATAGGCACAAGCCACCATACCTGGCCATCATCTGCGATAGCCCCAAACTGGAAATCACTGTCATTTCCATTACTACAAGGCAAATGAAATGAATTATGGTCTGCCAAAAAGAGACTGGGGTATCTGTACTGACATGGGCTGATCTTCAAGATATGTGAAGTGTGTACTGTATTCCCCCATTTGTGTGTGCTGTTGGGGAAGGTGTACATGTATGTATACGATAGGTAATTTCTGGAAGGATGCACAGGAAACTGATAACAGTGGTTTCCTCTGGGGAGAAAACAGGAGGCTGAGGGGCAGGGAATGAGCAGAAAGACACAACTTTTCACTTCCAGGCCTTTAGCACCATTTGAATTTTTGTTTTTCCATC
>NW_012100654.1:1587198-1588652 GCF_000951045.1 Mandrillus leucophaeus | reverse complement strand
CTTCTTTCTTAAATGTTTGATAGAACTCATGAATAAAGCAATCTGGACCCAAAGTTTTCTTTGGAGATTTTTTTTTTCTTTTTTTGAGATGGGGTCTCACGTTGTTGCCCAGGCTGAACTCAAACTCCTGGGCTCAAGTGATCCTCCTGTCTTAGCCTCTCAAGTAGCTGGGCCTGTAGAAAGATTTTTTTTTCTTTTAATAACACATTTCTTTGATATAGGGCTACTCAGGTTTTCTGTTTCATCTTGTGTACATTTTAGTAAGTTCTATTTCTCAAGGAATGTGTTGATTTCATCTATTGGTTTAAAGTTGTTCATAATATTTCCTTATTGTCCTTTTTTGTTTTGTTTTTGTTTTTTTGAGACCGAGTTTTGCTCTTGTTGCCCAGGCTGGAATGCAATGGCACGATCTCAGCTCACCACAACCTCCGCCTCCCAGGTGCAAGTGATTCTCCTGCCTCAGCCTCCCGAGTAGCTAGGATTATAGGCATGCGCCACCACATACAGCTAATTTTTGTATTTTCAATAGAGATGGGGTTTCTCCATGTTGGTCAGGCTGGTCTTGAACTCCCAATCTCAGGTGATCCGCCTGCCTAAGCCTCCCAAAGTGCTGGGATTACAGGCATGAACCACAGCACCTGGCCCTTATTATCCTTTTAATGTCTGTAAGACCTATGATAATATCTCCTATTTTGTTACTGATAGGGATGATTTGTGTTTTATCTTTTTTTCTTACAGTTTTGCTAGGGGTTTATTAATCTCCTCGAAGAATCAACTGTGGCTTTGTTAAATGTTTTTGTTCACCTGTTTTCAATGTCTAATTTTGCTTCTATCTTTGGTATTTCCTTTCTTCTTACTTGTTTTTCCTCTAGCTACTTTCTTTCAAATATATAGATATTTAAAGCTATTAATATATCATTTAGGAAGCAATTACAACCTACTAATTTAGCCTTTTATTATTTTATTTCTCTGGGTTACTCAATCTTGAAATATATTTCTAATTCTCTTTTTAGAGAAAACCTTATTTATTTATTTATTTATTTAAGGCTACATTGGCAAGAATTTAGAGAAAACTTTCTAGGAGAATCAGAAAATACTACCCATGGTGGGTGGAAGGGAGTATACATAAAAATCTAGAGAATGATTGTAAGGATAGAAAAATCCTAATATTCCTGTTCTTTTTCATTCTATTCTAAGCTGTATTTATTCTAAAGATACTTGAATTTTAGGAACCCTCAGTTCCTTTTTGAATGCTATGTTGTAATTACCAGTGACTCATTCATCTATACTCAAGTTTTTGGATATAAGTGAAGGTTAACTATTACTCCAGTTAATTTAATGCTTTATACCATACCAACCACATCACTAATACACTGTCAAGATGCAATCTTCCTTTGTTACTAATTACATTAACTTGATAAGTCACTTTTATTTAGGTATTGCTTATATTACCT
>NW_012100654.1:1579029-1587148 GCF_000951045.1 Mandrillus leucophaeus | reverse complement strand
TGTTTTATCTTTTTTTCTTACAGTTTTGCTAGGGGTTTATTAATCTCCTCGAAGAATCAACTGTGGCTTTGTTAAATGTTTTTGTTCACCTGTTTTCAATGTCTAATTTTGCTTCTATCTTTGGTATTTCCTTTCTTCTTACTTGTTTTTCCTCTAGCTACTTTCTTTCAAATATATAGATATTTAAAGCTATTAATATATCATTTAGGAAGCAATTACAACCTACTAATTTAGCCTTTTATTATTTTATTTCTCTGGGTTACTCAATCTTGAAATATATTTCTAATTCTCTTTTTAGAGAAAACCTTATTTATTTATTTATTTATTTAAGGCTACATTGGCAAGAATTTAGAGAAAACTTTCTAGGAGAATCAGAAAATACTACCCATGGTGGGTGGAAGGGAGTATACATAAAAATCTAGAGAATGATTGTAAGGATAGAAAAATCCTAATATTCCTGTTCTTTTTCATTCTATTCTAAGCTGTATTTATTCTAAAGATACTTGAATTTTAGGAACCCTCAGTTCCTTTTTGAATGCTATGTTGTAATTACCAGTGACTCATTCATCTATACTCAAGTTTTTGGATATAAGTGAAGGTTAACTATTACTCCAGTTAATTTAATGCTTTATACCATACCAACCACATCACTAATACACTGTCAAGATGCAATCTTCCTTTGTTACTAATTACATTAACTTGATAAGTCACTTTTATTTAGGTATTGCTTATATTACCTTTTAATATTTCTCTTTGATGAACTATTTTCCCATCTTTTTAAAAATTCATTTTAATTTCTGATTTTTAAATACTGAAAAGGGTTATAACAAAGGTTATTTTCTTTATACTTAGTCTGGATAGTACAAAAAAAATTCCATCATAAAGTTCTTTTTTTTTTTAAAAGAATGATTGTGCTATAAAATGGAGCAATTTTCTTTTTCCTTTTTCTCACTCTGTTGCCCAGGCTGGAATGTAGTGGCACAATCTTGGCTCACTGCAACCTCTGCCTCCCGGGTTCAAGCGATTCCCCTGCCTCAGCCTCCCGAGTAACTGGGATTACAGGCGCCCGCCACCACGCCCAGCTAATTTTTATATTTTTAGGAGAGTATTTGTATTTGTAATTCATGTGTTTTCACCATGTTGGCCAGGCTGCTCTCGAACTTCTGACCTCAGTTGATCCACCCGCCTTAGCCTCCCAAAGTGCTGGGATTACAGGTGTGAGCCACCATGCCCAGCAAAACAATTTTCAAAAGGAATCCCATCAAGATATTCCTAAATATACACATAACCAAATGTATGTTTGTATATTTTAGAGAAAATAACAATTTTTGTTCTTATTTTAATTGTAGCAACAGAGTCTAGCTATGTTGCCCAGGCTGTTCTTGAACTCCTTAAGTTGGCCTTAAGTTGCCTCAGCCTCCCAAAGTGCTGGGGCTACAGGCATGAGCCACTGCACCCAGTCTAGCGTTTTCTTAAATCTTTTTATTTTTTTTTTGAGACAGGATCTCACTATGTCGCCTGGGCTAGTTTGAGATAGGATCTCGCTATGTTGCCTGGGCTGGAGTGCAGTGGTGTGATTATGACTCACTGTACCCTCAAGCTCCCAGGTTCAAGTGATCCCCCCACCTAAGCCTTCTGAGTAGCTGGATAGGGATTATTACATAGGTGTGCACCATCACACTCGGCTAATTTTTGTATTTTTTGTAGAGATGGGTTTTTGCCATGTTGCCCAGGCTGGTCGTGAACTGGTCTCAAGCAGTCGAACCACCTCAGCCTTTCAAAGTGCTGGGATTACAGGCATGAGCTACGGAACTTAAATCACTTTTGAAACATAGTTAATAATGGCCTTCTCAAATTAACTCTGCTAGTAGAAAAAAGTTTAACATTTTACATTGAGTCCAAAGCTAGTTTGGGAAAAGGCTTTTGATCTTTAAATGCCAAGGGGAAAGGTATTTTATCTGTCAAGAGATGATACAATTCAGTGGAATAAAATGTGTATCCACGCAGATGACTTGCTTCTACCAATTTTATCTTTTAGAAAACCCTGCCATGGCCGGGTACAGTGGCTCCTGCCTGTAATCTCAGCACTTTGGGAGCCAAGGGGGTAGGATCGCTTGAGCCCAGGAGTTTGAGACCAGCCTGAGCAACACGGTGAGACTTCATCTTTACAAGACTAAAATAAAAAAATTAGCCAGGCATGGTGGTGTACATATGTAGTCCCAACTACTTGGGAGGCTAAGGTGGGAGGATCACTTGAGCCCCCAGAGGTTGAGGCTGGAGTGAGCCATAATTGTGCCACCATACTCCAGCCTGGGAGACAGAGTGAGACCCTGTCTCAAAACAAAAACAGGCCAGGTAAGGGTGGCTCACGCCTGTAATCTCAGCACTTTTGAGAGGCTGAAGCGGGAGGATTCCTTGAGCTCAGGAGTTCAGACCAGCCTGGACAACATAGTGAGACCCTGTCTCTATTTCTTTTTTTAAGTAAAACAAACAAATAAAAACAAAAAAACAAACTCATGATCCTTTTGTGTTCATAAGCATGATGATTAGGTGTTCACACCCACATGTGAGATGTGCCTCCCTCAAACCTTGTTACAACTTCAACGATTACCCATCTGACATTAAAAAAAAAAAAAAAAAGTAGAATTTTAAAAATCATGTCTCATTTCAGCATCTTATATTTTTAAAAACCAGTATTTTGGTAGATGACAAATTTATACCATTAATGACTATTTTTTTTCTTTCCTCAACTTTTGTTTTAGGTTCAGGGGATACCTGTGTAGGTTTGCTACATGGGTAAATTATGTGTTGCTGGGGATTCGTGTACAAATGATTTTATCACTCAGGGAGCGAGCATAGTACCCCACAGCTAGTTTTTCGACCCTTGCCTTCCTCCCACCCTGCCCCCTAAAGTAAGCCCTGGTGTCTACTGTTCCCATCTTTGCGTTCATGTGTACTCAGTGTTTAGCTCTCACTGATAAGTGAGAACATGTGGCATTAATCACTTTAAAACGTAATATGACAGATACCATTTTCTTACAGAGCATCAGATATTAATATGTATGGATCCCCTTGTTAAATTAACAAAAATCATCTGAAAATCAGCACAATATTTCATTTATTTATTGTATAAGTTTGGCAAACAGCACAAAAATCCAGCAACATTTAAAACATATAAAAAAGTCAAATGCTAAATAGGACTGGGGATTTTTTTTTATGTCATTAGAAATAACGAGTACACATTTTAAGATTTTGCAAAGCTAGCAAAATGAAGATGCTTGTCTTCTGAACATATACCACAAACACACATATAAAAAAACAATATAATTTATCTTTACAAAAATTACAGCCAAGCAATAGAAAAGAATGTTAATGATGAAGATAGCAACACATATGTTTAGTACATATATCTTACACATTGAAATGCTACATCTTATACCCTGAAATGCCATGTGTAGAGAGCCAAGCAGAGTAAATTTAGGCTCATTACTGAGGTTAAGAATTATTTGAGAAGAATTTAATTCTTATATGTAACATATTCAGTTAAAACTTTCTATATAGCAATAGCTAAAGGGTGACAATGTATTCCACTATAGATCTGAGAAGCTGAGTCTTCTTTGTTGGCAGTATAAAATTTCTGATCAGTATCAAAATTCTGGTAAAACACAAATTGAAGGCATTTTCTAGTGTATGCAAATGTTACGAGGGGCATCAATGAATGTAGGAGAAAATCTTAGATTTTTCACATCAAGTTTCTGCTGAGCTTTGTCAAACCAAATAGCTCAACTATAAGGCAAGAGAAAATACTTCTCTATAACAGATTAGTGGACCTTACCAAGTAAATACAGGAATTCAATCTTAGGGAAAAATCCCCTACATTAATAGATCTGAAACAGTTGGCCTTGAAACAAACATCTAGAAATTAACAAACATCTTGACATTCAGTCATTGGTTCCGAAGCCTGACAATCTGTTGGTATATATTATTAAATTAACTTTTTGGAATCAGCACCAGTCCCCAAAACCTCAAATTATAATATTTTATCTTCATTAAAATACATCTTTTTTGTGCTACATTAACATGACTACAATTAAGTTAAAGAAAGCTGAATTCATTCAACTTATCATATATGTTTATGTATACTAGGTAGCGACTTAAATTTCTTTTATTTACTTGTGCTTCTGTTTTGGGGCACTTTGATTGAAGAGAAATTCAATTCACAGGATTACATCTTGCTAAAGCATTCCTTAGCATTGGTCCAAACTTGAATTCCCTAAAAATAAAAATAAAAACTTTAAAAGGTGAGTTTGGAAGGAATCTGAAAACCCAAGTACTTGGCTTAGTGGTACACTAAGTTTTGCTTTTTGGAGTAATTAAGAAGTCGGGCAAATATGACACTATTTTGGGAAGTGGCTAATGTAAGCACATGTCTAATGCTTCTGAAAAGAGAAAGAGAATCTCTAATATGAGCTTATCTTCAAAATGGAGAAAGAACTCCTACAACTTGTTGGAAAACTGAGTTAATTCATTTCGTATCACATACTCAAGTAATTTCTATTTGTAAATCACACAAGTTTTCAGTCGTTTCTTTTGTTTTTTTTTTTGGAGATGGGGTCTCACTCTGTTACCCAGGCTGGTGTATAACCGTGGCTCATTGCAGCCTCGACCTCCAGGGCTCAAGGCATCCTCCCACCTCAGCCTGCCAAGTAGTTGGGACCACAGGTGCACGCCACCACACCTGGCTTATTTTTTGTAATTTTTTTTTGTTGTTGTTGTAGAAATGGAATCTCACTATGTTACCCAGGCTGGTCTGGAAGTTCTGGGCTCAAGCAATCTGCCTGCCTCTGCCTCCCAAAGTGCTGGCATCGCAGGTGTAAGCCACAGTGCTTGGCCTGGTTTTTTCAATGTAATATTTGAAACAAAAAACTTTATTAGTCTAACAAATATAAATTGAGTTATTAAATTATTACTCTAATAACTAAAGTTTTGATAAAATCTATGTACTAAATTACTGAATCCCTCTTAGTACCTGAAGTTACTTAGCACAAAGTTATAGATGGCCTAATATGCATAAGCAAAACTACATGTTTATAGAGATGTAATAGTAAAACCTAAGGGTTTTTTGCTTTCTTTTTTCGAGACGGAGTCTCGTTCTGTCGCCCAGGCTGGAGTGCAGTGGCGTCATCTCGGCTCACTGCAAGTTCCGCCTCCCAGGTTCATGCCATTCTCCTGCCTCAGCCTCCCGAGTAGCTGGGACTACAGGCGCCCGCCACCACACCCGGCTAATTTTTTGTATTTTTAGTAGAGACGGGGTTTCACCATGTGTTAGGCAGGATGGTCTCAATCTCCTGACCTTGTGATCCTCCCGCCTCGGCCTATCAAAGTGCTGGGATTACAGGCATGTGCCACTGTGCCCAGTAAGGGTTTTTTTTTTTCAATAAGTAAGATACACATTCTCCAATAATTGCTAATTTATGAAAAAGGAACTTTTTAATACTTAATCATTAAAGTGTGTCATTTATTAAGTGTATTTATTTATTTATTTATTTTTTTTTTTGAGACAGAGTCTTGGTCTATCGCTCAGGCTGGAGTGCAGTGGCACGATCTCAGCTCACTGCAAACTCCACCTCCCGGGTTCACGCCATCTCCTGCCTCAGCCTCTTGAGTAGCTGGGACTACAGGCACCTGCCACCACGCCCGGCTAATTTTTTTTGTATTTTTAGTAGAGACGGGGTTTCACCATGTTAGCCAGGATGGTCTTGATCTCCTGACCTCGTGATCTGCCCACCTCCACCTCCCAAAGTGCTGGGATTACAGGCGTGAGCCACCGTGCTGGGCTATTTATTAAGGTTTTAAACAATTTTCTTTTTCTTCTCTTTTCTTTTTGAAAGAAGGTCTCAGGCCGGGTGCAGTGGCTCACCCCTGTAATCCCAGCACTTTGGGAGGTGGAGGCGGGCAGATCACGAGGTCAGGAGTTCGAGACCAGCCTGGCCAATGTGGTGAAATCTTGTCTACTAAAGATACAAAAAAATTAGCCTGGCATAGTGGGACGCACCTGTAATCCCAGCTACTCGGGAGGCTGAGGCAGGAGAATTGCTTGAACCCAGGAGGCGGAGGTTGTAGTGAGCCGAGATCACGCCATTGTACTCCAGCCTGTGTGACAGGGCGAGACTCTGTCTCCAAAACAAAAAAAAAAAAAAAAGGAAAAAAAAAAGGTTCACTATGTTGCCCACCAGCCTAGTCTTGAACTCTTGGGATCAAGTGGTCCTCCTGCGTCAACCTCCCAAATAGCCAGGATCACATATAAAAATCTTTATCACTTAGGCAAGAAAATAAAACGACGAAATTGCATAGTACCACTCTTGGGAAACAAGGTGAACATACACTTTTATTAAACTTTTTGTTTTACTAGTTATCTAAGGATTTATGAATAAACCTACAAAATATCCAACAGTATGTCCAAATACAGCTATAGTAGTATCTTTTATATTCAGAGATTAAATTTCTAGTACCCTCAACCACTGCAGCCTAAACAAAGTGGAGGGGGAGAGTCCTTTGATACATTATATAAAGGTCTTGCATTTTACTTTGGAAAGAAGTGAATGAGAGATCACAAGGAGCTTATTAATTAGTCTTTTACAAGAAAAACAGAAAAACTAAAAACCTTTGTTATCTGGTCTTTCAGATTTCTTGAGGTGAAAAAGTTAGATTGGAAAAAGGACTGTACGGCTGGGGGTGGTGGCTCATGCCTACAATCTCAGCAATTTGGGAGGCCAGGGCGGGAGGACTGCTTGAGCCCAGGAGTTCAAGATCAGCCTGGGTAACACAGTTAGACCCCATTTCAAAAAAAAAGAAGAAAAGAAAAAAAAGAAAAAGACAAAGGACCGTAAATATCTAGCACCTAGCTGCAGGCAAGAAGAGGTGACAGAACGAAGGCAAAAAAAGATAGAGACGCTACAAAGTACCACACACTCAACGCTTTAGCACCTGCAAACTCACCAGTCACGATCTTAACTTGTTTTAAGTGACTCCAAAGATCCACAGTACACAGTAACTTATAATTCACTGAGGCATAAATATGAATTTGTCCAAACCAAATGGAGCCCACTTAACCAGTGAGTGGGTATGGTGTTTGTGCCTCAAAATATCTTTGTTCTCTCAGTGATGGCCCTTAGCCAAAAAATAAAATTTGGGGACAAATTAAAGCTTAAGAATTGTATATGTATTTATATGAGTGTGATTTTGCCCTTTAAGAAGGTCTCCATAAATGTGAGAATTCATCTTCCCATGTAATTTGCTGAGATAATGCATGTAAAAGTGCTTGATAAATTATAACAGGTGATAGAAATCAAAGCACTGGTACTGGTAGTCACACTGGCAGATCTTAGGTTATAAAAAAGAAGTTAAGGAATGTTTCCTATTTTGTTCTTTCTAAAACCAACGTTTTAGAAAGACTTCCATCACTGTCAAACACTTATTTTAACTAGAATAAGCTACAATGTTTATATCTTTCACTATGGATATCAGCAACATGAACGATTTACTTTACGAGGAAGCATATCATAACCACATCTTCACAAAATAATGTTCAAGCTATTTTCCAATGAAGGCATGTATCTGGAATGGTATTTTACTGTCTGGTCCAAGAGTACCATATGATCTAAATAATCTTGGTATATATTCTCAAATACAAGTTATAAACGGGGGATACAAATTTGGATTTTAGATGAGTGGAGACTCAGTAATGGGCATACTGGTTGTAACACTTCTTTCAAAATTAAGTAGAGGCTGGACGTGGCAGCTCACACCTGTAATCTCAGCACTTTGGGAGGCCAAGGTAGGAGGACTGTATGAGACTAGGAATTCGAGATCAGACTGGGCAACATAGTGAGACCCCCCCATCTCTATTTTTTAAATATTTAAAATTTTAAAATCAAAAAACCAAAACGAAATAAAACAGAAATCCTACACAATTAAAATAGAGAAACTGGTAAACATTCTACAGGAGAATAAAAATGAAAACTTTTTTGGTCCAAGTAAGGTAATTTAAAGAAATGTATAAGTACTTCTGAATATACATACATCTTCATTGAAACCAAAACCTACCTTTTTGCACATA
>NW_012100654.1:1574232-1577249 GCF_000951045.1 Mandrillus leucophaeus | reverse complement strand
GCTGGGATTACAGGCGTGAGCCACTGCGCCCAGCCTGTCTTTTTAAATTCTATTACTTTGCCATATTTGGTGCCAGTAGTTCCAAAAATGAAGAAAACCACCTCAAAACCCATAATACACTCTTGGCCTGCCTTGGTCTATTCTCTGTCAGATGAAAACAAAAATAAGGAAAATGCGTCAAACAGTGATAATAGGTCTCTGAGAACTGAATTTCTAGAAATCCTTACGTAACAATTACATGCTAAGTCCTATGCAAGGCACTGGGACATGAATGTGAAAAAGATACAATCACTGACTTTGAGGGGCTTAAATTTAGCCAGGCATAGTCACCCAGAACAATCAATCATCTAATACAAAACCGCCATACCATACTGGCATGAATTAAATGCCATGATGGCCTGAGAAGGCTTCACGATAAAGTAACCCTTCAGCTGGGTACTGAAGGAGGGGCAGGGGGAGAAGAAACGGCAGAGGGAAAGTACAAAGGGTAGAAATCAGGAAAAGTGCAGGAAACTAATACTATGACGTTGAAACTCTTTTATTTCTCTTTCCCCCACATTGAAACAACTGTTTCTATAACATGATTTCTTATAATTCAGCTTTCTTTTATTTTTATTTATTTATTTTTGTAGAGACAGGGTCTTCCTATGTTGCCCAGGCTGATCTCAAACTCCTACGCTCAAGCAATCCTCCCACCGCAGCCTCCTGAAGTGTCGGGATTATGGGCGTGAGCCACCATACGCAGCCTGATAACTCAAATTTCTTACGAATGCATTTTAAAGGAACAGGCTGTATTCAGGGATGCCAATGAAGCTGGGAATTGTTACAAATAAAAATAATTTGCCATATAGTCTACAAGCCTAGCTTACTTAAACATCGCAGTATCTTTACCTGCCTTCCAGATTTTTAGACTTCAGCTGTTGTTCTCCTTCATTTATTTGTTCTTCTAGCACCTTTATTCTGGCTTCTCTCTGCTCTGGAGTTTCTTGACCAAAGAGCTTGGTAGTCATTCCCTTCAAAGAGAATGTTCTCACAGTCTACAAGGAAATAGAAACAGATGAATGGGTAAACAATATGCGGCATACACATACAATGGAACATTATTCAGCCTTTAAAAGGAATCAAATTCTGATATATGCTACAGCATGGATAAACCTGTAGGATATTATGCTAAGTGAAATAAGACACATACGAAAAGACAAATACTGTATGATTCCACTTACATGAGACACCAGTGTTTACACTGTATTAGGCATTAACAATCTAGAGATAATTTAAAGCAGGGGGTCCCCAACCCCAGAGCCACGGAGTGATACCAGTCCATGGCCTGTTTGGAACCAGGCTGCACAGCAGGAGGCTAGCGACCACGTGAACTCTGCCTCCTGTCAGATTAGCAGCAGAGGCATTAGACTCTCAATAGGTTTGAGAACTGCGCATGTGAGGGATCCGGGTTGTGTGTTCCTTGTGAAAATCTAATGCCTGATGATCCTGAAACCATCCCCAGCATCCCCCACCCTCGTCCATGGAAAAACTATCTTCCACAAAACAGGTCCCTAGTGCCAAAAAGGTTGGTGACTGCTGATTTAAAGTATACAAAAGGATATGCACAGGTTATATGCAAATACTACACCATTTTATATAAGGGACTTAAGCATCTGAGGATTTTGGTATCCAAGGGATCCTTAAACCAATCTCACTGAAGATACTGAGGGATGACTGCAATACTGAACTATACAATCAAAAATGGACAAGATGGTACATTTTATGTTACGTATATTTCACTATGCACACACAAAAGAAAGAGAAAACACTTGCCCTATTTCCCCTAGGTCAGACAAAACCACCATAAGCTTCACAACCAGGGGACTCTTATATGATTTTTTATTTATTTTTACAGAGTCATAGCCAAGAATCCTAATAGAATTTCTAACACTGAAATAATATGGAGTAGTTAAAAAGGGCAAACTTCTAACTGAATTTTTTTTTTTTGAAATGGGGTCTTGCTGTGTTGCCCAGGCTGGAATGTAGTGGCACAATCATGGCTCACTGCAGCCTCAACCTCCTGGGCTCAAGTGATGCTCCCACCTCTGCCTCTCAAGTGGCTGGGACCACAGGTGCATGCCACCACACCTGGCAAATTTTTACATTTTTGCTAGAGACAGGGTCTAGCTATATTAATCTACACTGGTTTCAAATTCCTGGGCTCAAGCAATTGTGGGTTTATGCCTCTGCCGCTAAAAGTGTTGGCATTACCATCGTAAGCTACCATACCCAGCTTGAATTTCATAATCAAATGGAAAACTTCCACGTGAAATATTAGACAAGTTATTTCTTACTCTGTATGAATGTTCGTATTTTTAAAAATTACTTTGTTATAAAAAAGTCGATAAATTCACTAGGCAACTATGGAAATAAACCAAACTAAAGAAGCGTATTTAAAATCTGCACAACTCACGCTCAAACTTGGGCATCTATTAATAAAACAGGATACCTAAATCCAAGCATTGGAAGGCAGCCTCAAGCTTCACTGCTTTAACATTTCCTCACTTTCCGGAGTTTACTGAAGAAAACACTTTTCCCTTGACATGCAGGAATAGGGAACCAAGCTCCCTGAAAATGGCCTGGGAACTTCTCCCACTGAATTTTAAAAATAAACCAAGGGCCTAGTTTATACATGTGTCCTGGTCACAAGTCTTTCCCCACATATATTATGACTTTTCATAGATGTAACCAGTAGGTAATATATGTGAAAAGCACTTTTAAAACTACAGTGCTTGGCCAGGTGCGGTGGCTCACGCCTGTGGCACTTTGGGAGGCCGAGGCGGGTGGATCACGAGGTCAGGAGACTGAGACCATCCTGGCTAACACGGTGAAACCCCGTCTCTACTAAAAACACACAAAAAAATTAGTCAGGTGTGGCGGCGGGCACCTGTAGTCCCAGCTACTCGGGAGGCTGAGGCAGGAGAATGGCGTGAACCCAGGAGGTGGAGCTTGCAGTGAGCTGCACTCTAGCCTGG
>NW_012100654.1:1570634-1572862 GCF_000951045.1 Mandrillus leucophaeus | reverse complement strand
TGGCAAAATTTCTTATAATTCTATACAGTACATGGTTTTAAATGGCTTACATCTTTTTGCATCAAGATAATAACAAAATAATTATAAAGTTACTCACAAATTATTCCCCTGTAAAAGGTGCAGCCGTCCTGAGTATTGTAACTGAAGCTGATTCCACACGAGTGAGTCACTCACTTAGAGTGAGTGCTTGTGAGGAACATTCCATGTTGCTACAATATCATCAGAGGCCAAAAGAAAAATACTCACCCCAGTTGCCAGTTCCTCACACTGCTGCTTCTTGGACGCTAAGTCCTGAGCAGCCATCTCCAAGTCATACTGCATAAGTTCATGTTTCCTGCACACAGCCCTACAGATGAAAAAATGTGCTGCCATTTAACTTTTTCTTTAACATGTCAAACATTTTTTTCAAGGGTAGAGGAGAACCATTCACAACGTCTCACTAGGGCAGAACGTATATGCCCAGAATTTTCAAGTTTAAAATGCAGTAGCCCAACATTAAAAGTGGAATCTAGCAAAATCTAACCATAAAAACTTCATATATTCTTTTTTTTTTGGAGACAGAGTTTTGCTCTTGTTGCCCAGGCTGGAGTGCAATGGCGTGATCTTGGCTCACTGCAACCTCCGCTTCCCGGGTTCAAATGATTTTCCTGCCTCAGCTTCTCGAGTAGCTGGGATTACAGGCATGCAACACCATGCCCAGCTAATTTTGTATTTTTAGTAGAGACGGGGTTTCTCCATGTTGGTCAGGCTGGTCTCAAACTCCCGACCTCATGTGATCTGCCCACTTCGGCCTCCCGAAGTGCTGGGATTACAGGCATGAGCCACCGCACCCCGCCAAAAACGTCATATATTCTTAACACAAAAAAAGTTGTTTTCTAGATACTTGGAACATTTCTTTCAATAAACATGCCATTATCACATACATAAAACATTTTTTAATGTAATGTAAGAACTAATGCTGTAATCTCACATAGCAACTGAGTATTCTTAGAAAAAATAATACCTCAAAGTTTTCTTCTTTGTGATTTAGAAAATGTCTATTAGCTTTTTTTTTTTTTTTGGAGACAAGGTCTCACTCTGTCACCCAGGCTGGAGTGCAGTGGTGCAATCTTGGCTCACAGCAACCTCTGCCTCCTGGGTTTAGGCAATCCTCCCACCTCAGCCTCCTAAGTAGCTAGGACTAAGGCATGTGCCACCACGCCCAGCTAATTTGTGCTTTGTAGAGATGGGGTCTCGCCCATGTTGCCCAGGCTGGTCTCAAACTCATGGGCTCAAGCAATCCATCCACCTCAGTTTCCCAAAGTGCTAGGATTATATGCGTGAGCCATGTTGCCCAGCCTAGAAATGTTTATAGTTTTTATGATCATAAAAGTAATCCATGTTCACTGTAAAAAGATTCTAATACAGCAATGCACAAAATAAAAAAAAGAGGCTGGGCGTGGTGGCTCATGCCAATAATCCCAGCACTTTGGGAGGCTGAGGTGGGCAGATCACCTGAGGTCAGGAGTTCGAGACCAGCCTGACCAATGTGATAAAATCCCATCTCTACTAAAAATACAAAAATTAGCCGGGGTGGTGGCGCATGCCTGTAATTCCAGCTACTTGGGAGGCTGAAGCAGGAGAATCACTTGTACCCAGGAGGCAGAGGTTGCAGTTAGCAGAGATTGTGCCACTGCACTCCAGTCTGGGCAACAGAGTGAGACGCCATCTCAAAAAAATTAAAAATACAAAATACAAAAAGAAAGTTCAAGAACACTCTTTCCTCCAATCCCACTATCCAGATATAACCTGTGTTACCAGATAGTATATAACCTTCCAGAATTTAGCTAGGCATTGACAAATACCATATCCACACACCCCAAATGGTTCCTACCTCTTTTCTCACGTGGCTATATATCCTGGCCATCTTTCCATGTCAATATACCTTAATCCTTTTTATAATTTTTTAAAAATTTTTTTATTTATTTATTTTTTGAGACGGAGTCTCGCTCTGTCGCCCAGGTTGGAGTGCAGTGGCCGGATCTCGGCTCACTGCAAGCTCCACCTTCCGGGTTCACGCCATTCTCCTGCCTCAGCCTCCCGAGTAGCTGGGACTACAGGCGCCCACCACCTTGCCCAGCTAGTTTTTTTGCATTTTTTAGTAGAGACGGGGTTTCACCGGGTTAGCCAGGATGGTCTCGATCTCCTGACCTCGTGATCCGCCCACCTCAGCCTCCCAAAGTGCTGGG